>NW_027187378.1:8606761-8659567 GCF_028583685.1 Petaurus breviceps papuanus
CATTTCCCATAAGATCAGGGGTGAAACAAGGGTGTCCACTATCACCCCTCTTATTCAATCTGGTACTAGAAATGTTAGCAGTAGCAATTAGAGAAGAAAAAGAAATCAAAGGAATCAAGTTAGGCAAAGAAGAGACCAAGCTATCACTCTTTGCAGATGATATGATGATATACTTAGAGAATCCTAGAGAATCAAGTAAAAAACTGCTTGAGACAATAAATAAATTTGGCAAAGTTGCAGGATATAAAATAAACCCACATAAATCCTCGGCATTCCTATATATTTCCAATGAAATTCAACAGCAAGAAGTAGAAAGAGAAATCCCATTTAAAGTTACTGTAGACATTATAAAATATTTGGGAATCTACCTGCCAAAACAAACCCAGGACCTGTATGATCATAACTACAAAACACTTTACACACAAATAAAGTCAGATCTAACTAATTGGAAAAATATCAATTGCTCATAGCTGGGTCGAGCTAATATAATAAAAATGACAATTTTACCTAAATTAAATTATATATTTAGTGCCATACCAATTGATTTACCAAAAAACTACTTTATAGAGTTAGAAAAAACAGTAACAAAATTCATCTGGAAGAATAAACGGTCCAGAATATCAAGGGAATTAATGAAAAAAATGCTAGGGAAGGTGGACTAGCTTTACCAGATTTCAATCTGTACTATAAAGCATCAGTCATCAAAACTACCTGGTACTGGCTTAGAAATAGAGAAGTGGATCAATGGAATTGATTAGGCACACGAGATTCAGAAGTCAACGACTACAGTAATGTATTGTTTGATAAACCTCCAGACCCTGGTTTTGGGGATAAGAACTCACTGTTTGACAAAAACTGTTGGGAAAACTGGAATATAGTATGGCAGAAACTGGACATAGACCATTATCTAACACCATATACCAAAATCAAGTCTAAATGGGTTCATGATCTGGGTATAAAGGTTGATACTGTAAGCAGTCTGCTAAAACAAGGAATAGTTTACCTATCAGACTTGTGGAGAGGGAAAGACTTTATGACTAAACAAGAATTAGAGAACATTATAAGATGTAAAATGGATAATTTTGACTACATGAAATTGAAAAGTTTCTGTACAAATAAAGCCAATGTAACCAAGATTAAGAGGGAGGTGGGAAATTGGAAAGAATCTTTACAACCTATGTCTCTGACAAAGGACTCATCTCTAAAATATACAGAGAATTGAGTCAAATGTATAAGAATACAAGTCATTTCCCAATTGATAAATGGTCAAAGGATATGAACAGACAGTTTTCGGAGAAAGAAATTAAAGCTATCTATAAACACATGAAGAAATGCTCTAATTCACTATTGATTAGAGAAATGCAAATCAAAACAACTCTGAGGTACCACATCTCACCAGTCAGATTGGCTAAGATGACAAAACAGGAAAATGACAAATGCTGGAGAGGATGTGGGCAAACTGGAACACTAATGCATTGTTGGTGGAGTTGTGAACTGATCCAGCCTTTCTGGAGGGCAATCTGGAATTATGCCCAAAGGGCTATAAATACTTTCATACCCTTTGATCCAGCAATACCACTCCTAGGGTTGTATCCCAAAGAGATCATAGAAATGGGAGAAAGACCCATATGTACAAAAATGTTTATAGCAGCTCTTTTTGTTGTGGCAAAGAATTGGAAATTAAGGGGGTGCCCATCAATTGGGGAATGGCTGAACAAGTTGTGGTATATGCATGTTATGGAATACTATTGCGCCATAAGAAACGGGGAGCAGGCGGTCTTCATATTTACCTGGAGAGGCTTAAAAGAACTGATGCTGAGTGAGAAGAGTAGAACCAGGAGGAATTTGTACACAATTACAGACACAACGTATGTGTGATGACCAAGTGTGATAGACTGGACTCTTCTCAACAATGCAGGGATATAAGTCAATCCCAAAAGACGCATGATGGAGAGAAAAACGTGCATCCAGAGAAAGAACTAGAAAGAACTAAATTTATATCCAGGTGGAAGCAAAATACCTGATCTTTTTCGTTCTCTTATTTGATTTTATGTCCTCTTTACCATTTTTCATTCCAGCTGGTACAATCCATCCTTATAACCTGACCATTGTATAATGTGAAAGTATTTACAGATCCTATACTTGATAATAAGCCGCCATGGGGGGAGGAGGGGAGGGAGGGGGACAAAATGTGAAATTCAAGGAATTGTGGAATTGAATCCTGTAAACTAAAAGGAAACAAACAAATTAATAAATTAAAGTTTAAAAAAAATACTAGAGAGCAGAAGAATAAGTGGAGCTTTCTTTAAAATGATAAGTAGTATAACTATCTAAAACCATCAGTAGGTATCATCTGTATGGATAAGCTTCTAGAAGCCTTTCCAATAAGATCAGGGGTGAAACAAAGATGCTCATTATCACCACTATTATTCAATATTGTACTAGAAATGTTAACTTTAACAAGAGAAGAAAAAGAAGTTGAAGGAATGACAACAGGCAATGAGGAGACAAAACTATCACTCTTAGAAGATGACATAATGGTATACTTAGAGAATCATCTAAGTAACTACTTGAAATAATTAGCAATTTTAGCAAAGTCGCAGGATACAAAATAAACCCATATAAATCATCAGGATTTCTAAATTTTACCAACAAAGCCCAACAGCCAGAGATAGAAAGAGAAATTCCATTTAAAATAACTGTAGACATTATAAAATATTCAAGAGTTCACTTGCCAAGAAAAAGCCAGGAGCTATATGAACACAATTACAAAACACTTTCCACACAAATAAAGTCAGATCTAAACATGCAAAAATATTAATTGCTCATGGATAGGCCAAGTCAATGACAATTCTACCCAAATTAATTTACTTATTCAGTGCCATACAAAATCACCAAAAAAATTTATTTTATAGAGCTAGAAAAAATAATAAAACTCATCTGGAAAAACAAAAGGTCAAGAATATTAAGGTACTTAATAAAAAATGCAAAGGAAGGTGGTCTGGCTATACTGGATCTCAAACTATATTAAAAGGCAGCAATCATCAAAACTTTTTAGTAATGACTAAGAAACAGAGTGGTAGATCAGTAGAATAGATTAGGTACACAAGACAGCAGGAAATTATTATATTTATCTAGTTTTTCATAAACCCAAGATAACAAGTTTCTGGGATAAGAACTCACTATTTGACAAAAACTGCTGAGAAAACTAGAAAATAGTATGGCAGAAACTAGGCACAGACCAACATCTTACAACATACATCAAGATAAGGTCAAAATGGGTACACAATTTAGAAATAAAGGTGATACTATAAGCAAATTAGGAGAACAAGGTATAGTTTACCTGTCAGATTAACAGAGAACAGAAGAATTTATGACCAAATAAGAGAAAGAGAACATTATTAAATGCAAAATGGATCGTTTTGATTAAATCTAAAAAGTTTACAAAAGTGACACAGTGAATAGAGCATCAGCCCTGGAGTCAGGAGGACCTCAGTTCAAATGTGACCTCAGACACTTAATACTTACTAGCCATGTGACCTTGGGCAAGTCACTTAACCCCAACTGCCCTGCCTTCCCTCCTCAAAGAAAGCAAATAAAAAAAGTTTATACAAACAAAGCCATTAAGACTAGAAGGGAAGCAGAAAGCTGGGAAACAATTTTTACAGCCAGTGTCTCTGATAAAGGCCTCATTTCTAAAATATATAGGGAATTGAGTCAAATTTATAAGAATACTAGTCATTCCCTAATTGACAAATGGAAAAAAAAAATATATTTATATATATATATATATATATATATATATATATGAACAGGCAGTTTTTAGATGAAGAAATTAAAGCAATCTATAGTTATAAGAAAAAATGCCCTAAATCACTATTGATCAGAAAAATGCAAATTAAAACAATACTGAGGTACCTACCACCTCACAATTATCAGACTGGCTAATATGCCAAACAGGAAAACTGTAAATGTTGGAGAAGATGTGGGAAAATTGGAATATTAATGCATCACTAGTGGAATGAATTGATCCAACCTTTCTGGAGAGCAATTTGGAACTATGCCCAAAGGACTATAAAATTGTGCATACCATCTGACCCAGCAATACCACTTATAGGTCTGTATCTCAAAGACATAATAAAAATCGGGGAAAGATCCACATGTACAAAATATTTATAGCAGCACTTTTCTGGTGGCAGGAAGTTGGGAATTGGAAGGATGCTCCTCACCTCGGGAATGGCTGAACAAACTGTGCTATGTGATTGTGACAGAATACTATAGTGCTATTAGAAATGATCAGTAGGATGCTCTCAGAAAAACCTGAAGGACTTAGATGAGCTGATGCGAAGTGAAATGTACTATGTACAAAGCAAGAGCAATGTTGTGAGACAATCAGCTATGGATGACTCAGCTATTCTCAGAAATACAATGATCCAAAGACATCTCTCAAGAACTTAGGATGAAAAATGCTATCCATCCCCAGAGAAAGAACTAATGGTGTCTGAATACAGACTGAAACATGCTTTTTTTTTTTACTTTAATTTTCTTGAGGTTAATTTTTTTGGTGTTATGTTTTCTTTCACTATATGACTAATATGGAAATATGTTTTGTACAACTACACATGTATAACCTATACTGAATTGCTTACCTTTTGGATAAGGGAAGTGGAGAGTGAAGAAGGAAGAGAATTTACAGCTCAAAGTTTTAAAGACAAATGTTAAAAATTGCTTTTACGTGTAATGGGGGGGAGGAGAGAATAAAATACTAAATAAATTGTTTTTAAGAGAAAAAAGGAAACAGGAGCAAGAACCATGGATGGAACACTGATAGAAACTTTACCATCGGGGCAGCTAGGTGATGCAGTGAATAGAGCACTGGCCCTGGAGTCAGGAGGACCTGAGTTCAAATCCGGCCTCAGACACTTGACACACTTACTAGCCGTGTGACTTTGGGCAAGTCACTTAACCCCAATTGCCCTGCCCTCTCCCCTCCAAAAAAAAAGTTAAAAAAAAAATATATCAGAGGAAAATGGGTTGAAGGGGGCCATAATTCCACGTTATTTCTACTCACCCTCTAATACTCCTTAACCACTAGTTGTTTCTAGTCTAATAGATAGCAGCTTAAGCATACAACCAAAGAAACCACATTCTTTTGTCAAAAGCTCTCTCACAAGCCTTTTATTGTAGGAAGTTATGACAAATGAGGCCAAACTTTACCATCCTGGACCACAATGCAGTGTTCTAGTTGGGTTTTTTTGTTTTTTTAGAGAGACAATAGTATATTTTCTCTTTCTGAAGAAATTAATTCAAACTACTCAAAAACTATGAAAGCCAATCAAAACTGAATAGGAAACTTCATAATCTGATTCTTTGCTTCTGTTGCTTCTTCTTATGCCATACCACCCTCAATTAACCAAGAAGGCCATTCTGCAGTAACCTGTATAAAAATGCTGCCATAGCTTTGCTGTTGGCAGCTTACCACCAATCTCACATAAAAAGAAAGGTGCCAGATAAAGAATCAGCCAAATGAGGAAGTCCTAGCAAAACGTGTGTGTGTGATTAATGTTGTCCTTTAAGAAAGAAAATGTTAATCAAATTAAGATTGCCTATATCTTCTCATAATTTTCAATTATTTCTCTTATCAGCAGTTTAAGTAAATGTTTACACATTTTAGGTACCCACAGAGATAAAATTTTTTGTTACATAATCAAAATCTGTTATAAAAGAGAATTGTTACAAAATTAACGTTCAGCCAAATTTTCTAATACTGATTTCAAATTAATGTGCTGACAACACTTCTAAGGGGCACATGTTGTATATATTTTCCCTCAGAAAATCTGGTCTTTATGGATAAATATAACTTAATTTTCAAAAGTTTAGATATGTTCATTTGGATTATGAAGCTGAATATGACAGTTAAATTTCATTCAATATTAGGTTTAGGAAATGTATCGCATTATGGCAAGTGAGAAATTCACGTTTTAAAACTGCTCATGAGCCACTGCCCTCATCTCCTTTCTGTCCACCCCCTCCTTTCCTTCTTTCTTCTTCCCCCTACTCTCTAGCTACTCACAGGAGGGTAAGAAGATTAATGAGCTGATTTCTGGAAAATACTTTGAACTTTTTGGAAGAAGGTGTTAAATAAATACAAGGTATTATTTTTCTTATTATTCTAAGAGACATTTTCATTCACTTTACTAGGAAACATAATACATCTAACTCCTTGCCTGCTTGTTTTAACAATGAAAATTAATCAAATTTGAAGCCTCTTAAGAAACTACATTATGGAAACACTATTTTGTAGGTTGAACACTTTCCCAGTTCACTAGGTTAATGCAAAAATAGTATTGTTCTTTTAACAGGGGAAAAAAGATGAAAAGTTGTGGCCTCTCACCAAATTGCCTACATCTGAAATTAAATTAAAAAATTTTGTATAACTGAAGATTATGCCTTTAAGCATCAATACTTTCTTTTAAGGTTTTGATGATTCTTTTTCTTTTCATATCACAGTCATTTCCAAATATAGCCAGTCCCCAGTCTAATAGTGAGATTTCCTTTACAATAAAGAGAGGGAAAAAGTAAGCAAAACTAACATGTCCAGCAGTACCTCTCCAAAGAGGTCTCCAGACGCTTCACTTAATTCAGCCTCTAGGACCAAGCAGAACAAGTCTAATACTTCTACCACCATACTGCCTTTCAATAATTTGAGAAGAGATATCAAGACCACCCATTATTTTCTCTTCTGAAGGCTAAATAGGTCCAGTTTATTCAAACTAGTCCTCATATGACAAGAGACCTTTCAGCATCCTGACAGAGTTCTTAGGCAGTTAATAATCCTAGATGGTCCCCAGGGTTTTTTCTAAAGTGGGGGACCCACTATTGAAAACTCCATAAATGGCATTACCAGAATAGAGTGATGCATTAGTGTTCCACCTTAGGACATTATGTTACTCAATGCAGACTAAGATTCCTTGTAATTAAATTCTACTCAACAATAAATTCAATGATTAGATGGAGAGAAATCACCTCAAGGTCAACACAAACACAGGTGATCAAAGAAAAAATATAATTCTATCATTGCAACTGCACTAAAAAAGTAAATCCTGCTTCCTAATGACAAAGATTTACTCATTTCTACCTTCCTGATGTCTATATTACTGTCAGGATATAGAGTACTTAAAGAGGAATCGTGACTATATGTATACGTATATGTATATGTGTGTGTATACCCACACATAAAAAACAGGATTCTAGGGAAATATTTTATGCAGTCATTCAGTCATTTCAATTGTATCCAACTCTTTGTGACCTCATTTGGGGTTTTCTTGACAAAGATATTGGAGTGGTTTGCCATTTCCTTCTCCAACTCATTTTACAAATGAGGAAACTAAGACAAAGAGGGATAAGTGAGTGACTTGCCCAAGGTCACACAGCTAGTAAGTGTCAGAGGCCAGATTTGAACTTACAAGGATGAATCTTCCTGACTCCAGGCCTACAACTCTATCTACTCTGCCACCCAAATTACTCATCATATCATAACCTCTATCAAAATATGATCAAATTTCAAAATTTCTTTCCTATC
The DNA here is from genome assembly GCF_028583685.1 of Petaurus breviceps papuanus. Taxonomy (NCBI): domain Eukaryota; kingdom Metazoa; phylum Chordata; class Mammalia; order Diprotodontia; family Petauridae; genus Petaurus; species Petaurus breviceps. Next base: position 8,614,344 of record NW_027187378.1, read on the forward strand.
TCTCCCTTTATGCCCATTTCCAATATCAACACTAAGATAAGGTCTTTATTTCTATAAATGAAACTTCTAGAGCTGGCTCTTTTGAATCCAGACTCTGAATTCTATACCACCTCCATCCCCATTCCAATATATCCTGAAAAATAATGCCACGCTAGCCCACCACACCTGCTGCTTGGATCATGTCATTTCATGGTTCCCTATTGCATATTCAATTATGTCTACATTCTTTGCCTGGCTTTCAAGTCCCCCATACTTCAAAATTATGTGCAGTACTTTGTTCATGACCCTTTACTAAAAGCTATGGAGTTAATGATGATGGATAGCAATTATATGATATGAAGCAATTGCAGAATTCCACTTCAGGAAGCAGTTTCATTCTAATGATCACTATGCACTATTCCTTTTAATCTCTAATACCTTCCTCCTTCTCCAACTCAAACAACATGACTCACATAAATATAATAAAGTATTCTCAAACTTTAAGTTCAAAACATGCCTTTAAAGTACTTATATTTTATAAGGTTACTCAATGACTTCAGACATTAGAAGTCAATAATAATAGAAAAGTATTTTCAAAAGATAATATTCTATATATTATCCCTTCCTTTGGTTGCAGAAATATAACAGAATGTCAATTAAAATGCAGATAGGACTTTAGTCAGATCTCGTTTACAAGTAACTATGAATGCTGTTATATGTCATTAATGCCTTAATGTCTTTAAAAAAAGAAAGACTCCAAAGAAGAGGATCATTCATCTATTATGCTAAAGGAAACAAGAAAAATAAAGGTACTAGCTGGTTTCCTACATCTGCTGAGTTGGGTTGAACGTAATTTGCAAGACAGCAGAAGTTACCAAATGCCCATTGAATAGACAGATAAAAAGAGGCACAAACAGCATTTTCATAATGCATGAAGTTTAACTTGGGGAAATAGTTGAATAAAAAAAGCAAACTACATTAAAGAAATATATGTCACAAATGTAAAGCATAATTATCACAAGAGGAGATTTCTACTCAAAAGACACAAGAAATACTTGTCACCACCCTGAAAAGTAACTTTTTCCCATCAGGAAAAGGTATATATACCATGGCAACTTCAGAATAACACAGAAATTTGCACTGGTGAATGCAAAAATGCACAAGCAAATATGTTATTATGCAACTATTTTCAAGCTGGTTGCAAATTGGAAATCCAAGAGAACACAAGTATTTTCTGTGGATTCTTCACAATTTACCTTACAACCAAGTCTGGCATTCTGGAACAGCTGCTTTAGCATTTAGCAATACTTGTCTGAGGCAAAGAGACAACTTTACAAGTAAATATCCCTGAACAAAATATCCCTCCGAAGACTGTTTTTCCTATCTGCAGTGACATCTAGTGCTAAGAAACAAAAAAGCATTTTGTGACACAAGATTTACAATTGTACTGACTAATCATCATCAAATCAAGTACAAACATGAGAAAAAGAAAAAGGAATGCTGGTAACTTGGAGAAAAAAAAAAGCAACATAACCTTTCCCTTCCTAGTAACAACTTAACTCTGCCAAAGTGCCTTTCATTGTCATGCCAAAAAAGTCAAAGTGCTTTGAGTTGTTTCTCACTTAAATAATTTATGACTACAAACAAATGATTGTATATGTATGTTTTAAAGCAGCATCTCTTATGCTTTGAAAAAATAGAGGATTTTAGTCCACAAGCTGCAAATGTCACCAGAGAGCATACTGTCAAAAGTGCAACAATGAAAACAACTCACACTTTAAAGCCTCTTCAAAGAATTGGAATATTAAAAACACACACACACACACACACACACACACACACACACACACACACACATTGAATGAGCACAGCTCATTCAAATTCGAGTAAGCCAGAGGTCAAACCACTTGTCCCCAACATAACTACATACACTAAAAGCATTATAAAATATGGTTGTTCTATGAGGTAGGTGTTACTGACAGGTCTCAGCAAGACAGATAGACCCCAACCCCCACCTCTCCACACATACACTCACTGCTGCATCCTCCCCCCCAAAAAAGTATGAGCTATCTCCTTATTCTCACCATGAAAGACAGAAAGGTAAGAAAGAAGAAAATACAAAAGTGAAATACATTTTGGTGAACTCATTTTGTTTATCAGGCCCTATGTTTTTAAATTTTAAGTTATGAGGGGCAGCTAGGTGGCGCGGGGAGTAGAGTGCTGGCCCTGAAGTCAGGAGGACCTGAGTTTGGATCTGGCCTCAGACATTTAACACACACAAACAAAAAACCTAGCCATGTGACCTTGGGCAAGTTACTTAAACCCAATTGCAATCCAAAAAGTAAAAAAAAAAAATTAAGCTATATAGTGAAAAATCAGAAAACACAGAATCTACTGTTTCTGCCAGTACAGTAACTAGAGCTTTGTTGCCTTGAGCAAGTAATTTAACCTCTCTAAGCCTTGGTTTCTTAATCTACAAAATGGGATGGGGGGGAAGGGAGGGAAAAATGAACTAGATAATCTCCAAAGTCGCTTCTAACTTTAAAATACTGTGCTTAAAAGCAGAGACCATGCCCTTAAACACTCTCATATGAGTATCTGTTGTTCAGCCATTCAATTGTGACTCTACTTGACCCCATTAGGGATTTTCATGACAAAGATACTAAGTGGTTTGCAATTTCCTTCTCCAGCTCATTTTGCAGATAAGGAAACTGAGACAAACAGGGTTGTCACTTGCCCAAGGTCACACAGCTAGTAAGTGTCTGAGAAGTCAGATTTCAACTCAGAAAGATGATTCTTCTTAAGGGTGAGTATGTGTTGCTATCTCCTATCATACAGCTATATTCTGTGCATTTCTGGACGTTCACTGCATTAGGTGGAAATCACAGACTATATATAAAGTTGTTGATTACTAGCAGGTATAGCAGGCAGCTGCTACAAATGAATGACCTGGGTCTTAATTGAAGGAGCACCAGGATGAGAACCACAATGCCTTAGCCAAAAAACCTCTTATTGCAAGTCATAAAAAACCAAACAGGACTGCTCACATTCTCAGTAAAAGGCAAAAGGCCTGTTAAAACCATCACTAAATGGCTTCCTATGCTGGAGCCTTCTAGCATCAATGGGATGGAGGAGTCAATGATCCCCCTTTATTCAGACCTCCCATATGAACATAACCTAGAGAGATGCAAACAGAAATCTTTAAGAAAAGAAGAAAGTTCTACTGGTACATCTACCTGTATGAAGTTTTTACATATGAGTAGTTCTTACCAGTTTCAGACAGTTATCATTACAATAGCTGAAACCAAGAGGGATCTTTTGTTCACTCTATATAAAGGTTCTCAACAAATTTCCTGTCTCCTACTGAAGCCTAAGCAGTTGTGCTTTTACTGAAACACAAGTTTTTAAAAGAACTATCAAGTTATGTTGAACAAGAACTATGGAACTGGTATGAACCTCAGTGGTCAAATAGTTTGATCCATAATTGACAACACCCAATAAATGGTCATCTAATCTTTGCTTAAAGACATCCAATGAGAGGGAACATATTATCTCCCAAGCATCCCCACTGACTTTTGGATAGGTCTAACTGTGAAGTTTTTCCTAAAAGAAAACTTCAATTTACCTCTTTGCAACTTCCAGTCTCTGCTCTTAGGTGTAGTTCTCCTTGAAATATTAATAGCCCTTTAAATAGTTATCATCTCCCATCCCATCATTTCCAATGCAAAACATCACTAGTGCTTTCATATGTTATGAACTAGCCTGGTTGCCCTCCTCTGGATAATCTCCAGCTACCCAACCTTTTCCTAAATTGTGGCAGACAGAACTAAACATAATGCCTCATATATGGCCTAAGCAGGGCTATGGTTTCTCTAATTAAGGACACCATATCTCTCAATGGAGCCTAAAAGCTCATTATATTTGAGGGGCCTGCTATCTAAAGAAAAAATATTGTTTGAGCTCAAGTTTGTTTACAAGAATAACAAAATTTATTTCTTAGATATTTAAAACTACCCAGTCACTTGAACAGAAGGAAAAATTATGGCAAGAAGAATTTTTGATAATTAAAATATATATATTCCTACTAGAGCTGGCTGGCTTTTATGACTTTGATATGGACTAATAACAAGATATAACCTAAATCATGAATTATTACATTTGGGCTATCCAGTAAACAACAAAAACTCAACCAAAAAGTTCAACTAAGTTCTGCGCCCCTCCCACCACCATCCCTCACCAATTTTTAGGAGACAGGGGAAAAAGATAAAGGTAAGAAAGGGTTATATAAAAGATTTTTCAAAATTAGTCATTTTCAAGCTATTCCTTGAGGTTAGTGACTACCATATTGAACAGAGTCAACAAGTATTTATTAGTACAGTGTACTAATTAGTATAGTGCCAAACACTGTAATAAATGCTAGAGATCAGAGAATTGGGGTGGGGGGGAGAAGCCCTTGCTCTCAAGGACCTCACAGTCTAATGAAGGCAACATGAAAACCACTATGTACAAATGAAATATATAGAAAATAGATCAGAAATATCCTCAGAGGGAAGACACTGACATTAAGAAGGATCATGAAAGGCTTCTTGGAAAAGGTGGGACTCAAGATGAGACTTGAAAGAAGTCAGGAAGTAGAGATGAGGAGAGAAAGTCCCACAGCCTGGGAACAGCAAGGGAAAATGTCTACAACTGGGAAATGGAATGTCTTGTGTGAGGAGCAGCTGGCGTTATTGCATCACAGAAAAAGAATAGAAAAACAGGGATAGTTGAATCCATGAAAGTTGACAAGACAACCAAGCAAAATAATATAGTGGAGAACAGATGAAGGCCTAGGACAGAGTCTTGGGGAACACCTCCAGTTAGCAGGCACAGCCTAGATGAATTAGCAAAAGAGACTGAGAAGAAGAAGAAAAGTCATACTGCCATGAGAAAAACCAGGAATAACAGCATCTCAAAAACGAAGGGAGTGTCAAGAAATAGTGACCTCTATTGACTTCTTTAACAGTGTCAAAGGCTGCACAGAAATCAAGAAGGCAAGAAAGGCCATGAGATTTGGCAATTGAGGAATCATTGACAACTTTGGAGAACAGCTTCAGAGGAATGTTGGGGTCAAAAGTCAAGCTGCAAAGAATTAAGAAGTGAGTGAAAAGAAAGGAAGTGAAGGCATCAGTTGTAAATAACTTCAAGAGTTTTTCCAGGAAAGACAGGAGAAATATAAGGTGATAATTAATACAAATCAAGTGGGGATTTTTTGAAGATGGGGGAGTAATGGACATATCTGTAGGTAATATAGTAGAAGCCAGTAGACAGGGAGAGACTGAAGATGAGTGAGAGTGGAAAGGAGAGAGGAAGCAATCTGCTAGAGAAAAAAGGATGAAATGGGGTCACTTGTGTATATACTGGGGTTTGCTTTAGCAAAGAGAAGAGCCCCTCTTCATGTGAGACAAGGATAAAGGAGAATTATCATGGGGGAAGACATCTAAGTGATATAATTCCTTTTTTTCCTTCTTTTTTCCCTCTTTATTAACTGACTTTTTTTTTGTAGCAACAACAGATGGCTTTCTTTTTTATTTTTTGTAGTTGAACAAAGATTTATTTTTTAAGTTTATTTATTTTTAATTTTCAACATTCACTTCCCTAAATTTTAAATATTCTCCCCCACCCTCTTTTCCCTCCTCCCCCAGATGGCATGCAATCCAACAATAGGCTCGACATACACATTCCTATTAAACATTTTCACATTAGTCATGCTGTATAGAGAATTAGAATGAAGGGGAGGAACTATGAGAAAGAAAAAACAAAACAAAGCAAACAAAGAAAATAGTCTACTTTGCTCTGCATTTAGACTCCATAGTTCTTTGTCTGGATGTGGATGGCATGTTCCATCATGTTCCAACAATTCCTTTAGAATTGTTTTAGGACCTTGCATGGCTGAGCTAAGTCTATCAAAGTCAGTCATCGCACACTGTGGCTGTTACTGTGTATAATGTTCTGGCTCTACTCACTTCACTTAGCATCAGTTCATATAAGTCTTTCCAAGTTTTTTCTGAAGTCTGCCTGTTCATCACTTTGTGTGACACAATATTATTCCATTACATTCATACACCATGATTCGTTCATCCATTCCCAAATTAATGGGCATCCCCTCAATTTCCAGTTCTTGGTCACCACAAAAAGAGTTGCTGTAAATATTTTTGTACACATGGGTCCTTTTCCCATTTTTATGACTGAGTGATATAACTTCAAGAAAGGGGGAGAAGGAGCTCTTGGCAAATAGCCTAAACTTTCTCAGTGAATTATGAGGCAAGTTTCTCAGCTGAGAAGGCAGAAGGAGGGGGAGCTATCAAGGTTTGAGGGGGATGAAAAGGTCTGGAAACGCTGCTATGTTGAATGGAATAGTGAGTTAATTAGGGAGGTGTAAAAGGATTGCTTTGCAGCAGTGACGGCCCATTTGAGATTACATAACATAAATTTGTAGTAGTCCTAGTCAGCACAGTTTGATGATTTTTTTTTCAGCTTCGTTCAGCAGCACGTGTATAGGAGTTAAGACAGTGGGTATTGGAGTAAATCACAGCTGAGACTGAGGCTTGGCAGGAAAAGATTAGCAAGAGAATGCAGGGGAAAGGCCTCAAGAAGAGGAGAGAGCAGGGATGAACTTGCTCACCAAGGGGTCATGATACAGAAAGGAGGAGATTGTAGCCAATTCAGGGATGAGGAGTGGGAAAGAACTGGGTAATGGAGGGACTGGAGGTTACATTAAGGATAAAACCAGAGTTAGAGAGTTGTAAGACACAGAGAGAGAGAGAATGACAACAGATTAAGAGGGAATTTCATGAACATGCAATCGGAATATTTATAAGTAATAGCAATATCAGATATATCCAGAATACTTTTTTTTCCTAAAAGATCAAATCTCAAGTCTCCTTTTTATACACAATCTACATGGTAGGAAAGAGCAATACAGTAGTTACATAAAAGTAAGTCTTACCTTATCAGTAAAGGTAGATAGAGTCTCAGGGTTGGGTGGTTACACTAACAAACAATTCTTATGCATGCCCCAATAAATGACTGATAAAAGAAGGAAAGCTAATAACTCACTAGAGCAATGCTGCCTGCCTAGAAAATGACCATGACTCTCCTGTTTAAACAGATCAGAAATGAACAAAGCACTACAGACCATTAAGTCCAACCTTAGTCGTAAGCAAAATCACAGCGTCATTGTTAAAGAGAATTATAAACTATGCAAATAAATGAGTAAATAAAAAAATGAGTTATCATTTCACCCATAGCAAATCTTTTCTTGACATCTGTGGAAAGAACAGAGCAGATGGGGTATAAGCAGTGGACATAATCTTCTTTGGGTTCCAAAGCAGCGAGGTAACAAAAAATATAATACAGTTATATTTTTAAGCACTGTCATACGTTACATCAACAACTACAATATGGAAAAAAGGTCAACTTCAATGTCAGACTACAGGAAGAGAGTCAAAAACAAAAGGGAACGGCCAGATGATAATAGAAATCAACACTTCTGTACATATTTATGAATTGGAGAAAAAGAGAACTGAAACGATAATTAAGTTGACACCATACTACAAATTATGTAAATTAAATAATAAACCAAATTCAGAAAATCCAGTGTTTCAATATAGCCTCAGAGCCTAAATTTGATAGCAAACAATTTGCAAAATACTGATCAGGGTGTTTTACTAGGGAAGGAAAACCTAACTATGAAGTACATCAGAACTTGGTAAAAAAAAAAAAAAAAAACGAACAAACAAAAAGATAGCCCCCTCAAAAAAACCCTAATATCAAAAGACCAGGATGATGGGGCGGCCAGGTAGCACAGCGAGTAAGAGCACCAGTGTTGAGAAGGCCTGGAGATCGAATCCCGGGCTCAGACACTTAGCACCCACCCAGAAACACCTGGCCGTGTAACCTTGAGCAAGTTAAACCCCAATTGCTTAGGGGCGACCAGGTGGCTCAGCGAGTAAGAGCACCGGCTCCAGTGTCGGGATGACCTGGATCAAATCCGGGCTCAGATACTAAGCACCCCACCCAGAAACAACTGGCCGTGTAACCTTGAGCAAGTTACTTAACCCCTATTGCTTTAAAAAAAAAAAGACCAGGATGACATTTGTGTTCAAAGAAATGTATATGAATGAACACACACACACACACACACACACATTCATTGACAGAAAACATTAGCAGATTTGGGGTCTACATCAAATACACTATGACTATAAAGTAGGAGGCTTGTTGTTCAGGTTCTGTACAATAATAATCTCTACCATCTATATTATGAGACCCCCAAGAGGCCTGCCTCACCCCAAGCAGGAGCAGGAAGTAGTATGGGAGCCAGGTCAAGAGGCCACGGCAGGGGCACATTACATGTGCTGGAGAAGGCCTTGAGGGGGCCATTGCTTTACAGTAAGCAAAATCTGACTGAAACTCCTCTCGCCTGCTCCTAGTACTGTCCTCTGGGACCAAGCAGAAAAGCCTAATCTGTCTTCCACATGCCAGCCCTTCGAATATTTGAAGAGAGCTCTCATGTTCCTTGCTTTAAGTTTAACAAACTTTAACAAAATTCTTTCTCATAATATCAAAGACTTTTGTTATTGTGTTCATCCTTTGTTCTGGTAGAGAACCAATGACATCACAAGAGTGATGTCTTGACTAGAGTGTAAATTAGATTTAAGTGAGGCAAAGCTGTGTGAAGTCATGAACTCCACTCTCTCCTCCAGTCACTGAATTGCAGTGGCAAGACAAAAGTCGAGATGACTGGTGATGGCCCATGATGCAGTGAGTGAGTATGGCTTTTCTTCTTAGTCAGAGATACTAAGTCTCTGAATGTACCTAAGGTTACACTGTGGTTTGGGGTTTTGTTGTTTTGTCTTTTGGCTGCTATGTTATTCTGTTGACTTTTTTGGAGCTTGCAAACTGCTAAAACTCCCAGATCTTTTCTTGGTCTTTGATAAGGCTGTAGTACTCGTAGGAGCAGGATGCATCTACACAGAGGTTGTGTCTTAGGACAATGGCTGGAAATTGCATGCTCAATCAACAGCAGAAAACAGAAATGTGTACCAAAAAAATTCATTAAATAAACAGATTTGAGTGGATGTCCCCCCTCAAAACTCTGCCCTTCTCCTCTTTTCCCTCCTTTGGAAGTTCCATTGGTTCCCATGTTTAGAGTGTTTACCCCTTTTCAAAGAGAAACTAGAAACTGTATCACATTAAGACAAGGAGAATTCAAAGGTATCTGATCTTAAGGGATTAGTTCTGTGAATAGCAAACTAGCTTCTTCAAAAATCCTCCCAGTTAGTTACCTGTCCTCCAAAATATTACACTGGCAGTAAACTTTAGAGGACAATGAACATATTGATTATTTTGCTTTTTATCTTGAAAAATATTTACAAGAATATTTAAAAAAGGTGACCATAAACTGATGGACAGATTATTACAAGTTAATAACTGATTAACCAGGTTAACAGAGGTGGTAACATCTATTGTTTTGAGAACAAGAATGATGAAATGAGAACGCATCTAAAAGTACTTTGAAAAATTTTAAGGAATTTATATATATAGTATTGTTATTTTTTTTTTATTAAGAACTGCCTGTGAGCAAATTATACACTGTGTCTATTTGGTGGAAAAAAACTGGGAAAGACCCAGGATATTCTGCAATGACCAGACTCTCCAAAACCCAACCTGATCCCCTATTGCTTCCTACACTGACACACTCCACCAAAATCTGGTCACTCTGGACGCTATAATTAGCAAGGCAAATGAGACTGAAAGTAGGAAATATAAGGTAAGCAATAAGAAGTTTTAAACTGGTTAACTGATCAAAAACTACAGCAGCAAAATGAAAAGGACTAAGAATACCCCACCTCCCACTTTAACACTGTCAATCAACAGCCTTTGGTATTTATGATAATATCCAACCATATTATGTCCTTTATAAAACTATCCCTCACTTTATGACACTGTGAGAGGAATCCTGGGAAGACAGCAAAGTGAGAGGTATCCTAGGAAGAGTTCTCCTCACATAAAAGACTACAACAATCTAAAATATGGAAAGTACAGCAATGACAGTGAGAAAAAATAATAAAAAGAAAAAACATTGGAATGGATAAGAAAACAAAATCTAACAATCTGCATCAGACAAGAAATATATGAGACAATGTGCAATACTGGAATTAATTGTTCCTTAAATATTTGATAGAATTTGCTAGAAAAATCATCTTGTCCTAATTTTTTTCTTTAGATGTTCACTTATGGATTATGTGTTTCTTTCTATGTAAGGAATTAATATAAATATATAGCATCAAGAGTCCTTCTCCCATGGATACATGGTTAAAGGATATGAACAGCTTTTTTAAAAAAAAGCAAATTATAAAACTATAATCTATTCTACAAACTACCCATGAAATGACCAAAGAAAACAAGCTGCAAATCATTAACAGTAAGAGAAATGTACCCAATACAATACATGGGAACATTCAGTGCTGAAGGAGCTGTGGGAAAATATGCTATATGGTAAAATACAGTATGTGGAAAAATATGGTATCCTCTTGGCAGAGTGTTGAAATGGTCTAACCATTCTGGAAAGCAATTTGGAATTATGTGAGAAAAATTGATTTAATTTGAAAAGGCCACTAAGAAAAATATAAGTAACTGAAAAACTAGTAAAGATTCTAGGAAAGAAAAAATAAAAATAAGGTTTTCTTCTTATGGCAGAATATTACATAATTTTCAAATGTAGTCATTTATCCAATGCTTGTACTTTGTCACAAGAAACAGTTCAATATGAAAGGTACTTGAAATGACTGTTAAAGACAAAAGGTTTCAATGTAATGTATTTTTTTAAATTAATTATTAAATAATATATTTGAATGTGTTATCTAGGGAATGAAAATCTAGGGAATTATCTAGGGAATAAGTATGTTACATAGTAGCATCAATAACCAAGGATGAACTATTCAAGATGTCCAATTCTCACAACTGACAAATTAGTTTTCCTAATGTACAAGTATCCCCATGTCACTATCCTACAAAAAAAAAAAAAAAACCTTTGGAAGCTCCTTACTGTCTATGTCACTGGTTCCCAAAGTACAATATACTTGCCACCCTAGGGGGTAAGTCAATCCAAGGGGGTATGAAAGGAAAATATTACAACATTTATTTTTATTTTACCTAAAAAAGAAAAATTAAACAACTAATACAGGTTAACACTGGCATTCGCACCTGGTCCAAATGTCAGATGGTCCTATGCCACATTTGGATTGAAGGTATGCTGAGGGGAAAATAGGAGTTGCACAAAATAGAGGAGTTGACCTGGGTCATTGTTCACACTAGAGTTTCCGTGTGCCAGGCAAAATGGGTTCATGAATCATATTATCTACTTTTAACTGGAACTTTCTGTTTCAAGGGCAGAGTGGGGGAGTTCCTTCCCAAAGCTTTAATTTAAGGAAGGTGCTCAGGACAGCTCCCTTTTCATTTCCCACTAGGTTGCATTCCTTTGGTCTTCTCCTTTGTGGATCCCCTTCTCCCTCAGTCTCTGCTTTCTTTTCCTTTGCTGAGTTGTATCTTCCCATTAGACTGTAAGCTCCTTGAAAGTAGGGACTATCTTTTTTGTATTTGCATCCCCAGGGCATAGCATAATGCCTAGTAAATAGTAGGCATTTAATAAGTCTTTAGTGACTGATCCATAATATGGTAAAACAGCTTTTAAAAGACACCTACAAAGAAATTACAGATTGAACATAACTCCATTAATACAAGAACAAAAAAAAAAAAAATAGCAGACCTGTCATTTCACTCCCAATAGGTGTGAAATGACAAAAACAATGACAATCTAGTTTGACAATAAGTCAGTCCCCCAAAAAGTGAAGTTACGAGGATATTTACATTCTCTTTGAAACATAGTCTCAGTGAGTTTTTAAATTATTTGTTTAAAATATACAAAAAGGAAACACCTTCCAATTAGTTTTTAAGAATAACTCAATGACATAAGGGAAGATGGAAATTTACTACTTAAATTTCAACAAAAATCTTGACATATGGAGTGGATGAGACTGAAAAAAAAAATGAGTATCATAACAAGCACAACTGATGCACTTTTTCCACCTGTAATTGTGTGTCTTTGTTAAGAATCCGTTCTAGATATGCCAGCTACTAAAAACAATTATTGAAATAAACTAAAATTAGAATGAGACCTTTGATTTGCTATTATTAAAATGTGTTAAACTAAGATTTATAAGAATAATGAAGCAAATTCAATTACAGGCTTTCACTAAAAATTATTATTCATTTTAATTAAAAACAAAAAGATTTTATACACTGATATATTAAATCAAATAAAAATTATTTTAAAATATGGTATAATTCATTTTTCTCATCCTTTTAAACTTCTAGTTTGTTTTATAATTTACATATTACTATAATAACACACGTACATAACTTACAAATATATGTTTATTAGGGATTTACAGTAAAAATAAATTATAGATAAACATACACAATGAAAAATGTTTAGAAATGACTGATCTTTAGGATAAAATACAAACTCTTTAGCCTTCCATTAAAGGCTCTGCAGATCGTGGCTTCCCTGTGCCTTTTGAGACTTAGTATATGTGCCTACCCTTCATGTACTCAGTTCCAGCCAAAACTCTATTTCTATGAACACAGGCCCATTCCTGGAATATATCCCCCTTTCTGTTAGAAATTATTCTCTTCCTTCAACTCTAAACTCAAACACAATGTCTAAGAATTTTCCCTGACATGTCCAGGCAAAGAGTTTTCTCTTCTGTTAAAATTTCCTAGATCACTCTCTTTTGCCCTCATTATATTATATATTGTATCATTCTTATGTTCATGTTCTATGGCACCTGTTAGAATAAAAGTTCTTAAAAAGCAGGGACTCTTATTCAATAATAATAATTATTATGATGATAATAAAATTAAATAATAATAGTTATTATTATTATAGCTAGCATTTATAGAGTGCCTACTGTGTCAGGCACAATGCCAAATGATTTTTACAAATATTATCCCATTTGATCCTCATGACAACCCTGTGGGGTAGGTGTTTTAATTATTCCCATTTTTTTTTACAGTTTTAGAATCTGAGGCAGACAGAGGTTAAGTGATTTGCCCAGGGTCTTAGAGCTAGTAAGTGTGTGAGGCTGGATTTGAATTCAGGTCTTCCTAACTTCAGGCCCAGCACTTTATCAATTGTATCACTTAATGGCCTATTTTTCATCTTTGTACTACATTCCCAGTACCCACAACAATATTTTAACCATAGTAAGAACAGCTAGGTGGCACAGTGAATAGAGCAACAGCCCTGGAGTTAGGAGGACCTGAGTTCAAATCCAGTCTCAGACACTTAGCCATGTGACCTTGGGCAAGTCACTTAACCCCAATTGCCCTGCCTTCTTCCCCCCTCCAAAAACAAAAATACAGTACATGCTTCAGAAATACTGAATTGAATTGAGGGCCAGCTCTCTCAATATAAACTTCCTGACAAAAAAATAAAAAGAATTGAAATTGTGTAATGAAATCAAGTAAATTATTTTAGGTAGGAGGTTGATTAGGAGTATTAGGGGAAACAAGATCCTTAATTCAGAATAACAGCTAACTATAGTGCTTTTAATACATAACCCCATGAGATAGAAGCTATCATTATTCCAATGTTATAGATAGGTCAACTGATGCTCCAAGAGGTTAAGAGACTTGCTGGGAAACACACAACTAGTTCTAAGGAGAGATTCCAGAATGTTTGGATTCTAAGTTCAGTACTCTATCCACTGTACACTGAAGTGGTACATAACATTTCCAGAATGTGGGAACCCCAGCTTTGCAAGGAAAGTCCATGGAAAAACAGAATTCCCATTTAGACATCAGCTTTCAAGAACGGAACATGAATGCATTATTGGTAAAATTATTAACACAGCAATTTAAAATTACATAAAGAAAATGCTTATATCCTTTGACTCAAAGATTTTACTACTAAGTACATTCCCCAAATTAATCAATAATTTTTAAAAAGAATTTACATACATCAAAATATTTATAGAAGAACTTTTCATGATAGCACACACATGGAAATGAAGTAGATTAGTGAATGGCTAAGCCAATTATAGTATAATTACATAATGGAATGTAACTATGCTGTAAAAAATCATGAATATGATAAATACAGAAAGCATAGAGACACATAAATTGATGTAAAGTGGCATAGGCAGAATATAAAAACAATTTATACAATTACAACAATGTAAGTGGAAAGAACAGCAATAACAAAACCAACTGAAACTGAATGAGGAAGCTTGACACCAAAGAGTCTCCATGAGAAGATAGAACATTCTCCCCTCCATTCCCCAGTCCTTTGTAGACATGGAGAATCATAGGTGTGGGGTACTGCATATAACAAAAATCAGACATGGTTGGTATGTTATTTAGTTTTGTGTAACCTTTAAAAAAAATTCTTCATTTTGTAACACTGTATTACAAGGGATGGCTTTCTGAAAAGGAGTGGGGGGGAAAGTCTACCAAGGGAAATGCAATATAAAACAAATTATATCAATACAATTTATTTTCTAAAAGAAACTGGTTTTCCATTCAGAATTATTGAATATTTTAAAAGTACTATGTCCAGGAAAGTAATGGATACTTTATCTTCTTAAATTCACTGTGACTATGTATAAAAGATACGCATGATTAAGATCAGGATTTCAAGCTGGAAATATCTAAATATTTGTTCATAATGAGGTTAATAACCTGTAGTAAAAAGGATGTACCCTTATTACTCCAAAGACTGCAATGGATTAATTTTCATAAATAAAAACTAAGCACAGCTGCGAATGATATGCAAAGAAAATGTTTAGATTAAACTGGGTTTCATATCAGCCAAACCAGAGGGTTTCCCTCAACCCTTTTGTTTTCTAGAGTCTAAGAATTTGGAGCCCCAGGCAACTTCCTGCTGACTAGTTTCCACCACACATGACTCAAGTTCCATGAACCCACATGTATTATGTGCCTACACAGTGATGACCGTACTTAGGATAGTACCCAACTCCATTACCAAAACATGTACAGGGTTTTCTATTGGAAATGAAAACTGCAGAAAGGTCAGCAAATCTCCTACTAATTTCTACTCCTCTGGGGAGATGAATTTTACTGATTATATCTGATCTCAAAAATGAAATAAACTACATAAATGTATCTTAATGAATTACAGAAACAACTCATTTTTAAAGACATTCTAGAACAAAACAAAATCAAACCAGCTATAACTAATTAAAAAATAATGTTGTATCCTCATGGTATTTTGTATACAAAAAGTTCCAAAAGATACTAAATACGATGGAAGTTTCTCTTAAATTGAATATTTTTCTTTTTCATATGCACATTCACCATTCTGCATGCCCACTCTGCCCCTAGTGGTTAATTGAAGTTGTAGCATAATACCTATTTAAACTGTATTAATAGTACCTACCACATGCCTCGTCAATATAGATTCATAGAATGTTAGAGTGAAGGAGACCTCATAAATCATCTATTCCAACTCCATCTTTTTACCAGTGACAGAAACTAAGACCCAGAGAGGTGGCGTCATGCACAATAAATTAGTAGAACACTTGAGACATTCTTTTCACTGGATTACATTGTCTGAGTTGTACAAAAGGTACATGTCACGCTTTCTCCTGGCCCTGATACAACAATTCCATACAATTAAAATCTGATATAACATGGTTAATTTACAGCATGAGTGTTATTTTTGTCCCCCAACATTACATTGTGCTGTAAAGCAGTTCACAATGCTGTTACTCAATGTGCTTCACCATTATTCTTCATATGCAACTATCAGAAACCTTGTGTATGATTATAAATACTAAAGAATAATGAAATAAAATATTTAGTAGGGAATGGGATACACTTTAAAAAAAAAAAAGTAAACTAAACCCTCTAAAGAAGATCTCACTACTAATTCCCAATTCAGTCACTGGCCAGGCATTAAACGGAATCAGTCCATTCTGTGCAAGCCATCTGCCAGGCAGTTTCCAGCTCTGTGCTATAAACTCCAACCTACTCGTGATTTATTTTGAAGCAAAAAGCTAACAGAGTTATTTGGAAGTCATGATAGCATACCTCAGGGTCTTCTTAAAAAAAAAAGTATAAAATGCCAGTGTGGAAGAATCAAAAGGTGATACACAAATCAGCTGAGGGAAGAAGGTAGAAAAGAAAAAAGAATGGTTCTGGATCCCTTCTCTTAATTTAGAGTCACTTCTAGTGTGGTTTTTTTTTTTAAGTAACATATAAGACATCTATGGAAATCTAAGGCAAAATATACATTGAAGTAGTGTTAAGTTTTAGTTTTATGAGACAATTCCAAAAATAAGCAGATAGTACAACAGACG
This sequence comes from Petaurus breviceps papuanus, assembly GCF_028583685.1. Taxonomy (NCBI): domain Eukaryota; kingdom Metazoa; phylum Chordata; class Mammalia; order Diprotodontia; family Petauridae; genus Petaurus; species Petaurus breviceps. Next base: position 8,630,750 of record NW_027187378.1, read on the forward strand.
TCAGGTTAAATAAAGCCAAGTCAACAACTATCTAGTAAGAGCCTACTATCTGTCAAGTCACTACACTAACATTAGAGATACAAGGAAGGGTAAAATACAGTCCCTACTCTCAAGGAGTTCACAGTCTAACGAAGGAGAAAATATGCAAAATTATGTAAAAACAAGATATATACAGGATAAATTAGAGATTATCAACAGAGGGAAGGCACTAGCAATAAGAGGAATTAAGTCAATAAAATCACTCTGACAAAAGACAAGTAAATAAAGAGAAAATACTTTATAATTTCTAAAATCTACCCCAAAATAGAGAAGGGCAAGGATAGAAATTCCAATTTCCAAACTAGGAAAGTATGGCACAGAAAACTGAAGAAATCTCTTATTACTATACAGTAAATCACAAGAGGAGCTAAGACTAGCTTCCAAATCCCTGGAATCCAAATCTACTACTTCATCTATCAGGACCCATATAAAGTGGGGCAAAAATGATTAGCCAGTTTTAAAGAATTTATAAATTCCTTACTTATAAGCACATACCAATAATGTATATTAATATTATAATAAGCTGCCAAGTTTCTTAATGAAGGAAATCTGATTTGAGTTTTAAAATACTTTTAGGTTTTACATGTATATATGTGTATACCTTTAATAACTTGAGAAGCATAAATGTTACATATTTATCAATAAAAATAATCAGAAAGTTTATTCATTCAAATTTATTTTTCACTTATTCAGATATAGGAATTTTGAATAACAGAGTTTGGATTTTAATTTTTACAAGAGTGGGTACTATGCCATTTTGCATTGCATTGCAATAGTTTCTTTCTGGATGACACCTTCCTTAGACCAATAGATCAGCAGAGGAGGTCCTCTTGATTATTAACCATGGTCACCTAATCTATCTATATTACTTTTTCTCATGGGGTCACATATGCATCAAAACTTTGTTCTTCAGATGATCTTAAGGCTAGGCTTACAAATACAACCCCCTTTCAGTCATTGGGCAACTGCTTTTTACCTTTTATAAGGTTCAAACTGAATAGAAAAATAAATAGCACCAAAAAATGGTTATTTTTAATTTTAATAATATATCAATATTTTAAAATTTAAATAATTCATTTTTCACTTGTTTTTCTAAGTTTGCAGCATTTGTTTCCTTCCCAGCTCAGCCTACATGCCCTTGTTTTCCAGTACAAAATTAAGACAGGGCTTCAGAATGCCAAATATATCACTAAAAAGTGATACTGAAATAAAAAAAAAATACTTATCACAGCAAGCATAGTTAGATTAAAAGTACCCTGGAGCAGAAGCCCAAGAGTCTGTATTTGATTCCAGACTCTCATACTTAGGCAACCCTGTGCAAGTAACTATATCTCCTTTGACCTTGGATTCATCCTTTGTAAAATGAGAAATCAAAATGAGATGGTCTCTAAGGTTCTTTCCTGATCTAAATCCTTAGACCATATGACAGTAGCAAAGAAACTACGAATGAACTTGGAAGGTACAATGAAGAAAAACAGATCTACCTTCATTAGTCATACCAAATTCTTAAAATATAGCACAGACCATGTTTTCTTTTCATCTACTAAAATTCCCCAAACTCACCCCCACCAAAAAAATGATGAAAAACTGAAATTTCCGGAAAACAATAACTATCAGAAGAAATACATATGGCTTCAAATCAAACATCATTGAATGAAAAAACAATCTGAGTATTCCACAAAGTGGGTAACATTCTAACAATGACAGTATAAACCTCCTTTAGCAATAATTTAAAGAAACACTGCAACAGTCTAAGAAATTAAAAGGCTTAAATTTTTTAACATTATGGAACTGTCTCTTATGTAAAATTATGTGGGGCATACTAATGACTTTAAAAATAGTTAAATGATTTAAAGTGTTCTTAAAATACAGTAGCACTTTTAGTTCATTCACTCTGACAAAGAGGAAAAGTAAGCTTAATTGGGATGAAGGCCAACTGAGTTGGGCTTTCATGGGTCAAAGATCATGACTCCATCTCTCCAAGAGTTCCTGCTGCCATAAGAGGCATGTAAAAGAGCTGCATTCCCAGAGGTGGAAGCACAAGTGATTATTCCAAAATGGAGAGGAGAAGATGCTCAGATCTCTGCATAGCCTCTCTCAACAAAGTAAATACTAAGAAAGTGCCTGGAGACAATGAAAGTCATTAATGACAACAGAAGGAAAGGTAGATAATCTAATAGTAAAAAAAAAAAAATTTTTAATCCCATTTTTTTTCTCACTAACTTCTATATTCAGGAAGACTTGATCTAGGGCTACAGAAGCCCCTGATGATTCAAGACCTCCAGCACAAAATAACAACTGTCTCAACTTCCAAAGCAATCTAAATGCCTTAAAAGTATTCAGGAAGTGATAATGTAGACAAAAGGTATCAGTAAAACATCTATCTTGCACAGGCCAGGAAGGCACTGCGTGGCCTACAGACCTGCAGACGCAAGGGCAGGCCGGGAAGTCGCACGGCGCAGCCAGCAGAGGCAGGCTGGGAAGGCGTGGCGTGGCCAGCAGAGGCAGGCCCAGAAAGGGACTGATCAACTCAGAGGGCAAGTCTACCCACCAACCACAAGGTCCACTGCGAGGCCTATCACCAAAGGGCTGGGACTAGAAAGAGCAAGGTAAGAAGCAAATACAGGGGCCCCTGTCCTGGACAGCAAACACTCCTGGGGCTACCACTTCATAAGCCAGAAATTTTTTTTAAAAGCCCCTTTCAGGACCTCCAAAGACTAGGATGACAGAGTGAACCTCACTTGCTCCAAACCCCCCATCTGACCCCGAAAACATAGTAACTCTTGCCCCAGGGCAAAACCCTCTACAGTAAAGGCTTGGGATCCTAGAGGAAGGGCGTGGCTAGGACCCTGTCTCAAAATGTGTAGGAAGCAGACTACAAAGACAAAGACTCTGAAGTCCTAACTATCCTCAGAGGGAGGAACCAACCTCAGAGGGAGACAATGTGGACTCCACACCCAAAGCTGAAACTTCCACAGGGAATGGGTCCCAAGCACAGAAGGCTCTCCTAGATGAGATCAAAAGGAACTTTGAAAACAAAATGAGAGACATAGAAGAGAAAATGAATAATTCTCTCAAAACAAAAATAGCAGAATCAGACAAACATTATAATGAGGAAAACATCTCTCTAAAAAGAAAAATGTATGATATGGAAAAGGGGCTTAAAAAATTAACCAAAGAAAATTATTTGCTAAAAACTAGAATCAACCAAATTGAAACAAATAACTCTATGAGGAACCAAGAATTAGCCAAGCAAAACAACAAGAATGAAAAATTAGAAAAAGAGGTAAAATACCTCAAAGAAAAAATAACTGACCTGGAAAACAGATCCAGGAGAGATAATTTGAGAATCATAGGCCTACCAAAAAATTATGATGAAAAAATGAGCCTGGACAACATTCTCCAAGAGCTCGTTAAGGAAAACTGCCCTGAGATACTAGAACTTGAGGGTAAAATAGAAATCGAGAGAATCCACCGGACACCTGCTGAAAGAGATCTCAAACTGAAAAGCCCTCGAAATGTTGTGGCCAAACTCCAGAACTACCAGATAAAAGAGAAAATACTTCAAATGGCCAGAAAGAAACAATTCAAATATCGAGGGTCCACAGTGAGGATTGCACAGGATTTGGCAGCCTCTACACTGAAAGATCGGAGGCAGTGGAATACAATTTTCTGGAAGGCAAAAGAGCTCGGGTTACAACCAAGGATCACATACCCAGTGAGACTGAGCATATTGTTCCAGGCAAAGAGATGGTCATTCAATGATATAACAGAGTTCCAGACCTTCTTGATAAAATAGCCAGAACTCAATGGAAATTCAACCTCCAATTACGAGATGCAATAGTGACTTAGAAAGGTAAACAAGGAGAACACACACACACCCTGCTATTTGATAAGAGCAAACTGGTTATAGACAAGTAGAGGGTATGACTATAAAATACACAAAATGACGATTTTAAAAAATCTTATTAAGGGCTACAAAGGGACTGTAATGGAAGAAAGGGAATGGTTGAAGTGGAAAAAGGTAAATTATGCCACTCATAGAGGCATAAAAACTGTATAGCAGAGGAAAAAAAGGGAGGGAGTTGGGAAGCATATGAGCTTTTCCCTCATTGGTTCTGGTACAAGAAGGGAATAACAACCGGCTAAGCATAGGATTCTATGGAGAAGAAACGCAAAAAGTATCATTTTAGAGGGAAAGAGGGGAGGGAGAGGAGCTTCGCATGAGATTTGTTCCTGTCACTCTTGATGCGAAGAAGAAATAGCATACTTCATTAAGTATAAAAATATCCTACAGGCAGTACAAGGGGGAAAGGGTTACAAAAGGGGGGTTGGAGTGGTTTGTAGGGAGGGAAGTAGTAAGGGGAAAGGGGAGGAAAAGGGAGGGGGGCTGAAAAGGTAACACTGAGGGAGGCGGTGGTCAAAAGGAAAACTATTAAGGGGGGGAAGGGAGAAGGGAGGGAAAATATGAACATTAACAGGGGAAGGAATAGGATGGGGAGAAAGAAACAGATAACAATCATAACTGTAAATGTGAATGGAATGAACTCTCCCATAAAACGGAGACGGATAGCAGAATGGATTAGAAATCATAATCCTACAATATGCTGTTTACAAGAAACACATCTGAAACAGAGGGATACACACAAGGTAAAGGTAAAAGGTTGGAATAAAATATATCATGCCTCAGTTAAAGTAAAAAAAGCAGGGGTAACAATCCTTATCTCAGATAAAGCAAAAGCAAAAATTGACCTAATTAAAAGAGATAAGGAAGGAAACTATATCCTGTTAAAAGGCACCATCGAGAATGAAGCAATATCATTACTTAACATATATGCACCAAGTGGTGTAGCATCCAAATTCCTAGAGAAGAAGGTAAAGGAATTAGAGGAAGAAATAGATAGGAAAACTATACTAGTGGGAGACCTTAATCTCCCCCTCTCTGAACTTGATGAATCCAACCTCAAAATAAACAAGAAAGAAGTTAAGGAGGTGAACAGGATTTTAGAGAAGATACGTATGATAGATCTCTGGAGAAAACTGAATGGGGATAAAAAGGAATATACTTTCTTCTCAGCGGTTCATGGCACATACTCAAAAACTGACCATGTTCTAGGGCATAAAAACCTCACAATTCTATGCAGTAAGGCTGAAATATTAAATGCATCCTTCTCAGATCATGATGCAATAAAAATTATATGCAATAAAGGGCCAGGGAAAGACAGACTAAAAACTAATTGGAAATTAAACAATTTTATCCTAAAGAATAAGTGGGTCAAACAAGAAATTATAGAAACAATCAGTAATTTCATTCAAGAGAATGATAATAATGAGACAACAAACCAAAATCTATGGGATGCATTAAAGGCAGTTCTTAGGGGAAGTTTTATATCCCTGAGTGCATACGTGATTAAATTAGAGAAAAGGGAGCTCAACAAATTGGGCATGCAATTAAAACCCTAGAAAAAGAACAAATTCAAAATCCCCAATTAAATACTAAATTAGAAATATTGAAGACAAAAGGAGAGATTAATAAAATTGAAATTAAGAAAACTATTGAATTAATAAATAAAACCAAGAGCTGGTTTTATGAAAAAACCAACAAAATTGATAGACCCTTAGTCAATATGATAAAAAAAAAAGAAAGAAGAAAACCAAATTATGAGTATCAAAAATGAAAAGAGTGAATCTACCTCCAATGAAGAGGAAATCAAAAGAATAATTAGGAATTATTTTTCCCAATTGTATGCACATAAATTTGACAATCTTAGGGAAATAGATGAATATTTACAAACATGCAAGTTGCCCAGATTAACTGAAGAGGAAGTAAATTACTTAAAATAATCCCATCTCAGAAAAAGAAATTGAACAAGCCATCAGTCACCTCCCTAGGAAAAAATCTCCAGGGCCAGATGGATTCACTAGTGAATTCTATCAAACATTTAAAGAACAATTGATTCCACTACTCTACAAACTATTTGGGAAAATTAGTGAAGAAGGAGTCCTACCAAATTCTTTTTATGACACAAATATGGTACTGATACCTAAATCAGGAAGAGATAAAACAGAGGAAGAAAATTATACACCAATCTCCCTCATGAATATAGATGCAAAAATTCTAAATAAAATACTAGCCAAAAGACTACAGCAACTTATCTCAAGAATAATACACTTTGATCAGGTAGGATTTATTCCAGGAATGCAAGGATGGTTTAATATTAGGAAAACCATCAGTATAATTGAGCATATCAACAATAAAACTAGCAGAAACCACATGATCATCTCAATAGATGCAGAAAAGGCTTTTGACAAAATACAACATCCATTCCTATTAAAAACATTAGAAAGTATAGGAATAAATGGAGCCTTTCTTAAAATAATAGGTAGCATCTATTTAAAGCCATCAGCAAATATTATATGTAATGGGGAGAAGCTAGAAGTATTTCCTATAAGATCAGGGGTGAAACAAGGGTGTCCACTATCACCCCTCTTATTCAATCTGGTACTAGAAATGTTAGCAGTAGCAATTAGAGAAGAAAAAGAAATCAAAGGAATCAAATTAGGCAAAGAAGAGACCAAGCTATCACTCTTTGCAGATGATATGATGATATACCTAGAGAATCCTAGAGAATCAAGTAAAAAAACTACTTGAGACAATAAATAAATTTGGAAAAGTTGTAGGATATAAAATAAACCCACATAAATCCTCGGCATTCCTATATATTTTCAATGAAATTCAACAGCAAGAGATAGAAAGAGAAATCCCATTTAAAGTTACTGTAGACATTATAAAATATTTGGGAATCTACCTGCCAAAACAAACCCAGGACCTGTATGATCATAACTACAAAACACTTTTCACACAAATAAAGTCAGATCTAACTAACTGGAAAAATATCAATTGCTCATGGCTAGGTCAAGCTAATATAATAAAAACGACAATTTTACCTAAATTAAATTATATATTTAGTGCCATACCAATTAATTTACCAAAAAACTACTTTATAGAGCTAGAAAAAATAGTAACAAAATTCATTTGGAAGAATAAATAGTCCAGAATATCAAGGGAATTAATGAAAAGAAATGCTAGGGAAGGCGGACTAGCTATACCAGATTTCAATCTGTATTATAAAGCAGCAGTCATCAAAACTACTTGGTACTGGCTGAGAAATAGAGGAGTGGATCAATGGAATAGATTAGGCACACGAGATTCAGAAGTCAATGACTATAGCAATCTATTGTTTGATAAACCTCCAGACCCTGGTTTTGGGGATAAGAACTCACTATTTGACAAAAACTGCTGGGAAAACTGGAATATAGGATGGCAGAAACTGGCACAGACCATTATCTAACACCATATACCAAAATCAAGTCTAAATGGGTGCATGATCTAGGTATAAAGGTTAATACTGTAAGCAGTCTCCTAAAATAAGGAATAGTTTACCTATCAGACTTGTGGAGAGGGAAAGATTTTATGACTAAACAAGAATTAGAGAACATTATAAGATGTAAAATGGATAATTTTGACTACATGAAATTGAAAAGTTTCTGTACAAACAAAGCCAATGTAACCAAGATTAAGAGGGAGGTGGGAAATTGGGAAAGAATCTTTACAACCTATGTCTCTGACAAAGGACTCATTTCTAAAACATACAGAGAATTGAGTCAAATTTATAAGAATACAAGTAATTCCCCAACTGATAAATGGTCAAAGGATATGAACAGGCAATTTTCAGAGAAAGAAATTAAAGCTATCTATAAGCACATGAAGAAATGATCTAATTCACTATTTATTAGAGAAATGCAAATCAAAACAACTCTGAGGTACCACATCTCACCAGTCAGATTGGCTAAGATGACAAAACAGGAAAATGACAAATGCTGGAGAGGATGTGGGCAAATTGGAACACTAATGCATTGCTGGTGGAGTTGTGATCTGATCCAGCTTTTCTGGAGAGCAATCTGGAATTATGCCCAAAGGGCTATAAATACTTCCATACCCTTTGATCCAGCAATACCATTCCTACCGTGTTTCCCCGATAATAAGACCTATCCCGAAAATAAGCCCTCCCATTACTGTGTAAGATTCCTCTAAAATAAGCCCTCCCCCGAAAATAAGCCCTATTGAGATTGCTACTGTAGTGAAGGTGATCCCCTGCGCTACACGCTACATTACGGTACCCTCTGTATGCACCGTCCCCCCTCCCCCCCGGGTGAAACGCACGCCGCACTCCGAGCTGCATCCAATCAGAGCTGCAGCAGTGAGCACGTCATCCTGTTCTTTATTGAATTCATTATTGAATAAAGGTACATTTTTTTGTTCACATTTACCTGTTTATTAAAATTGCTGTCAATGTTCATTAAAATAAGCCCTCCCCTGAAAATAAGCCCTCTGGTGTTTTTCTGTCCAAAAAAATAATAAGACAGTGTCTTATCGGGGAAACACGGTAGGGTTATATCCGAAAGAGATCATAGAAATGGGAGAAAGACCCATATGTACAAAAATGTTTATAGCAGCTTTTTTTGTGGTTGCAAAGAATTGGAAATTAAGGGGGTGCCCATCAATTGGGGAATGGCTGAAAAAGTCGTGGTATATGCATGTTATGGAATACTACTGTGCTATAAGAAACGAGGAGCAGACGGTCTTCATATTTACCTGGAGAGGCTTAAAAGAACTGATGCTGAGTGATAAGAGTAGAACCAGGAGAAATTTGTACACAATTACAGACACAACGTATGTGTGATGACCAACTTTGATAGACTGGACTCTTCTCAGCAATGCAGTGATATAAGTCAATCCCAAAAGATTCATGATGGAGAGAAATATGTGCATCCAGAGAAAGAACTTTAGAAAGAACTAAGTTTATATCCAGGTGAAAGCAAAATACCTGATCTTTTTCCTTCTCTTATTTGGTTTTATGTCCTCTTTACCATTTTTCATTCCAGCTGGTACAATCCGTCCTTATAACCTGACTAATGTATAATGTGAAAGTATTTACAGATCCTATACTTGAGTATAAGCTGCCATGGGAGGGGGGGAAGGGAGGGGAACAAAATGTGAAACTCAAGGAATTGTGGAATTGAATCCTGTAAACTAAAAGGAAACAAACAAATTAATAAAAAAATTTAAAAAAAAGAATATTACAACAACAACAAAAAAAGAAATTATGAAAAAAAAAAACATCTATCTTCCTTAAAGTATCAGGAAGATCTTTATATTTTCATCCGACCACAACTTTTGAAATAGTCACCAAATACAGAGTCTAAAAGCTAGCCAAGAAGTTAAGGGCCTACAGAAAGTTCAACATTGGAATGGAAACAGGAAGTGTGAATGAGGTCTTACTGTTCATACTTCTGTAGTACTTCATGTTGTATAAATTATTTTATATTTATTATCTTCTCTGATCATGACAACTCTATGAAGTAAGGACAACAGTGATGATCATTTTTCTACTTTACAGATAAGAAAACTGAAGTTTAGCAAGATTAAATGACCTACCCACAGTAATAAAGCTAGCAAGCATCAGAAGCAGAATTCTAACTGGTATCTTTCCAAATACCAATTCTAGTATTCTTTTCCGCTGTACCAAGTTACTTATCTAACTATTCTTCAGAGCTAAGGAAATAAAGTTGTGTCATATAGTAGGCGGAGTTACATTCTATCTCAGTAGTTTTCCAAATATGGTCTGGTGGCAACATTTCAAGAGGTTCTGCAAGGTCAAAACTCCTTCATAATAACACCAAGATGCTTTAATTTCTAATACAGTAAATATTGACAGATATAACCCATATAAACAAATGCTTTCTAGAAGCTTCTCAACAATTTTTAAGGGGGTATAGAGTTTTGAGAACCACTGCTCTAATTTTATATAACATTAAGTTCCCTTACCTCCATACTTCAAAACCTGTGTCCTTCTCTTTTTTTGTTCTAGTTTCAAAGGATGAGACAGGTTTCATGCTTACCAAGAGTAAAACTTCCACTTACACATATGATTCCTATGTCCTCTGGGAGATTTTAAATTGGGAGCAGGGAGGGGAAACAGAAGGACCTATTTGCACAAAAATATTCATAGCAGCTCTTTTTGTGGTGACAAAGAATTGGAAATTGAGGGCAAAGAATTTACATGAACTGATGCAAACTGAAGTGAGTGGAACCAAGAGAACCACAATAATAGCAACAATGTACAATGACTACCTAAAAGAATGACTTAGCTATTCTTAGAAATACAATGATCTGAGAAAATTCCAAAGGAATCATGAAAATGCTATCCACCTCCAGAAAAATAACTAAGAGATTGAATGCAGGTCAAAGCATACCATTTTTGCCTTTCTGTATTTCTTTTCATTTTTTAATTTTTCCTTTGGGTCTGTTTCTTCCTTCACAACATGACTATGGCAACGTATTTTACATGACCAAACATACATAACCTATATCAAATCACTTACTGTCTTAGGGAGAGGAGGGGTAAAGGAGGGAAAGAGAAATTTAGGAATTCAAAAAAATTTTTAAATGAAAATTTAAAAAAACAAACCTAAAAAAAAAGAAAAAACTAAAGAAAAGAAAAGAACTCTTAACCTTAACATGCCTTCAGATTAGAATCCATTCTCTTGGAGTAGAAACAGGGCTTTTGCAGGACTCCAGCTCTCACCTTCTCCAATTCATGCAAAAGGTGACTCTGAAGAAACTTTGGAGCTACAGAACCTACAAAATGTCACAGAGAAGCTAACCTCCCACTGAGGACAGCCCAGTGGGCTGGCAGCAAGTGGCCAGCGCAGCTCTGGGAGCCAACCCTGGCCCCTCAGGAGCCCAAGGTTTTAGCAACAGGGCAGGCCTGACCAGGACAGGCCAGCTGGAGGGACTTCAGATCACCAGCAGCTGTGGCAGTTTCCAGAATTATCAACACATAGATGCTAAAGACACAGTGAGAGGTCAGTGCAGTGTGGACTTTGAGATCCAGTAGTTGGGAGTGCATTGGCTTTTGTCCCCGGGGCGAGAAGCTGCTGGGGCGCCACGGCTGCAGACACTTCATGGCAGCTTCAGCTCCTGGCCTGCAGATTGTAGGGGGACCAAGTGACCAGTCTTAGGGGTAATTGCTCTTGCTTTAACCTGCTTGGATCTAGATTGCAATCTAGGGTGGAGGTCCTGGGGTGTGCGACCAGCTTGCCAAAGTGTATTGAGGCTTCAGAGAGGGCACCCAACTAATACCTTCGGCAGCTAAGAAAACCCCAGCGTTTAGTATGATACTCCCCTGTCTGGCAGCAGAGTCCTACTGTGGCAAAAAAAAAAAAAACAACCCAAAAGTCAAGTAACTGAGTGGCAACATGAGCAAATGAGGGAAGAAAAGTAAACAGAGCAACCCAACGTTACATTCCTATTTTGGGGACAAAAAGGATCAAAGCATGGAACAAGATGAAGACAGTGAAGTCAGAACTCCTGCACCAAAAGCTTCAAAGGAAAATACAAGCTGGTTACAGGCCATAGAGGACCTTAAGGAGGATTTTTGAAAATCAAATAAGTGATGTGGAGGGAAAATTGGGAAGAGAAATGAGAATGATGCAAGAAAATTATGAAATGAGAGTCAACAATCTGACTGAAGAAAATAACAACTTAAAAAATAGACTGACTCAAATGGCAAAAGAGGCTCAAAAATCCAATGAGAAGAAGAATGCCTTAAAAAGTCAAATTTGCCAGATGGAAAAAGAATCTCAAAAGCTCACTGAAGAGAATCATTCCTTCAGAATTAGACTGGAGCTAATGGAAGCTAATGACTTTATGAGAAATAAAGATACTATTAAACAGATCCAAACAAATGAAAAAATAGAAGGCAATGTGAAATATCTCACTGGGAAAAACCACTGATCTGGAAAATAGATCCAAGAGAGATAATTTAAAAATTATTGGACTACCTGAAAGCCATGATCAAAAAAAGAAATCATCCTCCAAAAAATTCTCAAGGAAAATTGCCCTGATTTTGGAGGGCAAAATAGAAGTTGAAAGAATCCACCAATCACCTCCTGAAAAAGATCCCCAAAAGAAAACTCCTAGGAATATTATAGTCAGGTTCCAGAATTCCCAGATCAAGGAGAGAATATCATGAGCAGCCAGGAAGAAACAATTTGAATATTGTGGAAACACAATCAGGATAAGCCAGGATCTGGCAGCTTCAACACTGAGGGATCGAAGGGCTTGGAATATGATATTCTGGAGGTCAGAGGAACTGGGATTAAAACCAAGAATCACCTACCCAGAAAAACTGAGTATCATGTTTCAGGGGAAAATATGGTCATTCAATGGAATAGAGGACTTTCAAGCATTCTTGATGAAAAAACCAGAGTTGAATAGAAAATTTGACATTCAGATACAAGAAGCAAGAGAAGCATGAGAAGGTAAACAGGGAAAAGAAATCATAAGGAACTTATCAAAGTTGATTTTTTTTGCATTTGATAACACATTTCATATTAGTTTTAGCAAAAGCATGTAGATGTACTAAAATACTAAATGCTTTTGAATATTCAACAGACTTCTGTGCTGTGCTGTGCTGAGTCAAAAATGGAAAAGATCCAACAGGAAGAAGATTTCACAAGTTTCAACATAAATGTAATAAATACCCAAAGTCACTTTGCTTTTTTGCCTCCTAATCTCACAGAACAATTTCTAAATAAATCAAACTAGGCTAAACTACACTCACATTATTTCCAACAAGTATATGATAGTAATGCTTGAAAAGAAGCGTCTGAAGACAAAAGTTTATTATAAGTTATGACTAGTTCTTACTTTCAAAATATTTTGAGTTTCATTCCACTTGTTTGTCCATTCTTTGGTCAATTCTTGAACCTGAAAATAAAATAAATACTTAATGAATGTTCAATGAAAAGGGATTTCTGTGACATTACCCAACAAAATGTCCAAACCCATGACAACTTATGATGGTGTATGTTATAATTTTTAAGCAAATACCCCAACAATTTCCCAAAAATAATTCAAAGGGTTTTGTTATTCTGTAGCTGTTCCCTTACATTGAAAAGCTAAAAGAAAGAAAGAAAGAAAGAAAGAAAGAAAGAAAGAAAGAAAGAAAGAAAGAAAGAAAGAAAGAAAGAAAGAAAGAAAGAAAGAAAGAAAGAAAGAAAGAAAGAAAGAAAGAAAGAAAGAAAGAAAGAAAGAATTTGCAAATGTTGCTGAGTTCTAAACTCTGCATAAATGAAAGCAGTTTTCATAGATATTAATCAACCTTAAATGATCAAGGATGGCAGCTTCCTATTTAATTGTTAATTTTGCTTGACTATACTTTAGGTACTAGGAAATAGTGATTTACTTTTCTCTATAATTAGATGTAGTGATTAGACAATCTCTGAGACTGCAGTTTTCTTTTAGAGACAATCTGCTTCAGTAACTAATTAATAGATTTTCCAAGTCTCAGTTCTATCTTTTTAAAATTTTATGATTCAGTTGCTATTTTCATAAAGGCAGACATATAATAAGATCAAATTCCTTCCATAACTGTGAAATAAATACTGGACATACATTTTGAAATGTCTATTACCTGACATACCAATAGATAAGTAGCCCTGAATGCTGGGTCAAGTGGTGGGCTTGAAGCCAGAAAGACAAGATTCAAGTCTTGCCTCTAATATGAGATTTCTGATTCTGACTAAGTCATTTAACCTGAGCCTCAAGCAACTACCCAGAACTATCTATTAAGGCAAAGTAATATTTTGAAAATTTTGTTTTTCAAAGTAAATAAGGATGTTTTGGTAGTCCAATGCAATCTAATAATGTAATCCTAATCATTTAAAAAACAATTAAAATAGACCATAAAAAGAACAAATATAATCCCTAAATTAGGTCCTAGAAAACACAGGAAAAAAAAAAAAAAAACAGAAGGGGAGTATATATATAGCTAAAACACCCACAAAGAGGAATGACCTAGAGGAGCTCAGAAGCAGGGTATGAAGAGTTCATCTTTTCAAAATTTCTTTCCTCTCTATCTCTGCTGCTACCCATCCTTTCTTCACTATTCTTTTTCAACTCTACTAGAGTTTCCAGTAAAGACAACTATCTTTTAGCTAGCCATGCCATTCAGAATGTCTTTAATTCCTGTATTTCGATACTTCAGCAGAGGGAAAAGAGCTCTGGATTTGAATTCAGAAGATCTTAGAGGTAAAACCCTGCTTTAAGCACCTGTCAAAGGTATGACCTTGAGCAAACCTCAGTTTTCTAATTTGTAAAACAAAGAGGATTAACTTAGATAACTACTTCTGTCCTTTCCAACACTAAAATTATATGAAGATATGACTATATTAAAAACAAAATTATTTATTGGGACAGTAAGTAGAGGGTTAGACAGCATCAGGAAGACCTGGATTTGAATCCTGCCTCAGACAGTTGTGCAACCCTGGTAAAGTGAGTTGACCTCTCTAGGACCTCATTTAATGAATCTCTAAAATGGGCATAATAACAGCACCTAACTCAAAAAATTACTTTGCAATATGAGGGTCCATCAACCTGTAGTGGATGCAATCACATGGTTTCATGATTTTCTCCAGTTTCATTCAGCAGCATATGAGGAAGAATGAAGACAGCAGATCATAAGAGTGTTCCAAGGTTAAGGATTAAAAAGGCATGACAGGTGACAGACAGGACAGTAGGAAAGAGCCTCTAGTGTTTCCACACTTCAAGGAAGTATAGAGTTAAAGTTGCTCACCATGGGGTGGCAAAAGGGAAAGAATGAGTGTAATCAGTGATGGCCTAGGAAAGAACCAAGGGATAGAGGTACAGGAGGGCACAGGGAAGATAAAGAATAGGGTCCAGGGGGGGCAGCTAAGTGGTGCAGTGAATATAGCACTGGCCCCGGAGTCAGGAGGACCTGAGTTCAAATCCAACCTCAGACACTTAACAGTTACTAGTTGTGTGACCTTGAGCAAGTCACTTAACCCCAATTGCCCTGCCTTATCCCCTCCAAAAAGACTAAAAAAAAAAAAAAAAAAAAAGAATAGGGTCCAGGCTCATAAGCCAGAGGGAAAAATTTAACTATAGCAGATTACAAACAGGTAGAGGGGCTTTCAGAATTCATGAGCATGGAACTAACATTTCTCCTAACAGGCCTATAGAACTACCTAATAGATGAATGAATACTTAATTCCAATATCTAGAATCTTCTTAGTAGGTAAGGAAACAATTATATGTAGTACTGAATTACTTTATTGACACTACCCATCTTCTTAATGGATTTGAAAGGAAAATTAATAGTACTAACTGCTCCAGAGGTAAGGCCAAGTCTTAAGGGGATAATTCAATGGCATGGTGAAAAATGCAAATTATATGACACTCAATAGTGGTTTTTTGGACTCAGGAAAAATGTGCCCAAAGAAGCTGACTTGAAATACCAATAATATCATTCCTTCTTTGAAGGACTGAAATTAAGTTGGGAATACTAAATTAATGTACAAAATCACGTGTGGATAAAGAGTTAGCAGCTGTTTTCTAGTTAGAAATCTCTTATTGAAATGCAAAATATCCACACTACCAGAAATTTCTCATCAAAGGATGTGTTATCCAATCCTTTTTAAATATAATCAAATAATTCTAACTTACGAAAAACTGTAGGGTTTTCAAGTATTTTGCCAGAAACTTTGATTACCATAATCCACACATATTTTTTGAAAAAAAAATTCATCACTATGACACAGTTTTCTTAAAAAGTTGCAATTTTATCATTGTGATTATGGTAATGATCTTCAATACTAATAATATAAAATAAACAAAAATATCAAAAGACTAGAATGAGGTCTTCCTAAAACATGGCAAGATTTCTGAGCAAGACAGATACAGATTTCTTGTCAGCACAAATATATTTTTTATTAAACTAATCTGAATATTCCTGATAACTATTATCTGAACAAGATGCGTGATTTCACTGGCAGGAGGGAACTTCTTCTCCTAAGGCTGGTAAACATTTTCTCTGGACCCCTCTCAGAGAGGCATACAAAGAATGTGCAATTGAGTCACTGGCCCAGGTTCACAAACAGATTATGTGTTAGAGGTAGAATCTGCCTCCTATCCTCTTATCAAGATTCTTCGAAGCTACTGAGCCACCATATCACACTGCCTCTCAAATTTATATTTGAGATGCAATTAAAAAATTTCAGTGTACAAACTAAAACTAGGTTTAAAAAGGTAAACATTTCAGGAGAAAAATGGTCATTCCAAATGAATATCTATGTAACTGCTATTTCTACATACAATCCACGTTAGGATCATCTGTTTGCCAAACAGATGTCTTTATAATAAATTCCCTTAAGGGGAAACCTTGATTTTCCTTCTTACTTAAGCTCAATCATTTGGGACATGAAACAAAATATGGCCCAAAAATTGTTCCTAAAAATAGTCTCCTTTTCATAATCTTTTTCTCATTACATAATATAAATATGTTCTATTTAATCAAGCAGTGGTGAAATTAGTTTTCAAAAAGCACTGCCTCACCCAGATCCTATTTGGTCTTTAGAGTACGGATTATTCTACCTTCATTTGCCAATATTATTCCATTCTCCTATTACTCATCACCACACCTTGTAGTATGCTCTTCCTATCTCCAGCCTAAGCTAACCTGATAAATATTTGTTTCCTACCTTCTCAATCAATCAAGCACCTACCTACACTCAGAAATACATACAGCTATTTAATATACCCTCACTGACTTTCAGAAATTATTTTTTCAAATTATATTACATTTGTAAGTTAGATATATTATTTTCAGTTTGCAATAGAACGGTAGTGAGCTGATTTTGTAAAATATCCAACTCTATGAAATTTCAGACTACTTCACAAGAGGAAAAACAATGAGAAAAGAGATGTAATATATTTTAAGTAACTTTCAAATTTGCAATTTGACGATGTAATTCACTTCTAACTCACCATGATTTTTGGTTACAGGGACCTTTGCTGTATTCTTGACTGAATTACATGTAATGAAGATGAATAAATTTCTATACTATTTAGATTGCCCAAATGACCTTTCAATTTTTTCAGCCTCTTACAAATCTGAGTTCAAGTTAACCATTTTGCATATAAGATCCTTCAACTTTCAAGTCATAGAAAATTTAGACCTTTACTACTTGTGTGACCCTAGAAGAGTCACTTAACCTCTGTTTACCTCAGTTTCCTCAGCTACAAAATGGGGGAAATAATAGCACCCATCTCAAAATTATTGTGAAATAAACAAGATAATACCTGTAAAACACTTAGCACAATGTCTGACTATGGTAGGCACTATATAAATGCTTAATCTCTTCCCTTTACCCTGCCCCATAAGAACAACAGAGGCAAGGTGGTTCAATAGATAAAGAGCTGGCCTTGGATTTAGGAATACCAGGGTTCGAGTCAATCAATTAATCAACCAATCAATTATCAAGCATATAATATGTGCCAGGCACAAAGCTATGCACTGAAGGATACAAAAGAATGCAAAAGACAGTATTTGCCCTCAAGAAACTTACAAATCTAATACACTGTCTCTGACACACAATTCTAAGAGACCCTAGGAAAGTTACTGAACTTCTCAGTAACCCAGGTAACTCTCTAAATGCATAACTTCATTAATAGGAGGAAATTTCCTACACTAGTAGAGGAAATTTCTTATACCAACAAAATTGTGTCCAAAAAACATCAAAAAACAAAAAGCAAGAGCATATTTCTCTTCAAATGTTCAATTGTCTTGAAAAGGCAGAATTAAGAAAAAATAGATTGAAGTCTCAGATGTCAAATACTAAAATAAAATGCATTCAGAAAGGGCATATGATACATGGAGATTCATTACATAGAATGTGATAAATTAGTACTTACTCTTGCTTCATTCTGCTGGAGTTTCTCTTCCATACTTAAAGCTGTTGGTGAGTCCAATAGTGCAATCTAAAATTAAAATATAAATAAGCATAACTATTAGTAAAGAATAGTAAGATATAGAACCCAATTTTCCTGGTATATGAAAAAGGATAAACAATTTGTACAATGCAGCATTGACTGGAACAATGATCCCCAACTATTTCCTACTATAAATGTATCAATTATTAAATCTCCATACCTAATGAGTTGCTTTATATTAATCCACCTGATTAATTCAGGACTATTTATCAGTCTATAGGTAACATTCATGCTAAAAACATATCCATGTATGTGTGTGTATATAAATATGCACAAATACACATAAGTATACATACACAAATATATATGCACATGTATATTTTTATATCTTTACCAAATCTGATACCTTTCAATAACTTTGCTTCTTAAAGAGCAATCAATTCTAAATAAAGGGAAGGAAATGTCCAATTCTATTGATAAATTGCTTAAAAATACTATATTCAAAAATTTTTTCCATTGAAAATGCTTCCATGGGGCAGCCATGTAGCACAGCGAGTAAGAGCACTGGCTCCAGTGTCAGGATAACCTGGAGATCAAATCCCGTGCTCAGACACTTAGCACCCACCCAGAAACACCTGGCCGTGTAACCTTGAGCAAGTTACTTAACCCCAGTTGCTTAGGGGCGGCCAGGTGGCTCAGCAAGTAAGAGCACCAGCTCCAGCGTCGGGATGACCTGGATCAAATCCAGGCTCAGATACTCAATACCACACCCAGAAATAACTGGCTGTGTAACCTTGAGCAAGTTACTTAACCCCGATTGCTTAAAAAAAAAAAAATGCTTCCAATTTGTGTGTACATAAGACATGACTTTTATCATAGACATTTGATTTTTAATTATAAGTACTAAAATAAATAACCACAGGAAATTAAACTTTGCATTGAAACTTAGGGTAACATATTCTCAATGAACCATGGTGATATTTGGAATACAATATTCTGGGAATATAAGGATGACCACACTAAAAATAATATAGGAATGTATATGCTATAATGGGCATTTAAGAACACCTGCCTATTTAATCAAGCATTACAAATTTAATTGACTTAGGTTAGGTCTGTACTGTCTCACACAACCATTTATAACTTCATAATGAGATTACCATTCATTATAGTAGGACCCTTATTATTATTGTTATTATTATTATTAGAAATTTATCAGAGGATATGATCTTTATTAGAGCTTAACTCATATTTGGTAAAAAAAAAAAATAACAAGGTGCACCTCTCTCTGTCCATCCCTCCCTCCCACTTTCCTTTATGCAACAATGGCAATACCACACGCACACACATTTAAAGACCTGAGAACTCTGACCAACAAAATAACCAAGTAAAATAACAGAATACTAGCAATAAAGAATAGTGTCCCTCTCCTCACAAAAAGACAATGGACTCAATATGAAGAATTTGATACCTATTTTGGATATGGCTAATATAGGAATTTATTTTGGTTGTATTCTTATTACCTGGGTTTTGTTTCATTTTGTTTTTTAAGGGGTAGCAAGGTGGGATGGTAGAAAGTGAAAATAAAGACTTGTTAATTTTTTTTTATCCTCATATTATTTTATTCTTAAAAAAAATTATGAGATTACTCTAAGGGCAAAGAGGACTTGTGGCACAGATATGAGAGAAGAGCTTGTGGAAAAATAAATTATAATCTAGACAAGGAGGAGACCAAAGGGAATGTTTGCAAATTTTCTCATCTGACTCTAGTTATCAAAGCTTTAACTCTGAAAATACGTGGTGGCACAATTATGCATATTTATTTTATTCATAATTTGCATTGTTCTGGCATACCCAAAGTATTTCTAAGAATGCTGAATTAACAAAATTTTTGTACCTCATCTGAAAATATCCATTGATCCATCTCATCCAATGGTAATATCAAATTTGTTAAAAGTAACAAAAACAAACATGTACACAACTGCAGTTTTCATAAAGGTCTATTTCATTATTGGTGGATAGTGCCATTTAACAGCTAAATACATTTAAAATGTATAGGTGACTGCACTACTGCAGCACTGGTAACTAGATAGATAACCAATTTAACTAGAAACCAACAAGTAACTGTCTAAATATTTAAAATACAGCTCTTGTCTGGATCATCCCTTGTTTAGATCATTCCTCTTAGGAAAAAAAAAAAAAGCCTGCTGGTCATATCGGAAATATATTTTAAGGCCAAATCTGCTAGCTATCCCTTCCCCACAGGTTTCTTTGATTGTACTAAGCCTCCAATTCCAAGGCAAGCCCAAGTTTATGACCTCCAGCATCGATGCTCTTCCCATCCACCAGGGCAGACAACGTAAGCTTCACACCAGGCCTCAGGGACTGAGTATAAACCTGCACCAATTAAACTAGAATTGTTGATTTTTGCAGAAATAGAAGCCATTGAATCCACCTGACACTTGGCTGCAATGCCAAAGCGAGTGCAGTTGGTGCCTGATGTCCAAGCTAGGTTTACAGAAATATCTAGACCATCAGATACTTTCTGATAAACTGAACCTCCAAATTCTGTTCCATCGTTGACAGTGTGCAGCTGGAAGTCTCCAGTCCTATAACCCACTGCAAAGTTATTCCTTGTTAATTTTGACTTGGCACTATCAAAAGTCATCTAGTAGCCAGCAAGCTAGCCTTCATAACCAAAAACAGCTGACCCATGAATCGCAGGTCCAGCAAAATCAAAATCAATTTCACAGCCAAGGTTTATACATTCCCGTTTATAAGCAGACTTTACTTTACCACTTTTCTTTCCTGTGTTTGGTGAGAAGGTAGTGTCAAATGTCAGCTTCAAACCTTGGCAAATCTGATCTTCAATTGAGATTTCGGTTCCCAGAGTATTATCAGTGTTATCCACTTTTCTGTGAAAGTCAAACCATACTCAAACCATTTATATTTGGTCTCCAAAGTCCCAGAAACTTTACCAGTGTCTGTATTAGAGGAACCGGATGATGAGAATTCCACTCCACTACAAGATTTTGTTTTCACATCCAGTTTCACCAACCCAAAACCAAATCCTTTGTTGAAAATATCTCTGGCAGCTTTGCCAAGGGAGCATATGAAGGAGGAATACACACTGACTGACGCTGACATTCCTGCAGGTACCACGACATGGTGAGGCTGAGCAAAGGGATGACCTGGAGGTCAGGTTACGGCCGCCGGCGTTCTACTAGCTGCTTGGCCGATAGCCGCACTTGGGTCCGGGGGTAGTTGCCGCGGCTGGAGGGCAAAGTGAAGGAGACACCATCGTTCCGGCCGCGCCGGCCCCCCAACAGCCCTTTTACCACTCCGACCACCAGAAGACCTCCCTCCCGGTCCAAGAACCCTCCACTCCTGCTCGGCCAAGGCTGCCTCTGCGTCTGCTTCCCAGATACCCAGAGGGCACGGGGATGGCAAGACTTGTTAATTTTTAAAAAACAAAAAATAGAGGGAAATAATGGAGGAAAAAAGGTTTCTCAGTTTGGATTTGCTTAATGACCCTTAAAGATAATCTTGGTTTTAAAGTATTTGTAGTCTTTTCCCTATCAGGAAAATGAAATCATATAATCAGGAAAATAGAATAAATTATGAAACTCAATCTAATAAAGCATGGACATATTGCTTTTTTAAAGAAATATGTTAAAGACAATAAAATGAGTGCAGACATTACACACAGCTGACTACTAATAAATAATGATGATTACCCTGCTGACAAAATACAAATAGAGTATGTTTCTCCTTCATGCACTGCTGATCATCTCTATCCTTCCCAAATTAGGTCCTGAAATTAGCTGCCCAAATAATTGGTTTCACCCTGCAAACAGCACCATGAGTGTTTGGTTTTGAATGTCACTGATTCTAAGTGTTTTGATATCAATGAAGGCTTCATATTACCCTTTGATATATAAACATGCACCATCCTAACTGATGTGGTTGGAAGGAAAATATCAGAATCAGAGACCATGAAGCATGCAGAGACATTCCGTAACTGGTTCCAGTCCACAAATCAACTGGTAAATAGCATTCTCTTTGATTGACTGCAATAATGGAAATGGCTCCAGAGGTGGAGAATAATCTGGAAGTGCCAACTTTATAAGTTTTAAAAGGTCAGGAGAGCAAGCATCTGAGAGACTGGAAGTCACCAGAGGTCCAGGATTACAGAGGTCCAAGTCTGTGCTATATTCTGCAGCCAATCAAGAACTGGTACCTAAGGAGAAAGATGTAACCTTCAGAAACCAGCCCAGAGGTAGCTAAGATGAGGATTCATCTTGAAGCACAGTAGTTCCTATGGACATGAATATGTTCAATGTACTTCCTCCAGGATAAGGTGATCACTTGAAATCTCATTTCCGTGGTTATTTAGCTCCATTTTTGATACACCTTCTCAATTCCCTCAGTCATCTCTCTCCTCTGATCAGAGGGCTAGAGGATAGAGCACCAAACTCCTCCCAAAGCTGTCCTTTATGGAGGTCTGAAATATGAATTTTCCAGGTAACTCTCCATCCTCCATCAGATGTTCTCCTTGGTTGGGACTCCACAGAACATCATGGTCCTCTCCCTCGCTTTTCAGCTTCTTTTCTGTGTGTTGTTTTTGACCATTAGCTTATAAACCCTTTGAGGGCTAAGCAAAGTGCCTGGCACAGAGTTAAGTACTTACTAAGGTTTTACTGAATTGATGAGTACTAAATTAAACTCCAGAGATGATCAGAAGTAGTCTTGAATTCTTTGAAATCTCTCTAGAAAGTCAAGAGCTCTCTACATATCAATTTAGAAATGCAGAATGAATATTCTGAAAAGATGGATTCCTTAGAACTTGGTCTCATAACATCACATAAGCTTTCCAATGAAAATGTTATGAAGTACTAATTAAAACTTTCACCAAACTGGTTCACATGTAACATTCCAACTCCAGTCGCCCTCCATGCCTTTACAGAGACTGTCCACAATGCCTAGAACACATTCCCATCTCTTCAACCTCTTAGAACATCGACATATCTACCTCACTAGCTAGATCTGTAATTGAATAGACTACCAGAGGGAAATTCAGCCAGGCATAAAGAACCAGAATGGGTTATCAAAATTCTAAAAACATTTTTACAAAGAAATTACACCTGACTAGATAAGGCAAGATTCCTACCTATTTCACAGTAAAGGGGTCAATCAGTTAATAAACATTTGTTATGTGTCAACCACTGTGCTAAGCACTGGAGATACAAAAAGAAACAAAAGATAGTCCCTGACCTCAAGAAATTCACAATCTAATGGGTAAACAAGCAAACAAATATATACAAATGAGCTATATATAGGAAAAAAAAACAAAAAAAATTAAAAGAGGGAAAGCACTCTAGTGTTGATTCTAATTAACAGAGATTGGGAAATACTTCCTGTAGAGATGGAATTTTAGTTGGGATTTTAAGGAAGATGCCAAGAGGCAGAGATGGGGGGGAGAAAATTTCAGGCATGGAAGACAACCAGCGAAAATGCCTACAGCCAAGAGATGGAGGGTCATGTTAATGGAACGGCCAGGAGACCAGTCACTGGATCAAAGAGTAAAAAGTAGTGGGGAGTAATGTATAAGAAGACTGGAAATGTAGGAGGATCTAAGTTACGAAGAACAAACAGGATTTTGTCTTTAATCCTGGAGGCAACAAGGAGACACTGGAGTTTGTCAAGTATGTGGGCGACATGGCTGGACCTGCATCTGACAAAATCACTTTGATGGCTGAATGGAGGATGGACTGGAGAGGCTTGAAGAAAACTGACCCACCAGCAGACTACTGTAATATAGTCCACTATAGTCCTTCACCAGAGCAAGGACAGTTTTAGAGGAGATTTGAGAGATACTGCAAAGGTGAAATTGACGGGCTTTGGGCACAGATCGAACATGGAAGATGACAGACAGTAAGAGTCAAGATGATACCTAGGATGAGGAGGATGGTGTCGACTAGAAAGGCCAAAAGAGGCCATATCGTAAGGAACTTAAATGTCAAACAGGAGTTTATTATTGATGCTAGAAGTACCAGAGAGCCACTGAAATTTACTGACCCAAGAATAACGTGATCATTTTTAATGATCTTTAATGAACTTTAGGAAAATCACTCTGGTGGCTGCGTGTAGAACTGATTAGAATGGACACAAAAAAAGTTGTCCTTACACCTGTACAATTCACATTTCCATCTACAGTGAAAATGATGAAGTTGTAGAAAATGAAAACAAAAACATCACAGCTGCAGATCATCAATAATCACTCGTGTAAGTATTGGTGCTATTAATGTAAGCTCTTTCTCCAACGATTCATAACCTGATATAAAATCACTGAGGTAGGGGCGGCCAGGTGGCGCAGTGAGTAAGAGCAGCAGCCCCAACGTTAGGAGACCTGGGATCAGTTCCAGACTCAGATACTCGTCACCCACACAAAAACAACTGGCCGTGTGACCTTGAGCAAGTTACTTAACCCCCATTGCTTTAAAAAAATTAAATTAAATTAAAATAAAATAAAATAAAATCACTGAGGCCATCTAGTCTAAGTTCCTCATTTTATAGACGAGGAAACCAAGGCTGAGGATGGCTAAGCGCATTGCCAGAATTCATACAGGTAGTAAGTGGCAGAGGTAGTAACATTTGAACCTAGGTCCTCTGACTCTAGGAATCAATACACTTTGAACTATAAAGTGTTACCTCACATGCTTTTACAGATGTTTAACTATATCAATATTGATGTTCTTGCTGTACATGAAACCAGAAGATATAAGACATCCTTCTGCTTCTTTTGACCACTCATCCTCAGTTTCTTTTCCATGGTCTTCATCCATAATCCACTCTCTTACAAAAGGAAGGAGTCTACCACTAGGCTCTGTACCAGGTCCTGTCCTCCACACTCTGTCATAGTGATTTCATCAGTTTCAACAGATTCAACTATCACTCCAGTTCCACATTATCGTATTCCTTTTCAAAATTTCTCATTGGATGTCCCATAAAAATCTCAAACTCAACATGTTCAAAATGGAGTTCCTTATCCTTCTACCTCATACCCTCCCTTTTTCTTCCTCATTTTCCTTGAAAGTACCGACATCTTTCCAATTACCAAAGTACACAAACTTGGGAGTCATACTCAATTCTTCCCTCTTACTCGCTGAATCCAAAACCATGTCTTGTCAGTTCTATAGCCAAAATATATCTTGCATCTATCCCCTTTCTCTCCACTCACAATGCCCAAACCCTACCTAAGATTCTCATTACCACTCACCTAGACTCTTGTGACAGAATCCCAATTGATTTCCCTTCCTTTCACTTCTCCAACCCATTCTCCACACTGCTACCAAAGCGAGATGCATAAAGCATACTCTTCTTTGTTCAAGAAGTTCTAGGAGTTCCCTCTTACCTTTAGGATAAAATGTAAACTTCTCTGCTTGGCACTGAAAGCCCTGAACAATCTAGATACAGCCTACATTTCCAGGTTCATTTAACATTAACACTATTTCTCGCACTCTAAGCTCCAGCCAAACTGAATTTGCTTTGACCTATATACAACATTCTATCTCCAGCCTCCAAGTCTTTATGCAGACAGTTCCCCATGCCTGAGATCCCCTTCTTCCTCATCTCTCCCTCACAGAATTCTTGACTTTAATCAAAGTTCAATTGAGGAAGCCTAACTGTATTCCACCAGTTGCTAGCACCTTCATGCACATGATATTTTTCCCCAATGGGATGTAAACTCATCAAAGCCAGGGATTATTTTGTTTTCTTCTGTATTGTGATTTCATTGACTCTCAGTGAGAAACTTCTTCAACCAGTAAAGGTCAGTTTTTTCCCTGAAAAGTCTCAGAGAGTAGCCTAGAGCCACAGTAGCAAACTCAAACAGAAATGGATCTGTGGAGGCTCCATATTGACTTTGAAAAAAAGAAACCATAAATTAACTTATCTATTTAAAATGCTGTTTGCTTTTTTACTTTTTTTTTTAAACATTTACCAGTTAGATTTTAATATGGTTCAGCAGCACTCAAGGAGTTTTGTGGGCAGCAACAAGTTTATAACTTTGACCTAGAGCAGTGAAAGATTAAGTAACTTGACCAGTGTCAGAGGCAGAACTCAAATCCAAGCATTTCTTGCTCTGAGATCAGCCCTCTATTTACTACAACATGCTGCTGCCTCTCACAGTAAAAACTGAATTAAAGTGAACAAAGAATATGTAACTAAATAGAAGGATGGTTCACAGTTTCTCCTGAGAGAGGGTAGAAAGCAATTGGTAAGACTGGTTTCACTGTGTGCCCAAAGGCAACAAGAATCATTTCCTGGGGACGTTTACTTGGTCATCTCTTTTTTGCTCATCAATTATGCAGATGAACATTAAAAAAAAACAGTTTAAGTGTAATACAGAAAACATAGCATTTGGAATCAGGAAACCTTTGGTTCACATTCCACTTCATAAACTTAATGAACATTTCCATCCTGGGAAAGTTACTTAGCTGCCTTGTGCCTCACACTTCCCATCTGTAAAATAGGGTAATAACACCTAGTTTAAAAGATTTGGTGTATAAATAAAATGAAATAATGTACATAAAGTGTTTTACAAACTTTAAATTACTACATAAATGTGAGTTACTATTATTACCAAAAAGACCCCCTATTAAATTGACTGCAACTTGTTTACTACATCTGTTACACAGGATAAAGTAGTGTTAAGAAGTGATGTTCAGTTCTTCTTTTCTATTGGTATCAAAATATCATCAAGAAATCTAGTGGACACTCCTTTACCCCCTAGCATGTTGCCAGGGCCTCCCTGTTATGAATTTATGGAAGGACATGGAGAGAGCGTGCACAGTTTGAAGAAACACAAGAGTTTAGATCTACATGAGATGAGATTAGAGATCTACCAAAGGTTGAGGAAAGGAAGGATCTGATTTATGCTAAATGAATTACTACTTTTTGGTACTGCTTTTCCTAAATTTTAGGATCTGGTAGTGGCTAGAGTGACAACTGAAGCCTATATTGGAAAACCTGGGATGTGAATCTAATCACTTGTATTTCAGCACCAATTTGTATTGCAGGTTATTCAAAAGCCAAGTAATCTTCAGTTTGCAAATCTGGAAAATTTGTGAATAAAGACTGTGTGCATGTGTACATATTTATTAACTGCCACTGTAGATACTGTTTGGAGAGAAAACTAATCAAAGGGACTTTCATATTTTAAATTAGCAGAAGCAGTTATATGAAGAAAAATGACTACTTTTCCTAATTCAGGATAAAGAGAAGCAAAATAATAACTAAGTATTCATGGGCCCAAAACCATCATAAAATGCTAGGGGATTCTCATCCCAGGAAATATAGGGCTAAATATCAATACTTCAGAGTCCTGTAGAAGTTTAAAAGAAATTATGCTCAAAAAATAGGAGAAAAGTAAAAATTTCTAGTAAGGAAATGTGGGGGTTTTTTCTCAATAAGATTTTTCCTCTAAACTTGAGAATATTTCAAAAAGTAACAGTTGGCAATACACATATCTCTGAATTCTTCTCCTTAATAAAGTTCTGAATATACTGTTAGACCCAAGTCGATGCATTGGCTGGTTCTGCTGAATTATTTTGACCTCCTTTTCCTTTTTAAGTCTTTTCAATGAGAGGAGGCATACATTTGGAAATGAAGGTGATGTAAAAAGCAAGAGATGGATAAAAATGTGTTTAAAAAATGAAAGATAATGGACAGATGACAAGTGTTGCTCATGTATTCCTCAAGATTTGAAAGGGATAAGAGAAAAGTATTCTTCTATCCTCTATTAATGATTTATGAAAGGATTCAGAGCAGGATTATACAGGGCAAGATGGTAAAGATGGGTTATGACCTGTCCAGAAGAAGATGAATGGCATTGGTGTACCCATACCAATGAGATCCCAGATTGAACAAAATATTACAGTTTGGTTCCTTTTCCTCACAGTTTCTTTAAGCATAGAGAATGGCAGAAAAACAGATGTACTCACTAATAAACACATGACAAAGGATGATTTGTTATAGTTTTAATGTTGATTACATTCTTATTCTCCCTCTCCCCCAATTTATGTATGTGGAATAAACAGCAAAAACTGACAAATTCCAATTGGGCATTATAATTTATTTTCCACCTCTGAAGACTGACTGTGGAGGTTAGGGCTTTCTACCTTCTCAGAAATCATTAATATTTTTTTAAGATTATGTTTCACAGCCTCATAACTATGCTAAAATCCTATCTTGTTCTTGCTCCCTGACCATCAGGCCTGGTCAGTATAGCAGCAACTAAGTTTATAAGTAGCCAGTATAAAGCAGTAGTAGCAAGAAGTAAAATTTCAAAGGTGAAGTCACATACAAATTATTCCAAAGATTCAAAAGAGCATAATTTGGAAGCTATCACATAATAATCAAAAAGCACATCCTGAGAACATGTGTTAAATTAGGGGAAGCCATGTACACCTTGCTGGGAGGGCCTTTTGGTTCTGTGACATGTAAATCTCAGATAAATTCAGACAACCACAGTAAAACTAACAGATCACCAAATGGTGCTGATAACTAAAATGACGTTGCTATGTTAACTATAAAGTTCTACACACAACTCTAAGATGATTTAGATATGTTAATGTACTAATCTCCGCAAGGTGGCATAGTCTGTCCCTCACCAACACCCTATAAAATAGAGACCACAAACTCCTACTACCCAAACATTCCTAAGGGTCTATACTGCCAAGTGCACCCAACTCTAATCTTGAATTACACGGGTTACTCTCTGTGCCTTTCTTCTTCTCCATCATCTTCCCCATGCTGCCTATCTTTTGGCACCACCCCATCCCCATCCCCACACTGTTTGCCTCTATAACCCCACACACACACACACACACACACACACACACACACACACACACACACAC
>NW_027187378.1:8659577-8743026 GCF_028583685.1 Petaurus breviceps papuanus
CACACACACACACACACACACACACACACACACACACACACACACACCATTTATCTCTGCATTTTCTGTGCTGTTTGTCCCTATATTTTCCATGCCTTATTAAAGTATGACTGAAGCCATCATGATATTTCCCAACAAGTACTGGGTGTGCCTGACCCACTTCATAATTCCATAAATTAATTAGCAATTGAACAATCTAACAAAGTTTAGTACATAAAGGTGCCTGAGAACTTCATTAGCATTTTTGGTACAAATAGCAAAATTTTGTTCTTATCAAATAATCATTTTTAAAAGCTTATCTATCCTCAATTTTTTCTACTACGTGCTGAAAATTAGTACTTCCCAAAATCTTGTCTATGAACCATGGCAGATTTTGAATGCTCTGTAAACTTTTACTGCAAAAGTCCTTATTTCTTAAATCCATATTTTTAATACTGATTTCTATTCCTTCTACCCTGGCTCCTTTCTCTCCCATTTTCTACCCCTTGAATTAAAGAAAAGCCTAACAGAACCCAAAAGAACAAATCACAGGAGAGAATTTAAATATTGTACTGGCCAACAGTATAGTTTTGGCTTAGAAAATACAGCATAAGGCAAGTTTGTCATGAATCTCCCATCCAAATGACCCTACAAATTCAAGTTCATGGATAGTAAGAGAATGAGTCCAATTCCAAACCCTGCATGAGAAATTTATACCCCATTCTAATGTGTTCCAAAAAGGTTTGGAACTTAGAACAAAATGTTCCCCACAAGAAATCATTCTGATCGGGGTGGCCAGGTGGCTCAGCGAGTAAGACTGGCTCCAGTGTTGGGATGACCTGGATCAAATCCGGGCTCAGATACTCAGCACCACACCCAGAAATAACTGGCCGTGTAACCTTGAGCAAGTTACTTAACCCCAATTGCTTTAAAAAAAAAAAAAAAGAAAGAAATCATTCTGATCCAATAGTTGCTGGGTATCTTGAAGGGAAGAAATGTGAAACATACTATGTGACTCAAGAAACTGCAAAGTTCAAACCTTTATCCTGCTTCCTGCACGGCCTTAGTGCAAAATAACTAATGAGCTAACTACTTCCAACATTATCAGAAATCACAAGTAACTTGACCATAACTGTATGAGAGGTAATACAATCCAGTAGACTATTTTTAAGTTTAGAAATAACTATATAAAATGTATTAATAATTATGTTTGGGGTGGGGGAGGATGCATAGTATATTTTGCTGCCTAAGAATGTGGAGCACAAGTTTTATTTCAGACTGTTCTAAAATCAACTTTAAAAAAAATTTATTTTAGATTTCCTGCAAAAGTGATTTTATACTGTAACTATGCAGAGTTTTAATTCCTGGCACAATAGGTTTACACTCTCATGCTACAAACTACTGGTAGAAGCTATGTGGAGTCAAATTCTACATAAGGCAAGTCTGTCATGGAGCTAATCCAAAGGGCTGAGTGAAATGAGCACCAAGAGGCTCTGGAAATAAGAGAGTTTCACTTAAAATGGATGCATTTGACAATAGATTATTGTGATGCTCCAGGAAGTCATATTATAGTAACATTTAAAACAGAACAAATACTGTAAGTTTTATGAATTTCTGCATCATAATGACATTTTACAAATTCTTCATTATCTTAAAACTGTTTCATAATTCGAAAATAATAAAGTATCAAATTAAACACCAGGATATTTAACCACAAATCAAGAGTCTGCTGTATTTTGCTGAATGGCCCAATGAAAATTTATGCAAAATTGACATCTATTGTTTTATCAATCATATCAACTTTAGCAGATAAATTTTTTTTTAAAAAGCCAATTGGAACTTGATGTAAGGAGAGGGAGGAGAGAATCAGTTTATTCATTCATACCTTCAGTTAGCACTTATTTACTCAAGTCAATATAATGAGTGAGATAATTATCTCATTAAGATCCAGAAATAGATGCTATTACTCAAAGGAAATTATTCATAAAATCTCAGAGAAACCTAACCTGATTCCCTTGGGCAAGCAGAGTTTTTAGTCTGGCTATTTCGGCTCGGAGCTCACGAATGAGTTTGACGTTAGGATCCTCATTAATGGTAGGCTTGTTGATGATGTTTTTGGCTCTATTTGCATATCGAAGAGTACTTAGGGTTTCTCCATAATTGACATCGGCAGGTGAAATAGCTGTGAAGAATGAATTCAAAAATTATTTATCCAGCATTGAGTTTCATTTAATACAAACTTGGTTCATAATCTAAAAGTCACATTAATCTCAGGTTGTTGAGTAGACTTAAATATTCACTGCTCTAGTAATGAGTATTAGACATTATCTAACATTAATAAGGAGAGTGTTCACTACCAAATTAAATTCCAGTTAGCTTGACTTAATTCTACAAGTGATCAAAATATTTTTGTATCTGAAGTTAATACCCATAGAAAAAGAACTTAGGAGTTGTTTCTCTTAAATGAATAGAAAAGTATTATCATTATATTCTTTAATACTAAACTAATACTAATACTAAACTCCAATTTTGAAATATGACCCAAGGGGACAAAAGAAGTTAAAAGAATGAGGGCTGATTAAGGGAAGTTTCTCAATCAAGGAATGTGAATCCTGTGTGGATGGGACAGGGTCTTCTCACTCTGTTTTTCTATCAAACAAAAAATGAAATGTACTTTTCTTTTCTCCATTCATATAGTTATTATAATTATTTACAAAGCACTAAAAAGGAGATTTGGTATGACAGTCCTAAAGCATCTGACAATTGCTACAAAGAACACATATCTTTCAGAAGCTTTTGCAAAACTCTGCAAAATAAAAAACAAAAAACGCAGGAATAAGAAAGCTCCAGGAATTTCAATAACAAATTCCCTTGACTTTAGCAAAACACTGTAAAAGGAAAAGTAAAGTAAAAAATGGAGGGACAGCCAAATGTGATTGTTTCCGATGGCTAGCCCTAAATGTAGGGTATTTTACAAGATTCTGTCATATGTAGCTGGGAATATATTCACAAGAAATTCTTTTAAAATACATTTCTTTTGGTACCACAGATAGAGAATATTCCTAACCCTTTAAAGTTAAAAGGAATCTATTTCAATAGGAAAAAAAAAACTTTTACAACACCGGGCATACTTCTTTCAGATTGAAATTACAACTGACCTATCTCAATTCTCAAGAGTTAGTTACACAGAAAATATTCTCCATGGAGGTCTTTTTTTCAATTTATACATCTACTGAGTTAAAAGCTGAAATGGCTCTTAGAGATCATCTAGCAAATTCCTTCATTTTACAAATGAGAAAATTGAAGCCTGGAGCAGTTTAAGTGACTTAATGATCCAGGAAATAAGCAGCAGAGTCAGGATTTGAATGTAGGTCTTATGAATCAAAATATAGTGTTCTTTATAGTACAGCATGTTTCTTCCAACTACTTCATTACTATTCCCTAGGATTACATGACAATATAAAAATTAGAGTAACTTAAACAAGAAACAGTAAACTAAACTGTCTGAAAACAATATTGTTTTCAATAGTTCTAGTAAGAATGTTTCTAGGAATGGTAATCAGTCATAACAAGTAATCAAGAAGTAAAATTATATACCTATATACATGTATAGGTGTATGTATGTATATATACATATAAAGTGGTACATATGTATTTATAAATCTGTATAAATGTATATAAATCGATATGTATATGTGTGCATACACATGCACATGCATACATACACACAAATATATTGTGTGCATGTATGTGTGCACATATATGTGTACATACAAATACATGTGTGTGCATGAGAGAGAAACAGAGACAGACAGAAACAGAGAGAGAAAGAGAGAGATATTCTTGAGTTCTGTGTAACTCTGGGCAAGTCACTTTACTCTATTTGCCTTAGTTTCCTCATCTGTAAAGTGAGCTGGAGAAGGAAACAACAAACCACTTCAGTGTCTTTTCCAAGAAAACCCCATTTGGGATCACAAAGTATATACATATACACACATATATGGACACTGATAAAATTTTGTTTCTTGATTAAGATTGCTGGTTATCTAGGAGAGGCAAAGGAAAAAGGCCCCCAAAATACATTAGGCCTCAAGATATAAGTTCCTTTGGGGGGAAAGAGTGGAGGAAGGAGACAAAGACTGAAATCCACCACCTCCCCATGCGAATAACACAAGGCAATTGCTAGTGAGGCCACTGCTATAGGGAGGTAACAGAATGAGTGGGCCAGGAAGACATTCACCAGGCATGGTGGATGCAGGAAGCATTCCATCTGGTAACTTTCCATTCTAACTAATTAGTCTTGCTACATAAGTAGGGTAAGCCCATTTGTTCCTACTTCTTGAGAGAATATAAGTTCTGTTGGTGTCATCTAAATCTCAGTGCCAAGGGAATAAAGTCCCAGTCACCCCAGTCTAGTTGCAGTTTGGGTTGTAGTATAAGCCTAAGTATAATTTCTGTTGAATTAATATTTGTACCAAAGCTTCATTTCAGTGTATAAAATTAAAAAAAAATTTTAATTAAAGTTAACTCATGAGGAAAGAATCTATCTTACTTCTTAGAGCATTGCAAATATTGTATAGTAAAGAGATTCTGTTCAAAAAGGAAAGAATTGCCAAGATTCCAGAAGGAAAAGGTAGAAAAGCCACCAAAGACAAAACAAAAGAAATGGGCTCAGACTGCAACATAATATAATTAGGTTTGATAAAAAAGACTTTTCTGGTGCTGAGGGGTTTTAAATAGTAGAAACAGGTGCTAAAGAAGGCTGGATATCTCCTGCTCAGTTGATCTTATAAAACTGGTTTTTCATCTAAGACAGTTTAAACATAGCTTTATTAGAAAGTAGATGGATTTTCAATGTCCACATTAAACTAACTAGTTTCACCAATCTCTGACAGATGAATGAGCAAATTATGGCGAGGGCAACCCACTTTAAATCATAGAATTTTATAGCTAGACAGGAACTTGGAGATCATCTTGTCATGTTACAGATGAGGAAACTGAGGCCCAGGAAGGTTAAACAACTTGCCCAAAGCCAAACAGCTAGTTATTATCAGAGCTGGTATCAATACTAGAAGTTGAGTCCTCTAATTCACAATTCAGAGGTCTTTACACTAGACCTTGAAACAACTTCAGTCTTGTCTTTAATATTTCCTAAAATTTATTCTGAGGATGACTGTGGACATGAATATCTGACTTCATAACTCCAGGTTAACTGCTGACTACTATCCTTAGTGATGAAAAGCAGAAATCACCATACCAACTAGAACCCATTTCTTTTTCTCTACCCTTCCAATGACATCATTGCTTCTTTTTCTATTTCCTTTGCTAACTTTATTTTTTGCTGTTGTGTTCTGCTGTTTTTAAACAAAAGTACATTTCAAATTTTTATTGATAGTATATAGAAGAAAATTATGTCTACTGATCTAATAGAGCAATTACTATCAAATAAAATCTTAGAAAAACTTACATTAATGCTAATAGGTAATTAACTTGGTTCCTTTGGAAAAATAGCTCTTCAATATAAGTTTATAGGCTTTTCTCATAACAGGTATACATGTGATAACTAGGGGTCTAATGGGGTGAAGCTGTTTGTTCATTTGAAAAAGAAGATTCGGGCAGCTAGGTGGTGCAGTGAGTAGAGCACTGGCCTTGGAGTCAGGAGGACCTGAGTTCAAATCCGGCCTCAGACACTTAACACAAAAAAACTAGCTGTGTGATGTTGGGCAAGTCACTTAACCCCAATTGCCCTCCAAAAAAAAAGAAGATGATTCACTAAAGCCAAAGATGATCATAATTTAGGAAAATTAAAATTCTAATCACATTTTATTCCTTAAACATAAGAGGAAAAACTTTCTAGAGTCTTTTGTACATCAAAATGAGTCACCATTAGGGGTGGCCAGGTGGCTCAGCAAGTAAGAGCACCGGCCCCAGTGTCAGGATGACCTGGAGATCGAATCCCGGGCTCAGACACTCAGCACCACACCCAGAAATAACTGGCCGTGTAACCTTGAGCAAGTTACTTAACCCCGATTGCTTAAAAAAAAAAAAATGAGTCACCATTAACAAATAAGGTTGTTATACCTCTTGGCTCTCACTTTTTAAAAACAGATTCTCATTCTCAGGTTGCCACATTATAGTATTCTGAAGCTGAAGACACATCCACAATCATCAAATCAATGGGTATATAAATAATGAAAGCGAAGCAGTGACATTTCCCAATCAGCACAGAAAAGTATATAAATAAGAAAATCTTTACTGACCTTAGATTCAGGAATTCCTATTCTTAAGCCCAGTGGAACTGAGGTGGGATACCACAGAAAAACCTAAGGAAGTGACTATCTAGGATACTCAAGCTAATATGAAACTCACTTGAAGAAATTAGAAGTAACACTGTGGGGAAAAATGTATGGCACAAGAAGTTTTGGGTGTTTTATGATAATTTGATATATGAGGAAAATAGAATGATGCTTCATTAAATATTTATTTCTTTATTCAAGATACTATCATGAAAAATAAGAAAATTTGTTCCCCTTCATCAATCAAGGTGAAAAGTAGAAAATGTTCAAATGTAACAAGTTTCACTTGGGTTCAAGGTAGTCACAAAATATTTGCCATGTTCTATGTACAGCTCAATTTAGCCTTATCCTTTCACCCATAGGTGGAGAATTCTCAAATTAGACTTAGACTTAGTCCTTCCCTTCTCTTCCTCCAGGCATTCTAGGACAAATGTCAAGAGGTCTTTAGTAATAATACTGTGTGTACAAGAGATTGCAAAACTGGATGGTGACAACACATTTTTCCTCTTTCAACTATTGAACTGAATGATATTCCTCACTTTCTAGGACATATATGTGGGGTGTTATCTGTTCTAAAATCAGAAAAAGAAGATTTCAAGAATGATGATATGGCACTAAGGAAAGAACACTGCCTGATTCAGAAAATCCAGCTTGATGGGCTAAGTCTGCCATCAACTAGATGGGAGCTTAAATAAATCTCTCAGCTTCTCCGGTACTCTTTCCTCATCTACAAAATGAAGGAACATATGATTGCTAAATTCTACAATTTGATGATTCTAGGACCTGCACCTCCAAATTTTAAGCAGAAAAAATATATACTTTAAAAAAGAATCGCAGCAATTTAAAACAATTTCCTTACCTTTGAATTGTATTTTCTTTAAAAAAAATAGTAAATTATATTTTTCACTTAGCACTTTATAGCAAATATTAAGATGTGTATGTGTTTTCACATCTATAGGCACCATGGTATAATGAGAAGAGCACTGCACATTACCAGGATTAAAGAAAATGTTCTCTCCCTTAGCGGCCACTTGACCAAGAACAAATCCCCTAAACTTCATCACATGCAAAAGAGGAATATTAATATTTGTGCCACCTACATCATACTATCGTGGTAGTAAGGAAAATGTTCACAAATTAAATCCTTACACAAAATGTGAGATTATCATTTGTGTTATGGTGACATAAACTCAGCGGTGCTGAAATCACTCAGTGAGACAGAATAGAGAAAAAAGAGAAGAGTCCTAAGACAAGACTTAGGGGTTACCCATGTTGAACAGAGATGACTACAGAGACTGAGATGGGACAGCAAGAAGGACAGGAGGAAAAACAGGAGAGATCAATCATAAAAACCCAAAGAAGAGATCATTCAGGAGAAGTGATCCACAGTGTCAAAGGCTACAAAAAGGTCAAGAAGGATGAGGACTGAAAAAAGGTCATTAAATCTGGTTTTCAGGAAGATTACTGGTAACTTTTGAGAACATTTTGAGGCTGCAAGTCAAATTTCAGAGGGCCTAGAAGATACTGAAGAAAGGGGACTGCCTGAGCATAAACAGCTTTTTCAAAATTTTAGCTAAGAACAGGAGGAGAGGCACATCATGATAGTAGGGATAGAAGGAGCTAGTAAGATGTTTTTAAGGATAAACAGGGAGATTTTAGCATGTCAAAGCTTCCAGGAAGAAGCAAACTGGGAGAAATTTGAGAGCAATCACTTAGAGAAGAATGGTGGATAAGGGGACAAGAGTACATGGAGAGGAGTTGTCTCTGGAAAGAAGAAGGGATATATCATCATCAAAGGCTTGAATGAAGGAAAAGATAATGAGGAATAAAATCAGATGAGAAGAAAGGGAAAAGATGGGGCTCATCTCAACTGCCTCAACTCTCTCAGGGAATTATGAGGCAAGATCTCCAACTGAGAATGTAAGGTGGGAGATGCTATGGGAGATCTGAAAGAAGCAAAGATTCTGTGATAGCCACGATGGTAAGTTAAAGAAAAATCACTTAGGGAAGAGTAGATAAATGCACTGCTGCTACAAGGGCCCAGTTGAGATGAGAGGTAATAAAGTCTTGTGACTTGCTCCAGTTCTATTCAGTAACACATGAAATGATGGGAGTAACCCAAGGTTGGAGAATAGCAAGACATGATCAGCAATAGGACAAGGGAGCAAGGTACTCAAGGGGATATGCAGTCATGGCAGGGTAGCAGCTGCTGGTAGAAAGCTGATACCAAAGAAGACCTGAATTGCCATCAACAAACTTTTTTTCAAGGAGGGAATAATGAGAGCCAAGAAATGTGTCCACATGCAAAGCACCCTGAGCTGGCAGATGAACATGTGCTCAAACCCCATGTCCTGAAGACCACAATGTCTTTGAAGTGTCATGACTATGTTAAGGATGGAGACATTTTTACTGTTATTCTTGCCAATGAGGACATGAGCTTCACCTGCTTACTGAGACTGTATTTGCCACATTTTTCTCAGGCAGGCAGGCCAAAGCCCAACAGTCTACAGACTGAACAGCCTGTCTAGCTTATCTGGGACAAAGCTGACAGATAAACACAGAGAGTAGGGCTGTTCCCCTGGAAGCTAGAAAGAAGGTAGAGACCTGTGAGGAGTCAGCAACAGCAGAATTCTAATTCAGAGGCATATCTGGACATGGATATTGTCGACTTTCCCCGTGAAAACTATAGACATGTGTTTCATGTTGAATAAAATTTGGGGGAAAAAGAAAAAGAGAAAGAGCAAAAGATAATATGGAGTTGAACTAGTTTACCAAAGAATTTGAGATTGGAGAAGAAGAGATGTGTAGCCAAAGCAGAGATCATGGTCTGGATAAGTACTGAAGAGTGGAGGAATAAGATGTCATCTTAATTGAATCAAGTCTTTTTTATTAAAATTTTATGTTTATTTTTCATTTTAATATTGACTATATTTTAATCTATAAAAGAAAATCCATTTACTTTTATTCCTATTGCCTTTCATTTTTTCCCTGTAGATTATAAAGCATTATACAAATACATATTTATTCTTATTATATAGGTTGGTAACTCCCCAAAAAGAGAAAAAAAAATCCCCACCTCTTTTAAGCAAAAATAAAACCTACGTATTTACCCCTCACACCATTACTTTGGCTTTTATAATAAAGTAATGGCACAGGTTCAATGATTTCATGATGTTGTGATTGTTAATGCACATAGGACACAAGCCATATTAGCAGATATGCTTTAAGACAGAAAGAAAAACTATTAATTGAGAAAGGTGTAAATAGTGTGAATTCCTAACAAGGTACATTAAACCTAAATACATATAACTGTTTCACACAAGGTACAACATATGCTGGAAAAAGAATTAAAACTCTTACTGGCAATCATGATAGTTTTAGAGTTTCCTCCAAGGCTATCTTTTAGCAACCAAGTCAAAACAGAGTCCCTGTAAGGCACAAATACTTGCTTCTTCTTTACAAGAGGGTTTGCGGCATCCTGAGATAAATCAGCTGTAGAGGAAAAAACAGGTTTATGAAGGCTTTTTTTTCTTTAATTCTGGTTCAAAAGAGCTTTAAGCTATTATTCTGCAACAAAAATACCAAGTTAATTGCTTCATGGTAACAGGGTAGGAAGAGGTATATGGAAGGGAGCTAAGAGCAACACTGCGACTTACCTAAGGCAGAAATAACATTTCCCAGAGTAACAAGGGATTTGTTAATGTTCCCTCCTTCCTTCAATCTAACCCCAGTGGCTCTGGTGGCATCTGCTCTCTCACTCCCCGCTAGATCAACCAAGTGGATCTTGCTCACAGTTTCACATGGCATTTCTGAATCAAATTTTGCCTGAAGTAAAATACACAAACAAAAATAAAAAGGTACATGGATCTCTGATGTTGTTTATGAAACAAATTTTAATTATTTCACACTCCTCCCTGTGGTTTCTCAGGGTATAGTTTGGGGATTTGTTTGTTGTTTGTGTTTTTGTTTGTTTTATTGCCCTTCATGCTGACTATGAAACTGAAAATTCAATTTAATACAACTAAAATACCTCAATTTAATCAGTGTGGTTTTATGTCCTTTAGCGAGGGAAGACAAAAGTAACCATTCATTCAGCTAAATATCTTTTTCTATTAACACTTTACAGAGGTTATTTGTTCAAGTACAGACTAGAATAGACGGCCTTTAAGGTCAGTTCCAACTCCGACACTATCTAATACTATGATTAGTTTCTCCACACATGATTTAAGAATTAGGGGAATATGTGAGTGTGCATGTGTATTTTTTTTTTACCAAATCCTTAGAAATGGAAGTCAGAAATAGAAACACCAGGTTTTTTTTCTTTGCTTAGACTTAAAAGGCAAGTTAAAACTCAGATAAATGTGAAAATTTTGGTTGATCTTCCAAATAAATACAATAGTATCTAGAAACCTTACAAAATTAAAGCTATATGAATGAATTTTCTCCTGACCAGTGTGCATCTCCACCTGGATGTCCTGCTGCAATCTCACAGGAGACAAACAGTATCTGAAAAAAGCTATAAGTGGTCAGAGAGACTATGTAAAAAATCAGAAGTCATGCTATATAAATCGGAAGTCATATGTAACATCTTTAAAATGCTATTCAAGGAGACAAAGTTTTATTCATTCATTTGAAAAAAATTTATTGAGGACTTAGTGCAGAGTTCAGACACTTATATAATAAGGGGTTTAGAGATAACTAAGGAACTGTCTATAATGGTAATGGGAATTTTAAGATCTTCCCTGCCCCTTAATAAGCCTAAGGAAATTTGAAGATTGTCCTGTAGCAGCAAGTACCCTAGCATACCCAGGACAGCTGCTAGCACAGGTTCTTAGATCTGCTTTTCTAAAGGAAAGCAACTCAAAAAAGGGTTAACAATCTTACTTTAATCAAACATATACCATTTACCTAGTTCAGGGGAAAAAGTCAACACCCTAAACTTCAGAGAATACAAACAGAAATTACAAGCAGACAACAATACACACAGAGACACAGACCAGCAGACAGGGCTTCCAGCTGTCTGACCATTACAACCATACCTATCAGTTACCAGAGAGAGAAGCACCAACATGTGGGTTTTCAAAGCCAGGGGTTCAACAGCTGCCCAATGTCTCATCTGGCCAAATCAAACAACTCTTCCCATGAATGAGCCCCAAGACATACCCTCCTGACCCACTGCCTGATTTCAAAATAACAAGGTGTGAGCATTCCTGAAAAACAAGTCTCCCACCATAGGCTCCATGTGACCACCTTCAGCCTATTAGGGGGCAAAGTATATTTTCAAATCAGGGAAGGTCCTCAAATTCACTTAAGCCTATCAAGAGACCAAGAGAAGATCTTCAAATTCCCATTACCATTACACTTCCCTGCTTTGAAGATCTTCCAGGCCCCCCTAATAGGCCAAATGTAATCACGTGGACTCTATGGTGGGAGGAGTTTACCAAAGGGAGGAGCAGAGCCCACAGGAAGCTTGGAGTCAGAGCAGTTAGACCCAGAAGGAGGAGAGGATGCTCCCAAGGAAACAGCTAGACTTGTGAGTATTTGTTTTCCCCCTGCTGTGACAGCTAGGCTTGTGCATGTTTGTTTGTGGGGAGACTGAAGGATGGTGTGGCTCCCTGATGTGCTATGGTACATTAATTTCTTTGTTGCTATGATGGATTTGGTTTCTTGGTGTTGGGATTTGGTTTTTCCGGGTGTCTGAATAAATGTTTTGCTTCTGTCTTATATATGGAGAGTCTGTTATATTTTGCAATTAAGATCTAAGCCAGCATATTTGTAGTCACTGCCAGTGCTGTGAATATTGTGTTGGCACTACACTGTCCAAGGAGTCAAGGAGTTTCCAGTGTAGTAGGGGAAATAAAACATGTAAACAAAATAATAATAACAGTTGTCCAACAACAGCTTCTCTTTATAATCCCAAATATAACAGCTTTTTACAATATCACAACCTGAAATACTTCTAAAAGCTAATTTGTTTGTTATACATGGATTAAACATTCATGTTGAGGCGGTTCATTTATTATACCTGCTCAGTAAGAATCAAAGATCTTGAGCTCAGAGCCTCTTGGAGGCTGCCTTCTAAACTGACCTATTCCTTTTCATAAAAAATATGAGGCTCAAGATGGTGACATGCCTTGCCTGAGGTCACACAAGTGGTGAAGTATAAAAAGCAGGATTTGAACCCGGGTTCTCTTACCATAGAATCAAAGGCCTTTCCACAACACTATGAAGTCTACCATGAGATACCAGCAGGACATCCAAGTGAAGATGTAAATTAGTCAGGAGGAAATTAATTTATCCAGCTTCAATTTCATAAGGTTCTAAATAACATTTTATTTACTTCAGAAATCTACCAAAGCTTTCCCTTCTGTCTATGTTTTCACACAATTTTTAAGACTAAACAAACAAATAAAAATTTTATTGGTATTTCTAATTCTGAAATTGTTTCCAAGGCACCTGGCAAAAAATAATAATTTTTCCTAATTCCTAAAATACTGCATTAAGAAACTAATTACATAGTTTCACATAATTTCAAAGTTGAAATTGACCTCAAAAACCATCCATTCTGACTTGTACCTGAACACTCTCTCTAAAGCATTAAAAAAGAAAAATATTTAGAAGAATGAATGATGATTATTTTTCTCTTTACTCAATAAGGAGAATAAAACCAATAAAGCTGAAAGATAAAATGGAAAAAATTTATAACTGTTTGAAACTAGAAATCAAGATACCATAATCAGGCACTGAGTAGATAGATGCAAACATGTCACTGAGTATATTAAATCAAAGAATGAGGACCTAAGACCTCAAATGACAAAAAATGCCACTGAATGTAACTGTACATGAGAGAATTTTTAATTTTCTTTGAGTTGCAAAGTATTCAAGGAAATTTTTTTTGAGACTGGGTCTTTCTATCTTGAACAGGATAAAAGTATAGCAGTTACTCAAGGCCAGAACCCACTGCTGATCAGCAGAAATACTTTGACCTGCTGCATTTTTTCCTCCCTGGGCTAGATCAACCCTCCTTAGGCAGCCTGGTGGTCTTCTACTAGGGGCTCAACAATTTGGTGCCAGACTTAGTGTAGACACCTGATCAGCTTTAGCTCAAATTCCAAACTCAAGTGATCCACCAGTCTCAGCCTCCCCACAAGCATGCATTAACACAAGTAGCCAAGGATTTTTTTTTCCAAAACTAGAATTAAAACAAAGACTACTCTCATGTTTAAAATACAATGTTTTACTATGGGGGTGAGGTCAGACTCCTCCATTGATCATTTCTATTTAACTGATTTATAAAGGCTCTTAAGGTTTCCCATGTACTTTAT
This sequence comes from Petaurus breviceps papuanus, assembly GCF_028583685.1. NCBI lineage: Eukaryota > Metazoa > Chordata > Mammalia > Diprotodontia > Petauridae > Petaurus > Petaurus breviceps. Next base: position 8,673,178 of record NW_027187378.1, read on the forward strand.
CTGTTTTATCTCATTTGATCCTCACAACAAGCCTATAAAGTGCTAAGGGCATTGTTAATTTTTAAATTTTAAATATTATCAGTATTTCCGGATGAAAAAACTGAGGCTAACACTTAGTAAGTATCAGAGGCGAGATTTGAATCCATTTCTCCACTGACTCCAAGACCAAAAGTCTTTCCATTATACCATGATACCTCTCCAAAGACTTAAATGTTAGATCCCAGTGTTTCTCTCTGAATACCTTGGACTTTTGAAAAATATCTGCTGTTTCCTCCACTAAAGTCCTATACTGGATGCCTCAGAGGGTGTAGACGAGCCCTTGTTATTAAAAGTTACACCAGTGGAGTATAAATTGGCAGTTCTTACCCACATCTACCTAGAAAGAGGTTTGAAACTGGCCATGGTGAAAAACTTGTATAACAGCAAAAGACCACCCTAGGCTCATCACCACCAGCTGGTGAATATATTTAGCATCTCACCTCATATAGATCATCTATTATGACAAAGTTGAGATGTGATCTACATGAATGGAAGAATTATCTACTCCTAAGAAATCTCAATAGCTCCTTCAGGTATGAGTCTGCTTTGTTGGTCTAAGTATTAAACTGAATTTTAATTGCAATAACTTCCATATATATTCAACACTTGACTTTTGATTACAATTAAATTTTTGCATTAATACTTATAAATGTTCACATCTCCTTTCGTATCATTCTAACAATCTTAATCAAGTTTGTTGGGGAGAAACCCATGGGGTGATAATGGACCTTGACACAATTATTCACCTTGGTTTCCAGCTGACTTGACTCAAAATCTATTATCTCCCACAGAGTTTACAAGAATGAAAACTTTTGCTTAATTAAGCATATGAACAAATTTTCAAGTCTAGTATAGAACTGAAGTCTGCTAAGTACTTCTTAAGGGTATACCTCAAGACACTTCAGACTACTCTAACTGTAACTCTAGAGAAACTACAACTATCACACACTATTCTTAAAAAAAAAACCAAAATATTCAGCCACCTTTGCCTGCCTTTTACTCTGGGTAACAATAATAATTGGCTTTCATATGTTGCTCATCAAGAACTAGACATCAGGCATTCGGGAAGTGCATTTGCTGATTGAAGGGCCCTTAGTTCTCTTTACCTGAGTGAAGTTGATGGTGAAAATGGCATGAGACCTGCTGCTAACATCATTCATTCCTGTTGCGGCAGTGGTTCGATTTATATTTCCAGCTTCCATAAGTTCTTCTACATCACTGTAATTCTGTACTAAATGTTTCGACAAGTCTGAAGCAGAAAAACCAATTTTAAAAAAAGAGATCTTTGCAACTTCCATTAAATTAAATAACAAGTTTACGTCTATTATATACCATACAATTGTGGCAAAAAGCAGCACAATAAGAGTATGATTTGCCTTTTTAAATGCAAGAGCATAATCTTGTTCCTATTAATAGTCATGCTTTACATGTTATTCTAAAACTAGACAATTATAAGGGAAAAAAATTAATGCAGCTTACAAAAAATATACCTACATGCTAACATTTTACTGAGAATGAGGAATAATCAAGGAACAGACAGCACCATGGTATGGTGGAAAGTATACTAGATCTGGAGTGAAAGGTTCACCAAAGGTAAAAAGGACAAGGTAATCATAAGGGATTTTATAAGGTTAAACTGTTTACAATCCTACATGGGAAGATAATTATTTGTAAATCATAAGACTTTTCTCATTGTTAGGGTATTTGGGAGTGTATAAAGATAGAGGGCACAGGTGTGAGTTGAATATGAAAGGATGTTATCTAAAAAATAAAATTGAGTGAAGAGAGGAATGTACTGGGAAAAGAGAAAGGGAGATGTAGAACAAGGCAAATTATCTCATATAAAAGAGACAAGAAATAGCTTTTACAGTGGAGGGGACAAGTTGGAAGGTGAAGGGAATTAGTGAACTTTACTCTCATCAGAACTGGCTCAAAGAGGGAATAACATATACTCAACGGGGTACAGAAATCTATCTTACCCTACAGGAAAGCAGGAGGGAAAGGAAATAAGAGAGGGTAACATTCTGAGGTTTAGTGCATACATTGCAATGGTATCCAAAAACAGATGTATCTGGAGTACTGCATCATCCACAGGAAATCACTTTTCAACCTAGACTCCATGCTTTCTTGGGTGAATATACATCACCCTTCCTTGTGGCACATTTGTTTTCATTAGAGCAGCCAACAAAATTGTTTTATCTTCTAAGAAAATCTGAATGGTTTTGATGTAAAAATGAGACACTTTGTTGTAAAATAGCCTGTAAGGTAGTATGGTTTTTGTTTTGACTAAATAAAATGCTTATTTAAAATCCACAAATTTGAAGGTGAGGAACTCAAAGCAAAGGACCATTTTCGCCATTCTTTGTATTCCCAATACCTAGCACAATGCCTGGAACATTGTTAAGTGTTTAACGAGTGTATTTCATTTTCATTAGACTGACATCTAGGCCTATGAAGTTAAGAGTTCAAGTACGGTGGTTCCACTATATTTGACAAAGTATATACTGGACAAAAAAGTTTGTTATAATAATCTTTGCAAATTCTTTTCATTTTATTTCCATTTGTAGACTTTGAACACTCTTAGAATGATTAGTGTGCTTAGCTGAATGTCCTGTTAAAATTTCTTTAAACTGGTTTTGTCTTTCACTGTTTCTCTGCTTTACAGGGCCCTGCTCATAATCATTTTTTGTACAATTTAACAAATTAGTTCTCTAGTTGGCAAGTAAGTCAGATTATTAGTGACAATCAATCGATAAATTTTACTAAGCACTTCAAAAGAGATTGTGGTAGACATTCAGGATACAAATGCAAAGAATGAAACAATCTCTACTCTTTTTTTTTAAGCAACTGGGGTTAAGTAATTTGCTCAAAGTTGCATGGCCAGTTTTGTGTGTGTGGGTGTTAAGTATAGGAGGCCGGAACTGATCCCGGGTCCTCCTAAGCCTGACTTTTTTTTTTCTTACTCACTGCGCCACCTAGCCACCCCCACAATCTCTACTCTCAAGAAGTCTTTCAGGCTCTCTTAGTCTCCTTATTATGGCAACTAACTATGAACAAAATTATTACATTCAGTGTATGTTATTTATATGGTCCACTTCCCATTTTTTATTTTCAATTACTTGTTAAATTATTTTAAATTTTTGTTGTTTCAATCCTACACCATCTTTTCTTCATTGTTATTCTTTCTTCTTGTGTTTTTACTAATTCTGATTTTAATCAGTTTATATTTAGATGAATCATTGATAGACTGCATATAGATAGAAGTTTAAGGATAATTTCCACAATAATCAGTCTTTTCCTGTCTATAAAATATAACCTATTTCATTTTCATGGAAATTAAGTGGAGCTTACCATGTCTAGCATCTACACGTTCCTTCCACAAAGACAGTCTTTGCCGTATAGAAATATGAGCTGATATGCAATCCACAAGTTTTTGGTCCCTCTCATTCATGTATAAACTACTATGAGCATAGTCACTTAATAAAAATTCAATTTTGGAAAATGATAAAGTAGAGCAATAGAGATCCTATTTACACATTTAATCTCACCACTAAAATTTTTTAAATGGAAAGCATAAATATCTTTTTAAAAAACACTCACAGTCAATACCACAAATGTCTTTCCATGGTAAGAACTCTAAGAACCTCTTTATTATCATTATGTGTCATTGGGGTAATAAATATAGAGACAGCAGGCAACTCTTCTTCAAGAATCATAATAATAGTTTTAACTGTAGCACAAAGCAGGAATTACTTACCCTGTATGAACACATTTGAAAATTAATCTTCAAATGGCATTTCAAACCAGGAGACTTTTACTTAATACATAAAACAAGGACTTTAAAAACTAGTTTGGCTACTTAAACATTTCAAAGAATCATTTCACAAGATTCAATTCAATATACATTTATCAAGCACCTACCATGTGCAAGGACTGAGGAGACAAAGACAAAAATGAAACCACACCTGCCCTCAAGAAGTAGATACTCTATACCACTTCTAGATCTATATCCCAAAGAGATCATACAAATGGGAAAAGGACCCACATGTACAAAAATATTTATAGCAGCTCTTTTTGTGGTGGCAAACAACCAGAAATTGAGGGGATGCCCATCATGTACTATATGAATGTGATGGAATAATATTGTGCTATAAGAAATGATGAGCAAGTAGACTTCAGAAAAACCTTGAAAGACCTGAAATGAACTGATGCTGAGTGAAATGAGCAGAACCAGGAGAACACTGTACACAGTAACAGCCACATTGTGCAATGACTAACTTTGATAGACTTAGCCTTTCTCAGCAATGCAAGGATCTAAGACAACTCCAAAAGACTCATCATGGAAAATGTTATCGACATCCAGAAAAAGAACTATGAAGTCTGAGTGCAGATAGAAGTATACTATTTGCTCTCTCACGTTTTGGGGGGGATTTTTGTTTTGTTTTGTTTCTTCTTTCCCGTGGTTCATCCCATTGGTTCTAATCTTCTTTACAATATGACTAATGTGAAAATATGTTTAATATGAATGTATAAGTAGAGCCTATATCAAATTGCATGCTGTCTTAGGGAGATGGGAGGGGAAGGAGGCAGAGAAATTTTAAAACTCTTATGGAACTGAATGTTGCAAACAAAAAAAATTAATTAAAAATTTTTAAAAAGAAGTATATATTCTACTGGAGGGAAAAAAAACTTATACATACTTAAGTAAATATAATGTAAATGGGGGAGGGGAGTCAAAAACTACTGACAAGTTGGGGTAGTCATAAAAAGTATAGTGTGGAATGTGGAGCTGAGCCTTTAAGGGTGCTGGGGATTCGAAAAAATTAGAGGGGGGAAAAAAGTGAAGGGAAAACATTTCAGGCACAGAGGACAGGAGGTAGGAGATGGAACACTGAGGATAACAAACAGTTAAGTAGGTCGATTGGGTTGGAATGGAGAATGTATGAGAAGAAATACAGATCATAAGCTATGATTGATGAGACCTCAGAGAAAGAAAACAAAGCCCAGAAAGGCTTTGTGACTTGACCATGGTCACACAGCTAGTATCAGAGCCAGGATCTGAACCCAGGTCCTCTGACTCCAAAGCCAGGGCACTCCACTGCTGTATTGGGATCCATAATTTGGTTGGATAGTTTTACTTTTAAATAAGTACATAGGAATTTATACATTTCAAGTGTGAAAGAAAAAGACCAAAAGACTTGTGCTATATCATTTTTTTTCTCATAAGCAACACTTTTCTAAAACCTGATACCAATATCCAAAAGCAGAGATCTATAAAATATATGTTCTTACCCTCAACATAAGGTCCTTCTTTGGGATGTTCACGAACTCTCAAATTGTAGGTTTTTGATGACTTCCGCCTAAGTAGATCTCTCACACGTTCATTATAGATCTCAAGGTAGCTAAAAATTGGATTTAAATGAATTTACATTTCAACATATTTAATGCATATAAATTTCAATTCTAATTGGGGAACATAATGTGAGTACAAAACGAATATGTAATTTTCTTACCAAAAATAGGAAGCTTGCATACATTCCCATGAGGATCAAAGCTACAGTAGCAGTGTAACATATTCACACTTAGAAGCCAAGGACTCACCCGTCTGGGGTAATTTCCCTACACCAAATACATTCTTCTAATTAGTTTATATTTAGATGGTATAGATGCTGTCTAGGCAACTCATTAAAAGGACAAGAAGTTTTGTTTCCCTCAACTATCACAAATTAGCAGAATAGCAGACTATCTGTGAAAGGGAAGCTAGAGGATTCCTAAAATCAGGTTAGAGTTACAGCGACAGTGTCACTCAAAACCAATTCAGACAGGCTCCACCCAACTCACACACAAACTGGGTTCCAAAAGATTTAAGTCAGGGGCTTTAAAATCAGAAAAGCATGTTCTCTGGAAATAATATTATAAGAATCAGGTTCTCTGGCAAATACCACAAAAGTCTATAATCAACCTAAAGGGAAATATTAAAGAATCTAACCACTACAGATGAGTTCCATAAACATCCCCTTTCCCTAGTGACATTTGCCCAGCTCGAAGTTAATACCATAAGGCAACTGATTGGGGGAGAGATGTACTTGTAAGAAAAGGTAGTAAGACATGGGAAGAGGGCATGAGACTCCATGGATTCTCAGGGTGAAGAGCTGTTAAATAACAAGGATTCCCACTACTACTAACCCCAAGGACACATCTTAGCCACGAGCAGATTTCCTATCATTCCCTTTTAGTTCTGAAGACCCCAGAGACTGGCTTTCTCCTACCCTTTTCACAGCCACCACTTATTTAAGAATTTCTTCTCCTATTCCTCAACAGAAAATGATAAAAGAACTGCGAACTATTAACAACCATATTAAAGAATTCTTCAAATTACTAATAAGCAAAATTAAAATCAAAACAACCCTGACATTTCAACTCATACTCAGCAAGCTAGCAAAGAAAATAAAATATTGGAAAAAGTGATGTTTAGGAGTTTTTCTATTTCCCAGACCCACTGGTAAACAGCAACTAATGTATTGCTGTTACATCTATAAACTGATATAACCATTTCAGAAAGAAATATGTAATTATGCTGATAAAATGGCTAAATTGGCTTTACCCTTTGACCCAAAGATGGCAAATACTCCAAGGAGTCAGTGAAAAAAAAAATTATACGTGAATGGAAAGAACAACATTCTAATCTTCCTAAAATGCAAGTCTGACCATATCACACACACACACACACACACACACACACACACACACACCATACCACCCCCCCCCCCCCCATTCAATAAACTCCAACAGTTCCTTATTACTTCCAATGTAAAACCCTTTGTTTGGCTGTTAAAAGTTCTTCATAACCTGGACTCTCCCTACCATTCCAGTGAAACTGGCCTCCTTGCTGTTCCTCAACACAACACTCACATCCCCTAACTTTGGAGTGTTTTCACTGATTGTCCCCTATGCCTAGAATGCTCTCCCTCCTCGTTACTAACTCCTGGTTTCTTTTAAGTACCAGCTAAAGTTCCACCTGTATAAGAAATCTCTCCCTGTACTCTTTAATTTTAATGCCTCCCCTTCAAGACTACCTCCAATTTATCTTGTATAGATCCTGTTAGTATAAAGTTGCTTTCATGCTCATATCTCCCCCATCAGACTGTGAGGTCCTTGAAAGCAGGCACTGTTTTATGCTTTTCTTTGTAATCTCAGAGCTTAGCAAAAAAAAAAAATGCTCAGCCCATAGCAGGCACTTAATAAGTAATAGCTGACTGACAAAACTGAATGCTGTAAAAATCATAATGATCAAGTTTGGTTGATCATTATAAAATGGTAATTAAAAAAAAACAAAGATTTTACAAGGTACCTCCCCGCCTCCTTTACAGAAGTAGGGACCAATGGCTGTGGAACACTGAAAACAATGTCAGACTCTTTTTGACATGTTAGTTTTGCTAGGCTGGTTTTCTTTCCTCTTTTTTGTTATTTAATATAAGCAATAATAAGGATTTATGTTGGGGAATGTATGTGATTTAAAAAACAAAGGTCATCAATAAAAATTTATCCAAAAGAAAAAGTTTCTCTATTTCCCAGACCCACTGGTAAACAAAATCTAGTCTTACACAATATGGCCCTTAGTGATTTTTCTAAGGATTTGTGGAGACAGACACAAGAAATAAACAGAAACAAAGTAGGAAGCTTCCATTTCTTCCTCATTTTTTTTTTACTTAGACCATTAGGAAAAGACAATGTTACTCACTCATGTTACTACTAGGTGTCTATATGTCAATGCATCTAAATTTCAGATAATTAAGGCTATCTTAAGTGTTTCTTCTAAGAAGCTAGAGTAAATTTGGGTTCTTGAGGATGAAAAATAGGACAGTGTCTCTATACAGTAGGAAATGAAGAAGTGGGCTGGACTGGGCTAGACAAATGCCAAGGAGGCAAATGTTAGGGGAAAGGGAGGAGAAAGGAGCTGTTTGAGAGAAAATGTTTACTACTACTTTATGCCTCCTTCTTCCTGCTTTCTGTGACTACCACTACAGCCCCAACCTGGACTAAGCCTTCAGTGTCCTAGAGGAGACAACAGCCAAATGGCAACAAAGGGGTAAAAGGAGATTCCCTGTGATCATAAGCACTTCCCAGGTGAAGGCATAGTTAAAAGGGATGAATGAAAGTGAACTTGCTAAAAAAGGGACCACCCTAATCTAGAAATTCAATCTAAACAAAACTCACCTGACTTCAGTTCGAAAAGATGCTTCATTCCATTTTGTCATTTCACTTATACGACTGAACAAACCTTCACAAATTCGAGGTATTAAGCCAGAATCACCCTGTAATAAGAATCAAGAACTGATAAAATAATTTCTTGCAACACAAACAACCTCCAACTAAATATGCAGGAAAAAAGAACACTGGAGGTTCCACAGCTAGTCATAGGTTCATGGGTTACAGTTCCAGCTTTAACAGGTAATTTACTCTGGGGAAAAAATGTATTTAGGCTTTATGGGCCTCAGTTTCCTCATACATAAAATGAGTTTTACTGGATGATCTCACAGGTCTCTTCTGACTCAAATTCTATCTAGCATTAATGGATTCAATGCTAGACTATGACTAATTCAATTACAACATTAAGCATCAGATATATACAAAGTATAGGACCTAATACATATAAGAATGAAAAACAACATAATCTCATCCCTCAGGGAGTTTACAAACCAAAATGGAAAATAAGATAGGTACACAAATAAGTATAAAGCATGGTTGTTGTTCAGTAGTTGTCGTATCCAACTCTTTGTGACCCCATGGACCTTCTATCCTCCACTATCTCTCAAATCTGTCCAAGTTTATGTACATTGTTTCCATTATACTATCTACCCATCCCATCCACGGCCATTCCCTTCAATCTTTCCCAACATCAGGGTCTTTTCCAATGAGTTCTGTATTCTCATTATGTGGCCAAACTTTAACTTCAGTATTTGATCTTTCAGTGAATAGCTTCAATTAATTTAAGTATTGACTGATTTGATCTCCTTGCTGTCCAAGTGATTCTCAAAAGTCTTCTCCAGCACCACAATTAAAAAGCTCAGCTTTCCTTATAATCCAATTCTCACAGCCATGCACTGCTACTGAAAAACTATAGTTTTGACTATATAAATGTTTGTCAGCAAGGCGATGTCTCTGCTTTTTGGTATGCTGTCCAGATTTGCCATAGCTTTCCTTCCAAAGACCAAGCATCTTTTAATTTCAAGGCTATAGCAACCATCTATAGTGATCTTTAAGCCCAAGAATATAAACTCTGACACTGCTTTCATTTCTTTTCCCTCTATTTTCCAGGAAGAAGTGGGACCAGTTGTCAAGATCTTAGTTGGTTTTGGGTTTTTTTTTTTTAATGTTAAGCTTCAAGTCAGCTTTTACACTCTCCTCTTTCACCCTTATCAAGAAGCTTCTTAATTCCTCTTCATTTTCTGCTATCAGAATGGTATCATTTGCATATCTGAGGTTGTTGACATTTCTCCCAGAAAACTTAATTCCAGCTTTTAATTCACCCATCCTGGCATTTTGCATGAGGTACTCTGAATGTGACTTAAGCAAATAAGGTGGCAATATATAGCCTTGTTGTATTCCTTTTCCAATATTAAACCAATCAGTTGTTTCGTGTTCAGTTCTAACCGTTTCTTCTTGACTCATATACAAGTTCCTCAGGAGACAAGTAAGATGATCTGGTATTCCTATCTCTTTGAGGACTTGTCACATTTTATTGTGATCCACACAGTCAAAGGCTTTAGTGTAATCAATGAAGCAGAAAGTGTTTTTGCTTTCTCCATAACCCAGCAAATGTTGGGAACTTGGTCTCTAGTTCCTCTGCCTCTTCAAACACCTCCCAGCTCTTCTGGTAATTCTCAGTTTACATATTGCTGAAGCTTGGATTGCAGAATTTTAAACATAACCTTGCTGGCATGTGAAACGAGCATAACTGTTCAGTATTTTGAACATTTCTTGGCATTGCCTTTCTGATCTATTCCAATCCAGTGGCCACTTCTGAGTTTTCCAAATTTGCTGGCATACTGAGTACAGCACCTTAGCAGCACCATCTTATAGCTCAGCTAGAATTATATCCCGTCCTCTATGCTTATTGTTAGCAAAGCTTCCTAAGGCCCACTTCAGTATCTAGGATATCTAGCTTTGGATCAGTAACCATCCTCTATCTTGTAAAGTTCTATTGTGTATTCTTGTCACCTCTTCTTAATCTCTTCTGCTTATGTTATATCCCTACCATTTTTGTCATTTATCATGCCCATTTTTGCATGAAATGATATCTCTATTTTTCTTGAAGAGATATCTCTATTTTTCCTGAAGATACTTCTAGTCTTTCCCATTTTATTATTTTTTTCAATTCTTTTGTATTATTCATTTAAAAAAAAATCTTATCTCTCCTTGCTATTCTCTGGAATTCTGCATTGGGTATGTATTTTCCTTTCTCCTCTGCCTTTCACTTTCCTTCATTCTCTGGCTATTTGTAAAGCCTCATCAGACAGCCACTTTGCTTTCTTGCTCTTCTTTTTCTTTGGAACATTTCTCATTGCTGCCTCCTATACAATATTGCAAATGTCTGTGCGTAGTTCTTTAGGCACTCTATTAACCAGACCTAATCCCTTAAATCTATTCATCACCTCCACTTCATACTCAGAACTGATGATATAGTCTGGTGATTTTCCCTATTTTTTTCAATTTAAGTTTGAATTCTATAATAGGAAGCTCATGATCTTAACCACTGTCAGTACCACGTTGTGTTTTAATGGACTGTACAGAGTTTCTCTACCTTTGACTGCAAAGTATATAATCAATTTGATTTCTACATAACATCTGGTGATGTCCATGTGAAGAGTCAGCTTTTGGGTTTTTGAAAAAGTATTTCTTATGACCAGTGATAAACTGAAAAATTGTAAATCTAGACAATGCTAAAAGAAATAGGAAATCACTTTCAGCTAGATGCACCAGGGAAAGCTTAATGGACAAGGTAGCACCTGAGCTGAACCTTTAAGAAGGAAAATAATTTCAACAGGCAGAGATGGGGACGAAGCATGGCTAGAACATGGATTGCTTAAATGTACTAAGAGATGAGCACACAGGACAAGATATGGGAACAACAACTGACAAGAGTATATGAAGCGGCATAGAGAGAAATAAGGCTAGAAAAGTAAACTGCAGCCATATACAGGGAGCACAGAATGCTGGGTTAAGATGCTTGTAGTTGGGGGCAGCTAGGTGGCACAGTATAGAGTACTGGTCCTGAAGTCAGGAGGACCTGAGTTCAAATCTGGCCTCAGTGTGACACCTGACACGCTTACTAGCCATGTAACTTTGGGCAAGTCACTTAACCCCAATTGCCCTGCCTTCCCCCCGCTCCAAAAAAAAAAAAAAAAGGACAAGATGCTTGTAGTTAGCCACTGAGGGTTTTTGGTCAGAAGAGTAACATGGTCAGACTTTTCTACATCAGTAAGATTATTTTGGCAGCTATACGAGGAAGGGGAGAGATTGAAGACAAGAATAAGTATGTCTCAACAGCACAGGATAAGAGGCAAAGAGGACCCAGCAAAGATGATGGCAGTGTTACTGGAGAGTAAGAGACAGATAGGAGAATCAGAGTAGAGCTTGAATCAATGGGACTTGGAAACCAACTGACAGATGACCAGGGAAGATTTAAAGTCAACTCTGACATTAATCCATATGACTACTTAGATGGCAGTACCTTCAACAGAAATAGGGAAGCTGGAGGGAGGGTCATATGATGGGAGGGTGGGGAGGGCAGGAAAGGAATGAAGATCAGGGGAGGTGACAGGACTTGAATGCAATTTTGGTCAAGTTAAATTTAAAGTTCCAATGGCACATGTAGCTGGAAATGTCAAATAGGCAACTGGAAACGTGTGAATGGAGCTCAGAGGAGAGAACTGATGTGGATATAAAGACTTAGGATGGGGTGGCCAGGTAACACAGCGAGTAAGAGCACCGGACCCAGTGTCTGGATGACCTGGGGATCAAATCCTGGCTCAGACACTTAGCAACCACCCAGAAACACCTGGCCCTGTAACCTTGAGCAAGTTACTTAACCCCAATTGCTTAGGGGAGGCCAGGTGGCTCAGCGAGTAAGAGCACTGGCCCCAGTGTCGGGATGACCTGGGGATTGAATCCGGACTCAGATACTTAGCACTACACCCAGAAACACCTGGCCGTGTAACCTTGCGCAAGTTACTTAACCCCAATTGCTTATTAAAAAAAAAAAAACCTTAGGAGTCATGGGCAGCTAGGTGGCGCAGTGAGTAAAGCACCAGGCCCCAGAGTCAGGAGGACAGGAGTTTGGTTCTGGCCTCAGACACTTAACACCCACACACAAAAACTAGCTTAGGAGTCATCTGCATAGCTGATAAATGAAACTGTGAAAAGGAGTAAGATAACGAGGGCATTCAGTGCAGTAAAAGGGGCCTATGACAAAACCTTGTGGACCAAGGACACTTGAGGGCAAGAGGAGGAGGGAAAAGCCCCAAAGGAGACTGAGTCCAAGCTTCATTTTACAGTAAAAGAAACTGAGGCCCTGTCATAATTTTTTTCTCACTAAAAAGGATAATGACCTAAACGATCTTATAATCCATTCTAATTCCAAATAAAATCTTGCTATTCATAACCTACTGTATAAATGCCTAAACTAGCTATGTGGGGATTCATATGTAAATATCACTTTTATTGAGTTTTGAATATTAAAGCTAGAAATCTTCATTTTGATGCTCTCCATGTAGCTAAGTCGGACTCCACTCACAAACCAATTCACTTCCATAATTCAGACAGTTCCTAAAGTCTTACTTCCTCTCTGAACCACAGACGTCTGTAATGAATGGTGGAGCCAGAAGGGACCTTAGAGAGTGCTCTCACTGTACAGAAGAGGAGAGGACAGGGGCCAAGGCCCCGGAACCCCACGTGTAAGGGCTGGAACTTCCTCAATGACTCAGTGAAAACAGAGTCATAAAGATCAAATGGAAATTTTTTCAAGTTCAGTATTTACATTTTTGAAATTTAACAATATCTTCAGACTCCTGAGAATAAGAACTAAAAAATTTAGAGCTCCTTAATCCCTTCCATGTTTTAACACTTTACATTGTACGTAGCTTTTTCCCATACATTTGCAATAACTTTCAGTCATTTCCATTACAAACTTTAGAAAGTAAAAGATCCAAACACCTTTTAAATCTGGAACAGATACAGGGGTGAAAAAGCACTGTTTGCTTATAATAGACTTTTAATAATAATGTATGAGAGAGATATAATATTTGATCTATTTTTTTATCTCTATGTTTTTTGGAGTCAATTCGTTATTACTTTCTATTAATCTCTGTGGTCCAGCCTCCCCAGACTTTTTATCAAATAGAATTACTGGATTTATATAATGCCTTTCTTGCAAGGAAATAAGATGGTTTAAATGAGTCTTTTCCATTTGGAAAAATGTAAAAATGTTTTTAAAAGAACAAAGTTAAATAGATTTTACTTTAAATTGTTGGCAAAAGAACAGCATAAATTACTTTTAAGCCTAGAGTACTTCTCTGATAAGATTATAAAGACTTTTTTAAAAAGAAAATAGGCTAGGACTTACATCCATTATTCATAATTATGCACTTGAAACTATTTCTAATTTAACATCTCTACAAGGAAATTTAGTCCAACTTTTTATTTAGTCTTATCCTATTACTACAGAATGGTCAGAACATAAAAACCAAATTAGTGCAGATTAAGGAGACAGAACAGAAGCGAGTATCAGTCCTAAGAGGGAAGTAATTATAAATAAATTTTGCTTCCACACAATGTAAATAACGTACAGTATTTCCCATCATAGTGTAAGACTTCCCTGATCCAGTCTGCCCATAGGCAAAGACGCAAGCATTATAACCTTCAAATGCAGATTGTAAGACATCAGTGCCAAGATTTGTGAAAACCTGAAAGCAAAAGGAAAAAAAATAATTACAGACCACAAAAACATATTTCATAATACTTTTGAATAACTATAAACTACCATGGTACAAATTATGACAAAAGACGCATCCTTGATTTTGATCAAAAATAAGTGTTCATACTAAAAACCATGTTAAAGTAGAATTCCTGAAATGTAAATAAGGATTTTAAAGTATAACAATTTTACCATTTTAGACTGATATAAATTTATTTAAATTTAATTTTGTTAACTGTCTCAAACTTTCTCTAAATATTGAAAGTCTAAAGGAATTATAGCCCAACCCTATCACTGAATGGTCCAGTTACCTTCCTAAAAAAATAAATCAAGTACATGAGTAATGCTTTAATGACTAAGTTCAGCACTGTCAGGTTCCATATAGTAACCTAAGGTTGTAACCATTATAGTAGAGTGCCAAGTCACATAGATCTAAGTAGGCCATGGGCACAGACTCCATTAGCCCTAATTGAAGGGGAACTGTTACTGAGATATTCCAAAATATCAAGATCTGCTACATAACAAAAACACTTGCTCATTCAGACTTAAGCCTAAAGCAAAACTCCCTATGGGTATAAGGACTCTCAACAGCTTTAAGAGTTGGGGGATTTAGGAAGCTAGCTGCCTCCAACGCAATAAAACAGTGCATAAACCATTAAGAAATCCCCCAGGATTCTACATGGTAAAGGCAGAAGACTGAGCTTCCAGAACAAAGTGACTAAAGACTGGTGTAAGGGGAGAGATGAAAGGATCTACTGGGTTGGAGGGGGGTGGGCAAGGATAAAGGGGGAAATAGTGAAGATCTATGAATATTTCATCATTCTTTCAGAAGTTTTGAAGGGAACAAATTTCTCTTAACACATTTCAAGCCATCAGAAAATAAATACAAATACCAAATGGCTCTTAACTCATATTTGCCAAAAGTATAGTTCTAAGTAACTAAAGACTGCCCGTGGGTGAAAATATCTCCCGAGCATCCCCTCTATGGCATGGGTTGGCGATGAAGTTGGGGTGCTGGAACCTAGAGAATGCTAAGGCAGAGTTGCCTGGAACAAATTCACACACTTAAAGCCTTATCTTTCAGTTAAGAGACAGTTTACTATAAAGCCAACAGAAGCAAGCAAATTTCCTTTCAAGAACTTGTAATGTAATGGGGATGAATCTAGAGCTTATATAAAAAGGGGGCATGGGAAAGGAATGCCAGGAATACTAATTAAGTAATCTAGGGGTCCAGGTGTCTTGGGAGCAAGTGTCAGTGATCTACAGATGGGAAAATATAGGAGTCTGTGGAGATAACTTTATTGATACCAGACACTGAGGAAGTTGTCAGAGGCATGGACCTTGGGGATTCAGCACGAGGGAGAGAACTTGAGTCAGCCAGGGACAAAAATCCCTGGGCCAGGCACCCCTGCATTTGTCCTTTATCCAAGGAATTATAGGGTCAGGTCTGCATGTGTGCTGCAACAAGCGAACATTTTCTCACAAGGGGTGGGGGGCTGGGTTACTTAGACATGGTCTTAGGGCTTTTGGGGGTCCAGGTTCCACCAACCCATCAGTGGGGAACAGTGAAGAAAGGAAATTTCATACAGTAGAGAACTCTCCATTGTGCAATTAACAAAGGCTAAGAGCATCCAGCGTTTTAGCCATCTGGAAGCCCATCCCTTACCAGGGGATGCTACTGATACTCTTGGTTAGAATCATGGAATCTCTCTGTGGGAAAGAAGGTTGGAGACCATCTAGTCCACTTGTTTTATGGATTTTTCTCCCATGAGAATTTAAACAGTTTAGGGACCTCCTGGTGTTGAAGCTCCCTCTATCACCCATCTCTGTAATTTAAAGTCTCAAAACAATGGGAGACCCTGAAACCACCTGCTTGTGATTGTACAGCTTGAATGCATCATAGACAAGCGGTGGCCACAGGTCTGGCTGGCTCCAAATCCGGCCTACTCTCTATTACATCATGCTATAGGGTATTACTCTCTTAAAGCACAGTGCCCCATTCCTTTATCTTACTCCACTTCTATCAATAGAGGAAAAACATGTCCAAAGCAATCAGATATCCTTTAAAAAAAAAAAACAACAACTCTGTTTTGCAATTAAACAAAGGATACAAACATTTTTTTTTCTGACATTTCTGCCTAGGAGCCCAGGTCCTACCAATAGATATTACTGAAGCACAGGGAGATTAAGTAATTTGTTCAAGGTTACACAGACATTACTCAGACAGGAATAGAAGGCACTATGCTTAGCACATAGTAAGCACTTAATAAATGTTTGCTGATTGATTGTATAATGTGCCTGTCTCACACAAACGGGAGGAAATGGGAGGTCCACGAAACTATGGATTTGGTCTAAAAGCTAAGAATAAGAGCTATTCTTTACAAGAGAAAAACAATCAAGAGGCCAACTTGCTTCTGCTTAGCTGCCTGCTAATAAGTCTCTTTTCTCATGGTATCTTCACAATGTTAATATGAAAACCAATTTTTAAAAAAATTTGATAACATACAAAGATGAACAAAATAGACCTGACCATTGCACAAAATTATCAGGTGCAAGACATCAATAATCAGGAACCAAGAAATAACAGTATATATACAGCACTTCTAAGACATACACATGCCACGTGTTATATCATCTCTTCACAACACTGTGAGATAGGTGCTGTTGTTATCCTCCTTTTACAGATTAGGAAAGACTGACAAAAATTAAATGACTCGCTCCTGGTCATAAAGCTAGTAAGAGACACGAGTGAGTATTCCAACTCGGGGTCTTCTTGTCAGTAAATCCAGTAGGGAAAACCACTTTATCACCTAGCTGCCTCAACAGCATTTGCTAAGTTTTCATAAATGGGCAGAAGTAGTGTGATTAGTGGCTAGAGTACTAGGCTTGAAGTCAGAAAGCCCTGTGTCTGACCTAACCCATGCCTCTTATTCATCCTAGTTTTGTGAAATTGGGTAAAAAATCTTTTCATTCCTTTGTGCTTTGGGTGACTTCCTAAAACTTAGCTAATAAGTCATGAACAGATTGGAGGTAGTTCCCACATAGGGAATTCCCAAAAACTAAAGAAATCTTTTGCATACTCATGTATGTAAATTAATAACAGAAAATTTTAGGAAGAGGACTGGCAACATAAAAATAAATGTACTTATATTTTAAAAATCATACCATTTCTTGAGAAACATAACTTGGACTTTTCGAATCAGCAGAACAAAAGGAAAAGTCATAGGTAAAGGTTTTGGTACGTTCTCTTCCTGTGTCTCCAGTCCCTCCCTCTGGAATCTAGAAAGAAAAAAAATAACAATAAACCTTGCCATTTGACATGTACAGCACTCCAGAAACAAGGACAATCTTCCTAGAAGTACCACTTTTCTGCTGAAAAACCTCTAATGGTTTCCATTTTCTAAAGAAGTCTTAACTCTTTGCCCTGGAATTTATTACCACACATAATCTTGCCTGAACTTACATCTTCAGACACATTTTCTGCTACACCCCTACATAAAGACTATTCTCTAAACAAACTGGATTTTCCCACTGTTCCCCCGAACAGAACCTGTATTTTCCCATTCTCACATCTTTGGTCATACCCTACCCACTACTCTGAATACACACTACCTGCCATTATCTGCTTGTCATAATATTACCCACCTTTCAGGATGATCTCTAACATCCCTTCCATTACTAAAATGTCATGATTCCAAGGCCCCACTCAAATGTTACTGCCTTAGAAGAAAGTACAGTACATGGCAGGATTTAGAATCAAAGACCTAGATTCAAATCCCAGCTTTGGCACCAGTGTGACTGTGGGCAAGTCCTTAATTTCTGTGGGCCATAGTTCCTCATCCATCAAACAAAGATACCAGACTAGAAGAGTTAAAAACATCCCATTCAGCTCTAGAAATAGGATCCCAAGAACATCACTGATTTCCCCAACCAAAAGTCATCACTTCCACTTCTCCACAACTACAGCATTTTGCTTGTGTTTAATCAAATGACACTAGTCATAGCCTTCTGTAATGTTAATGGGATATAAGATCTTCCCTCATGTGGAGCCCATTAAGGGAAGCTTGCTTAGGGGAAATTTGCTTGTGGGAAGGCTTTCACATCTTTTGTCAATTTTTAATTAGACACTAAGTCATGAGGGTTGTGATACCCTCTGGCTCTAAAAGGGGTATATATACTCTGAAGTTAACATTTTGCTTTAGGGCTCACTCACTGAAAGAATGTTCTTGTGATTTGGCCAGATGAGACTCTGAGTCATTGTTAAGGAGTTCCCATCCCCCCCCCCAACCCCCGACTTTGAAAAACCCAGATGGTGGTGCTTCTCTCTCTGGTAACTGCGTATGTATTGCCTTGGTCAGAGAGTTGGATCTGTCTGTTGATCTGTGCTAATTTCTCAGACAGTTAGAAGCCCTGTCTGCTGGTCTTTATTTCTCTGCCTGTATTTTCCCTATTTTCTTTGTTTGGATATTCTCTGAAGTTCAGGGTGCTGATTTGTACCCTGAACTAATGAATGTAATTGAAAAAGATCATTGACCCCTTGAATAGTTATCTTTCCTAGTAAAGCAGATCTAAGAACCTGTGCTAGCCGCCATCCTGGGTATGCCAGTGTGGTTGCCACTACATCTCCCTTCTATTGTTGTAACACCTCTATTAAATACAAATTTCTTAAGGACAGGGACTATGTCTCTGTTATCTTTGCATTTTCCAATTGATCTGACATATATCCTAATCATAATAGGTACTTAATAAATTCTTACTGAACAAACAATGTATTTTCCTACAGATTTTTTGTAGTGGAAAAATTCTCCTATAAAAGTATTAGGAATCTCAACATCTTTGGCAGATCAAGGAAAGAGATGATTTAAAGAAAAGTGATTTCACATGCATAAAGAAAGGGAAAAGGTATAAAATAGAACTATTTGGGACACTTTTCAGACAGTAAACATCTTGTGAGTTTCAGTCCCTTTCAATTAATGAGTGTGTATTCAATAATTTTAGCTACTAAACATTTACCTTTAGTAAGGCATGATGCTAAGCATTATGAAGGATACAAAGGTATAGTAAGTCTTGATCCCTACAACTGATGTTTATAATCTAGTTGGAATAAACATAAGCATATAAGAAAGTGTAATCCTGACCACTTCCAGATGACATGGGCTCAAATCATGCCTCTGACACATACTAGTTATATGATCTGACATAACATCCTGGGTTTCAATTTCTTAATTTGTAAAATAAGTTAAGTTGGACTACATGGCCTGTGAGATCCCTTCCAGCTCAAGATCTATGCTTTTATGGTCCTATGATTTTAAATAGAGTATATGAACTATTCCTATGAAAGAGAAGTATCAATATAACATATGTGTATGTAGAAATCACTTTAAGGCAGGTTTTAGTTTGGGGCAGAAAAAGATCTGCAATGTAAAATATAAACATTTAAATCCCTTTGTGAACAATGTAGAATGTTGCCTCCCTCGTTCGGGAAGAATTCAGAGTTAAAAAAAGACAAAGAAATATATTTTTTCAATACTAGAGAAACATGGGTATAAAAAAACAGTTTCAAGAGCATCAAAGAGATGAAGGACTATTTAGAATACTTCAGAACTACAAGCATGATGGGTAACAGTTAATTAGCACATAACTAGTTGACACAGTGGATAAAGCTTGGGCCTAGTGCCAGGAAGACTGAGCTCTGTGACCTTGGGCAAGTCACATAATTTGTTTGCCTCAGTTACCTCATCTGTAAAATAGGAATAAATAACAGCACCTACCTTGCACAGTAATTGCAAGGATCAAGTAAGATATCATTTGTGCTAGCACATAGTATTTAATAAGTGCTTATTTCCTTCCTTCCCTCTTTATAACTACAGAGAGCAAAACTAAAAAATGGAAAATTATATACACATTTGGAGAGCAGCATGACTTTTAAAGTACTAGCAATCTGAGAAGGAAATTTGGAGAGTTATGAAATTTTTAAGTAAAAAGCAAGTGAGTAGACATCAGAAAAGTCTCCTTTAAGCCAATGAAGAGTTTAGGAAACAGTTCATAAAAGAACTTGACATAGAAACCTGAAAAAAACAACTGAAGATACAGCAGGTGGGAAGGGAAAAGGAAGGAAATAAGCATTTATTAATAAAGCACCTACTATGTGCCAGTCATTGTGCTGATCACTATTTATAAGAACTATCCAAATAAATAAATAAATAAATGATCGATCCTCACAACAACCCTGGGAGATAGGTATTGTTGTTCCCATTTTACAGTTGAGGAAACTGAGGCAAACAAGGTTAAGGTTCACACAGCTAATAAGTGTCTGATCCTGCATTTGAACTCAGATGTTCTGGACTCAAGGCCCAGCACTGTACCACAAACTACTTTCCAGCCTGGCTGAAAAGCTAATCCGTTGGTTCTGTGGAAATTAAGAGAACAATCAGTTGTTAAAGGCTTCAGCTAAGAGACTCCTTACTGGTCAAAGAGAGAGTTAATATCATTGGCCAAGAAGTTCATTGACAGTTACTGCCCTTGAGCAGCACCAAGTGAGCTGGATAAAGGGGAAGCTTCTCATAAAGGACTATTGCTCTCTGCTGCCATCTCTGGCTTGAGAAGGAAACCAGACAGGGATCTTTGCAGATGATCTGCTATCCTGGGGAGCTGCGGGGCTAAGAGTACCATTTTTACTTGACAATGTAACCTGAAGGTGAGTTAATCAAGAACAATAAAGCCATTACTCTGAGCTCATATGCTTTCCTGATTCTTTAAGTGTATGCCTACTCTGCTCCACAGACACAATGCATCAGGAGACTGTAATACAGGTTTACAGTATATTTTACTACTGATGCAATTGCATTAGTATATTAGTACCTATGAGGAAAAAGTTTCGTTATTGTGAGTAGCTAATAGATAGAAAACACACTGATTTGGGGCTCAAGAGCTGGAGTGGTGAATAGGGTGAGTATATTTTCCTTCCAGTAAGCTATTCCCTACTACCCTGAAAGAATCTGAATATAATCGTATATTTGTGGTCCATCTCTGGAAATACTTGCCAAGCACAGCGAAGGCTGGAGTGATTGAGCCAAGCCAGTGAAACAGTAGGGATACTGACATATCTAGGGGAAAAGTGTAAGGCCTCTACACACTGTGAAAATGTCCCATCTGCTGGTGTTAAGAACAGGTGTCTATGGGCTATCGAAGAGAACTTCATAGAAAATGTGAGATTTGAATTGGGCCTTGAATAACAAATATATTTATCTAAGTAAAAGGCTGGAGGGGTTGGAGAAGAGGGAAAGGAAAGGCATTTTAGGCTAAGGAACTGATTTGGACAAAGGGACAACTTTTGTTCAGATACAATTACAGCAAAACTTGTTGGTCTAGTGTCAAATGACTCAAAAGCTTTGAAGATGAAAGTATTCCCTGGCTAAAGAGATAGGGCTACACTACTTTGAAATGCAAAGTGTTTGGTCCCTTGAGCCGTGAACTAATCTGAACTTCTTTCTCTGAAGTCAATCAAGACCAGAAAAAGACCACAGTTTGCCAATAGGGCGGGCCTTATGAACACAAATCTACAAAGTTATAATGGAAAAGAGCTGAAATTACAAACAAAGCTTTTCCATTCTTCCTGGAACATTTCTCTATATGCTGGATGAATAGTTCAGCTGAACGTCAGCATTAATGGTTTTCATTTTTAAATGATTAGGTTTCTAAACTTTTTCCTAGTGAACCTACTTTTCCAACTGACTAAACTATAGCCTAAAATCATGATCTGAAATAAAATTGCTTGTAAGACCCTTTTCCTAAACAGGTATAGTTTATGGGATATTCTGAACCAGTCAAGCCTCAATAAAGCACAAATAATACTTTTACCTATTTGGTCTGCTAACTTTCAGATGGTCATCTAAACTGGTGAGAGTGCCTATTCCTTAATCTAGCTTCCAAGCCAACACTAGAAACTGAAAGAAAATGTACAGAAAGTAGGGGAAAGACAAAACTGATTTTCTATCCCCTCAGAGTATAGTTTGGGTCAAAGCTAGATGTTAAAGTGACTTGAGATAGCCGAACTGAACACAGAAAGCTGAGATGAGGGAATGGTAGAAAATAGCTCTCAGACCAGATATTAAAACAGAAACATAAGAATTTTCTACATAAAGAAAATAAAGTCTACTGATCTCAAAAGAGAAACAAAGAACTTGCCTTTAAGTTTGTGATTGTTGTTTTGTTTTTTTCCATGTGAATAATAAACTTGGCCTCCAAATCCTTTTCCCTACAAACAGAAACATAATTCAATGTTAATAGAAAAAACTTTATACACACTTACTGCAAATAGAGGTGTCATTTACTTTTAAATTAGTATGTAAAGTCATTTAAACTAATAATTATACCATTCTTTCTAGTGTAGAGATAAACTTCTAAGTTCCAGGAAAAGTTCATATGGACCTGATTCTCAAGCCTTTTTCTCAAGCTTTTTTGCTGAACTAAAAGAATCCAAGAAGAATCCTACATTAGGACTTTGTCTAACATGCTCTCTGGACACTATAGCCAGTCTTGTAGATATCTACCAAGAATGAAAATCTCTAAAATGGAAGAGAGCTCCAGTGGGCCAATCAGTAGCTGAAAAAGAATTCCCATGTTAAGTCAGACAAAGAGTCAATTGTGCTTGAACCTCACCATTAAAGATTGAACCCAGTACTCCTGAGGAGGCCCATTCTACTCTGAAATACCTCTAACTCTTTGGAGTTTTTCTTGAATCTGTAATTCCCATTCAGAATTCCCACCTGGTTCTCCTCTCTGAAGACAAGCAGAACAAGTCCAATATCTCTTCAACATAAGAGTCCTTCACAAACGAAACTCTTAAATTTTCTCTTCTTGAGGCTGAATATCTCAGGTTCCTTTAACCAAAGCTTATATAGACTTGAAGTCAGGAAGACCTTACTTTTAAAAACTTCAGTTTCCTCATCTATAAAATGAAGGTAATAATACCACCTTCCTTACAAAATTATTGTAAGGCTCAAGTGAGATAATATTTATAAAGCACTTCAAAATCTTAAAGCATTTTATTTATATGCTACCTCTCTATATTGCATAATCCCAAGGCTCAATATGACCCCAGTCATCCTCCCCTTTTTCTAGCTTAGCAATGTCCTCCCTAAAAGGTGGCAACTCCAACTAAGTCCAATACTCTCTATGGATTCTGATGAGGGCAGAGCATACAGCAGGACCATCACTTTCCTGGTCCTAGACTCTGTGCCTCTCAATGTAACCTAGGATCACATGAGCTTTTTTGGATGCCATATCACACTCTTGAGCATGCTGAACTTTCAGTATATTAAGCTCCCCAGATCTATTTCTGACTAACTACCGTTGAGACACATTCTTAACCCATTAAAGGCAGGTAAGTGACACAGTGGATAGAGCACTGCACCTAGAGTCAGGAAAACCCAAGTTCAAATAATCCAACCTCTGACAGTAAACCTTAACTGTAAAAGGGGGATAATATTAGCACCCACCTCCCAGGGTTGTTGTAAGGATTAAATGAACTATTTCTATAGCATTTAGCACAGTGCCCAGCACACAGTAGCACTTAATAAATGCTTATTCCCTTCCCATCTTGTTCTTATAAAACCAAAATATAGGACTGTATATTCTTATAACATTTATCCCTATAACATTATACCCTCTTTTGTTTGGCCCTACATTATATTCCATTAATATTTTTTTGGATTCTGACTTTATTACCTAATGTGCTAGTAGTGATCTCTTGTAGAATTCTGTTTAGAAAGCATGTCATCTATGCCTTTATCCAGATTTTCAATAAAAAATAGTAAGAATCCAAGCACAAACCCTTAGAACATTTCCAAAATGGCATTAACCTATTAAAGATTACTCCTTGAATCAAGTCATTCAACTGGTTCCTCAATGACCTACTAATATACTACTCTCTAACCTACATCTCTCCATGTGGTGTACGAAAATGGCATTTGAGATTTTGTAAACTATTTTGCAAAAATCTAAATGTACTGCATCCTTTCAGTACCTATAATCTATTAGTCTAGTAATCCTTCCAAGAAACAGAATCAAAGTTATTACAGTGTGACTTGATCTTGATCAAGCCATACTCTCTCTATGGTCACTGCTTCCTTTTCCATATGTTCATTAACCACTATTTAAATTATACTTTACATTCTTTACAAGAACAAAAATCAAGTTCACTAGTCTACAAATTTGAAGATTACAGTCTCTTCTTTGTTTGAAAGTTGGGACATAATTTGCTCTTCTTCAGTCTTACAGAAACTTTCCTGATTTCCAAAATTGTTCAGAAAGAATTAACAGTGGTTCAATAATCATTTGTGCCAGTTCTCCCAGTACTGCAGGATGTAGTTCATCTGGACCTGATGAGTTGAACTCATCAAGAAAGCTAGATGCTCTCTTACTACCACTAAAAGAAATGATGAAAATTAAAACCCTCCAATACTTCATGTTTGAAAGCTATTTCTTAGTCTACCTTCCAAATCATTACCAGAAACTGAAAGAAGATGCAAATAGGGGAAGGATAAAACTGTTTTTCTATCCTCTCATAGTATGTTTGGGTCAAAGCTAAATGGTAAAAATGACTTGAGATGGCTAGACTGGAAACAGGAACTGAGAAGAGAGATGAGCAGAAAAGTTTGTAAGCTTTAAGCATTATATATGTATATATATAATGATATATATATATATATATATATCAACGAATGTTATTATTTTTATTCTCATATTCAGTATAGTTTAAGACAGAAACAGTCCAGGTCAACAGACTTCTCTTTAAGTTCAATGTCCACGAGACAAGAAAATGTGGAAAAAATGATTGCTTTTTGTAACCAAATAAAAATTTTACTTTAACAACAATAGCAGTTTAAAGTTATCCAAAGGCAGGGGGGAGGAGCAGAAACAGGACTTTCTCACAGCTCTGGCTTCCACCACCTCTAATACCTGTAAAAAACGACTCTAAACAAACTTTAGAGCTACAGAACCCACAAACTGACAGAGAGAAACAGATCTCCCGCTGAAGGAAGCCCAGCAGGTCCTTTGCAGCTCGCAGGGAACCAAGCACAGTCCCACCTGAGCCACAGCTTTAGCCCCAGGGCAGCCCCAACCAGCCACAGCTAGAGTGGATTGCACCACAAGAGGAAATCACTACCAGCTGTAGAAGTTTCCAGATTTCTCAATCTACAAATGCCAAAAACAAAGTAAAAGGTCAGAGTGGAACTTTGCTGGGAACAGGGGGAGTGCAGTCCTGCTGCTACCCCTGGAGCAAGAAATAGGTGAGGTGTGGCAGCTGCAGCCACTGCTGCATGGCTGTTTCCAGTGCTCCTGGCCTACAGATTGTAGGGAGACCAGGTGACCATTCAGAGGGTAATTGCTCTTGCGTTAAGCTGCTTGCATCCGGATCTCAATCTTGGGTGGTGGTCCTGGGGTGTGTGACCAGTGAGCCAGAGCATATGGGAGCTGGAGAGAGGGTGCCCATCTAATAGCTCTGGCAGCTGCAAAAACCCCAGTGAATTGGGACATAGCTCCTTCCATTCTGTAAGTAGAATTCTATCGTGGCAAAGAGCTCAAAAGTCAAGTAACTGGCTGCCAATATGAGCAAACAACAGAAGCACAAAGAGGCAATAGAATTCTTTTTTGGGAACAAAAAGGATAAGGCATGGAGTGGGAGGAAGACATCTAAGTCAGACCTCCTGCATCAAAAGCCTCCAAGAAAAATATGAACTGATTACAGGCTATGGAGGAGCTCAAGAAGGATTCTGGAAATCAAGTAAAAGTGTAGGAAAAATTGGGAAGAGAAATGAGAATGATGCCAGAAAATCATGAAAAGAGAATCAATAGCCTGCTAAAGGAGACCCAAAAATATACTGAAGAAAATAACACCTTAAAAAATAGAGTAACTTAAATGCCAAAAGACACCCAAAAAGCCAATGAGAAGAAGAATGCCTTAAAAAGCCGAATTTGCCAGATGAAAAAGGAATTTCAAAAACTCATTTAAGAGAATAACTCCTTCAAAATTAGACTGTAGCAGGGGCGGCTAGGTGGCACAGTGAATAGAGCACCGGTCCTGGAGTCAGGAGGACCTCAGTTCAAATCCGGCCTCAGACACTTAACACAAAAAACTAGCTGTTGACCTTAGGCAAGCCAGTTAACCCCAACTGCCTAACTTCCCCCCTCCAAAAAGCAAAAAAAAAAAAAATTAGATTGGAGCAATTAGAAGGTAATAACTTTATGAGAAATCAAGATACTATAAAACAGATCCCAACAAATAAAAAATAGAAGACAATGTGAAATATCTCATTGGCAAAACCACTGACCTGGAAAATAGGTCCAGGAGAGATAATTTAAAAATTATTGGTCTACCCGAGAGCCATGATCAAAAATAGAGTCTAGACACCATCTTTCAATAAATTATCAAGCAAAATTGCCTTGATATTCTAGAACCAGTGGGCAAAATATAAATTGAAAGAATTCACCAATCACCTCTTGAAAAAGATCCCAAAAAGAAAACTCGTAAGAATATTATAGTCAAATTCCAGAGTTCCCAGGTCAAGAAGAAAATACTGCAAGCAGTGAGGAAGAAACAATTTGAGTATTGTGGAAACACAATTAGGATAACACAAGACCTAGCAGTTCCTACATTAAGGGATCAAAGGGTTTGGAATATGATATTCCAGAGGTCAAAGGAGCTAGGACTAAAACCAACAATCAACTACCCAGCAAAACTGAGTATAATGCTACAGGGAAAAATATGGTCATTCAGTGAAATAGAGGACTTTCGAGCATTCTTGATGAAAAAAACCTGAGCTGAACAGAAAATCTGACTTCCAAATACAAGAAGCAAGAGAAGCATGAGAAGGTAAGCAGGAAAAAGAAATCATAAGGAACTTATTAAAGTGGAACTATTTACATTCCTACATGGAAAAACAATAATTGCAACTCATAAGACTTTTCTCAGTATGAGGATAGCTGAAGGGAATATACATATATATATATATATATATATATATATACACATACATATATATGCATGTATAGGAGGATGTATGTATATGTAAATATATATGTGAGTGTGAGCATTTGTATGTACATGTATACATAGAAAGAGGGCACAGGGAATATGAAAGGATGATATCTAAAAAATAAAATTAAGAGGTAAGAGAGGAATTTATTAGAAGAAGAAAGGGAGCTATAGAGTAGGGTAAATTATCTCATATAAAAGAGGCAAAAGAAAACTGTTACAATGGAGGGGAAGAGCAGGAAGGTGAAAGGGAATGGAACAACCTGATTCTCATTGAATTTGGCCTAAGGAGGGAATAACATACACACTCATTGGATATCTTACCCTATAGGAAAATAGGAGGATAGGAGATAAGAGGGGATCGGATAGAAGGGAGGGCAGATTGGGGGACAGGGTAGAAGCAAACATTTTTGAAAAGGGACAGGGTCAAAGGAAAAAATAGAACAAGTGGGGGGCAGGATAGGATGGAGGGAAATATAGTTAGTCTTTCACAATATAACTACTATGGAAATGATTCAGGTAACTACACATGTACATTCTATATTGAATTGCTTATCTTCCCAGTGGGGGTGGGAAGGAAGAAGGGAAAAAACCTGGAACTCATAGTTAAAAAAAAAAATGTTTAAAAATTGGTTTTTTACATGCAACTGGGAAATAAGATATACAGGTACTGGGGTAGAGAAACCCAGAAACCCATCTTACCCTACTAGAAACTTATGAAACTCTGAAAACTCTTCATATCAGAAATTCTGATGATAAAGACTTTGAAATGTCCTTTATTCTAAAGGGCTAAGTATTTTTTTTCATTTTTCAAATGTTTTATTAACTTCTGATTTACATCATTAATTTCCACCAGATTTTGAGTTACAAATTTTCTCGCCATTTTTCCCCTGCCCACCACCCCAGAATAGCAGTCCCATAGGATATCCCCTCCTCCAATCTGCTCTCTGCCATATCTTCTCCCATACCTCTTTGACTTTTCCAGTAGGGCATGGTGGATCTCTATGCCCCAGTGCCTGTATATCTTCTTTCCCAATTACATGTAAGATAGTATTAATAATAGTATATATGTATATATAATTTTTAACATTTGATTTTAAAACTTTGAATTCTAGATTCATTCCCTTCCTCCCTTGTCACCCACCCTTACTGGGAAGATAAGCAGTTCAGTATAGGTTGTACATGTGCAGCTAATGCAAAACATTAACATAGTAGATATATTGTAAAACACTGACTATATTTCCCTCCCTCCTATCCCACCACCCACTTGTTCTATTCTCTACTTTGATCCCATCCCTTTTCAAAAGTGAGTGCTTCCAACTTCCCTCCCCCAGCCTGCCCTCCCTTCCATCATCCCCCCTTCTTCCCCTTCCCCCTACTCTCCTGTAGGGGGATATACCCTATTTAGTGTGTATTTCATTCCCTCCCTGAGCCAAATTCAGTGAGAATAAGGTTGACCCATTCCCTTTTGCCTTCCTATTCTTCCCCTCCATTGTAACCCTTTACCCTTGCCTCTTCTTTATGAGATAGTTTACCCCATTCTGTCTCTCTCCATCTCCTCTCCTACCTCTTAATTTCCCCTTTCAAGCATCATCCCTTCCTATTAAATTGGTCCTGTGCCCTCTATGTATACCTGTAAACATATATACACACATTCACACATGTATTCATATGCCCATATACCCTTTGATACAGACATATATATATGTATATACATATATATATGTATATATATATATATATATATATATATTCCCTTCAACTATTTTCATACTGAGAAAAGTTTCATCAGTTACAATTATTGTTTTTCCATGTAGGAATATTAATAGTTCAACTTTGATCAGTGGCTTATGATTTCTTTTCCCTGTTTACCTTCTCAAGCTTCTCTTGCTTCTTGTATCTGGATGTCAAATTTTCTATTCAACTCTGGTTTTTTCATCAAGAATGCTTGAAAGTCCTCTATTCCATTGAATAACCATATTTTCCCCTGAAAGATGATAATCAGTTTTGCTGGGTAAGTGATTCTTGGTTTTAATCCCAACTCTTCTGACCTCCAGAATATCATATTCCAGGCCCTTTGATCCCTCAATGTAGAAGCTGCCAGATGCTGTGTTATCCTGATTGTGTTTCCACAGTATTCAAATTGTTTCTTCCTGGCTGCTCATAATATTCTCTCCTTGATCTGGGAATTCTGGAACCTGGCTATAATATTCCTAGGAGTTTTCTTTTGGGGATCTTTTTCAGGAGGTGATTGGTGGATTCTTTCAACCTCTATTTTGCCTTCTGGTTCTAAAACATCAGGGCAATTTTCCTTGAGAATTTCTTGGAGGATGATTTCTAGGTTCTTTCCCTGATCATGATTTTCAGGTAGTCCAATAATTTTTAAATTATCTCTCCTGGATCTATTTTCCAGGTCAGTGGTTTTTCCCATGAGATATTTCACATTGCCTTCTATTCTTTCATTTGTTTGGATCTGTTTAACATCACCTTGATTTCTCTTAAAGTCACCAGCTTCCCTTTGCTCTAATCTAAATCTGAGGGAACGATTCTCCTCATTGAGCTTTTGAGATTCTTTTTCCATCTGGCAAATTTGGCCTTTCAAGGCATTCCTCTCCTCATTGCCTTTTTGAGCCTCTTTTGCCAACTGAGCCAGTCTGTTTTTTAAGGTGTGATTTTCCTCAGTCAGGCTGTTGACTCTCATTTCATAATTTTCTTGCATCGTTCTCATTTCTCTTCCCAATTTTTCCTCCACTTCTCTTATCTGCTTCTTAAGGTCCTCTATGGCCTGTAACCAGCTCGTGTTTTCCTTTGAAGCTTTTGGTGCAGGAGTTCTGACTTCACTGTCTTCCTCTTGTTCCATGCTTTGCTCCTTTTTGTCCCCAAAACAGGAATCTAATGTTGGAATCTTCTGTCTGTTTTGCTTCCTTTGTCTGGTCATGTCGCCCCTCAGTCACTTAACCCCTGGGCTTTTTGCTACAGTAGGACTCTGCCACCAGACAGGGGAGCTTTTGTCCCAAACACTGAGGTTTTCTCAGCTGCCGGAGGTATTAGTTGGGTGCCCTCTCTGAGGCCTGCACACACTCTGGAAAGCTGGTCACATACCCCAGGACCTCTACCCTAGACCACAATCCAGATCCAAGCAGGTTAAAGCAAGAGTGATTACCCCTCAGACTGGTCGCATGGTCCCCCTACACTCTGCAGGCCAGAAGCTGAAGCTGCAACATGGCACTGGCTAAGCCAAGGTGTCTCAGCAGCTTCTCACCCTGGGGGCAAAAGCTGACACACTCCCACCTACTGGGTCCCAAAGTCCAGACTGCATTGACCTCTCACTTTGTCCTTCGCATCTATGTGTTGATGAATCTGGAAACGGCCACAGCTGCTGGTGATCTGGAGTCCCTCCAGCCGGTGGCTGGTCAGGCCCGCCCTGGGGTAAAACCTGGGCTCCTGAGTGGCTGGGCTCAGCTCCCAGAGCGCTGTGCTGGCCGCTTGCTGCCAGCTTGCTGCTGACCTGCCAGGCTGTCCTCAGGGGGAGGTTAGCTTTTCTGTCATTTTGTGGGTTCTGCAGCTCCAAAGTTTGTTTAGAGTCCCCTTTTAAATGGACTGGGGAAGGTGGAAGCTGGAGCCCGGCTCTACTCTGCCATCTTGACTCTGCCCCCAGGGCTAATTATTTTTAATAACAAATAACAAGGTCAACTTATAAATCTATATCCACAGACCTGTCCCTATCACACCTATACATTTATAAACGAATTCTCAAGCTGGAGGGCGACCTTGGCATACAACTAAGAGTGTTCTGAGAACAAAAATTAAATGTGCTACATACTTTTAAGGCAAATTTTATGTTTAATTAAATTTAATGTTAAGTTTAACAAAACAATAAATCAAGCCCTCATCTATAGTCTTCGCCAATTTCCAATATATAAATGCTCACATGGAAAATTTTAAAAGCCAGAGCTGGCTCCAGCACACTCTTGCATATAACCAGAAATGTCTTTCAAAATCAGAGCCATAAAAAGTAAACTATGAAAATGTCTAAAAGCAATCTCAGTACAACAAATGCCTCGGAAGCTTTCTACTATATACATCTTCAAAAGACCTGGATATCCTTGCCACTAACATCACAACCCTTCCTCACCATGAGTTGCTGTGGCCAAAAAGTTTCAACATCTGGTAGCAACCTTTTAGTGATGGCAACTACATCCACCAAAAAGAATCTGGCATTCTCTAAAATGGAATCTAGCCTGTGCACCTTTTCAGCTCAGCAGTACTGCTGAGAGGCATTATAAAAAAGAAAAACAGCTCACAACCTGTGACCTCTTGGTTCCAAGTTAATTTCTGTGAAATTATCAACTCCCTACTGTTCAATTGCTAGAGGAACAAAAACCCCACAGTCAGGTAAGTATTGAAAAGGTTCTTGGATGGCTATTTCAGGCAATATCCCTAAGTTCCCTTGAACTTCTTAGAAAATGAGCTGTGACTCCAAACACAGCTACAAACACCCAATACTAACATGTCAGAACAGTAATAATCCATAGAGAGACTGAGAGAAATAACTATAGTTACTGTGTGATTGTCAACATGACATCTAGGTGAATTAACCACAACAAAGCTTGCTTTCTTGTTCCTAATCAGTTGGTAATATTCAACACTCAATTTTTTGAAGTTCATATTATTTGCTTAAGAGGCTGTAGTACCACAGTGGATAGAAAGTCAGCCTCTGTGCCAGTAAGGCCTGGGTTCATTCAAGTCCCTCCTCTGAAGCATACTAACTACTCTGCATTTCTCACCCATCAGGCTGCAATCTGGACTTACACTATGAGGACCCCAGAAATGTCTTCATTTTGAAAGACCCCTTCAACCCTGGAACTGCTCCTGTGGCCTCCTCTCTCCCTCTGATTACAGACAGATTTTCCCAGAGCCTCTATTTAAGCCAGCCATCTCTTCATTTCTCAACACGCTGCAATCCAGACTCTTCTATCATGTCCTGAGTAATCTCCTTCCTCTCCTGTCCCCCTTTTCCAGCTTTCTTTTGTGTGTTTTAGAATATAAACTCCTGGGCGGCTAGGTGTCACAGTGAATAGAGTACTGGCCCTGGAGTCAGGAGGACCTGAGTTCAAATCTGGCATCAGACACAATGCAAAAAACTAGCCTTGGGACCTTGGGCAAATCACTTAACCCTAATTGCCTTACATTCCCCCCTCCAAAAAGCAAAAAAAAAAAAAAAAAGTAAAATCCTTGAGCAGTGGGATTTTGTGTTTTGGCTTTTTATTTGTACTCCCAGTACCCCAGTACTTAGCACAGTGGTCAGCACATGGTAAGCCTTAACAAATAAATGCTTGTTGACTGACATAGCTCTGGATAGATCATTCAACTTCCCAGTATTTCACACCACTCTCTAATACTTTTAAGTTGCAGCTTTCCAAATGGGAAAAGGGCTTGCTCAATATCAATTCCTTAACCAAAAAAATCACAAGAACCCAGAAAAAAATATATTTCTATAAACCACCCTTTCCACACAGTAGTCATGGACCAAAACCTCTAGGACACTCTCCCATCTTACATAGAACATTAGAACTTGATTTGCTGTTTTCTATTCCACCCCTCTTGGCCACAATCTTTACCTTCACCATTCAGGTTTCATTTTTCTTTTCTTTTCTTTTTTTTTTTTTTTTTTTTTGCCTTTTGGAGGGCAATTGGGGTTAAGTAACTTGCCCAAGATTACACAGCTAGTATTTTTGTGTGGCTGTTAAGTATCTCAGGCCGGAACCGAACTCGGGTCCTCCCGACTCCAGGGCCAGGGCTTTACTCACTGCCACCTAGCTGCCCTCAGGTTTCACTTTTCTAACACCTAGATCTCACAGTTCCTGGATCTCAGTTCAAATGACCTCCACCTCCATCCCACTTCAATTACCCAAGGCAAAGTCACACCTTGGACCTTACTACCCTGAAACACTCATAATTTCCTCTTGTGACAATTTTATATTCCATCTCTCAGAATCCTTCACTTGACCTTCAGACCCACGGTCCTTCTTTACGGTCCCAGTCTATCCTCCCACTATGTTTGTGGGAGAAAATGTAGTAAGCATGGACCTTGACCAGCTGTTTCAATGATCTACTCTAAGAGTACCTAAAGCCTTCGACTGTCCACCTATCTACTTACCTCTCTTGACAAAATCCAATTCCTTACCCACATGCTTTCCTAATTTACCTGGGTGTTTGAGTGTGTTGCTTAAGAAAGTTAAAGAACAATGTTGATCAATTTCACTATAAATCTACACATGGCCATCACTGTAGCATGGAAAACTGGTTATCTATGGTTGTTCCTTATTACATTGCCCACAGCAGCTATTCCAAAACATTTCTACCTTCTTTAGGTAGACTCTTAATCTCTTGCATTACCTACCCTATAGTTCTAAAATGTATGATTCATGCTCAGCAGATAATGAATGGATTTTTTTTTTTAAAGTATCACTAAGTACTTACTATGTGCTAGGTACTGTGCGATGAGCTGGGAATACAAACAGAAAGACAGTCCATGCCCTCTAGAAGCTTAATTTCTAATAAAGGGAGTCACCATATAAAAGGAGTGGTGACCAAGGAAGCTCACAGAAATGAGTGATATCATACAGCAATTGATTGACATCCTTTCCAGGAAGAATAGTGTTGATTTACTTATTACGGGAAATGGAAATGGATGGAAAAGCACAGAAATGAGGCATGTGAAATTTCCAAGCAGAAAGTCAAAGTTCCCAGTCTCCTAGGCTGCTGTTCCCCAGCTGGTCCACAGTCTTCTTCCACTACAGAATCTACCTCCAGCCAGCATACACAAAACCATCCTGGGTTTCCCAACTTCTAACTGGTGTTCTTTCACCATTGCTAGCCATACCCAGACCCCTACACCCCTGCTATTTTATGGAAAACAAAGCAGCCAAACATACTCCCTGAACTGCCCTCCTGTCTCTGAGGAAGGGTGTCCTTTCTCAACTGCAAAGTTAGCAATTCCACATGAATTGAAGGATTACCTGTTCTGCCTCCTCTAGGACTTCCCTCATATCATAAATTATCCCCATCTATAACAGCTTCTTCCCTTCCTGCAGCATTCTCATGCCACCTTTATTTGTAATACATTTTCTCTGAATCCTGATAACTATGGCCTCACACTACCATGCTCCCTCTTCTCTCTTCAGTAAAAAAAAAAAAAATGGAAAAAAATTAAATTCAGAGAATCACAAAATTTTGAGAGTTGAAAAAGTAAGGTCATTTGATAGGAATTCACTCTTCTCTCATTCTCATTTCAAACTCCCCTGACAACATCTCCCACTCTCCCCTCTTTCCCCCCCAGTCTCTGACAAATAGGTAATTCTTCTTAGCAAAGCCAAAAACTACAAAAACTTGAATCTAAACCCCTCTCTTTCTTTAGCATTCTGACAATTCTATGGCTTTACCTATTGCCTCTACATGGACAACAACCAGGGGTGTGCTAGTAAATGTTTAACAGCTAACTCTCTGGGGAAAAAAAAACAAAAATGATGCCATGATACACTTTTAAGTTTAATTTGCATTAACATTTTCTCCATTACTTTGTTAAGTCTTGATAATCAATGAAACAATAACTCAAGCCCTGATTTGAAGCATTTGCTGATTTATAAGGTGGAAAGAGGGTTCACACTGAAAATTTAGGTCAGTTCTCAAGAGCTAGGACACCCTTGCTTAGATTAACTTCAACCTTAACCTAGCTCATCATTGGAATACAGTAGATATATAATATACAGTAGTAAATTTATAGTAACCTTATGTTTGATAAATGCAAAGATTAAAGCTTTCAGGATAAGAACTTACTTTTTGGTAAAAAATTGTTAGGAAAACTGAAAAACAGTCTAACAGAAACTAGGTATAGACCAATTATCTTACATTATTTACCAAGATATGGTCAAAATGTATACATGACCTATATAAGGGAGATATCATAAGTAAATTAAAAGAAACATATTACCTATCAGATTGATGAATAGGAGAATTTATGAATGAACAAAAAATAGAGGAATATGAGACATAAAAAGGGTAATTTTGATTACATTAAATTTAAAAGATTTTGTATAAATAAAACCAAGATTAGAAGGAAAGGATAAAAATGGGGAGAAATTTTATAGACAGTTTCTCAGATAAAGGCCTCATATTTCAAATATCTAGAGAACTTTGTCAAATTTATAAGAATATGAGTCATTCAGGGGTGGCTAGGTGGCACAGTGAGTAGAGTGCCGGCCCCGGAGTCAGGAGGACCTGGGTTCAGATCCGGCCTCAGACACTTAACACACATACATACACACACACACACACACACACACACACACACACAAACTAGCCATGTGACCTTGGGCAAGTTACTTAACCCCAACTGCCCTCCAAAAAAAAAAGCAAAAAAAAAAAAAAAGAATATGAGTCATTCTCTAATTGACATGGGACCAAAGGATACAAACAAGTAGGTTTTGGAGGAAGAAATCAAAGCTCTATATGTCACATGAAAAAATTGTTATAATTCATTATTGATTTAAGAAATGCAAATTTAGCAGTGTGACCTTGGGCAAGTCACTTAACCCCAACTATTCTCCAAAAAGCAAAAAATCAAAACAAAACAGAAATGCAAATAAAAACAACTTTGAGATACCATCTCACACCTATCAGATTGATTAAGATGATAGAAGGGGAAAATGACAAATGTTGTAGGGGATGTGGGAATGGGACACTCATACACTGTTGGTGCAACTGTGAACTGATCCAATCATTTTGGAAAATAATCTGAAATTATAAAACTGCATATATCCACTGACCCAATAATACCACTCTTAGATCTGTTTCCCAAGGTGATCAGGAAAAAAAGGAAAAGTACCTATATGTTCTAAAATATTTATAGCAGCTCTCTTGGTGGTGGCAAAGACTTGGAAATTGAGAAGATGTGCAACAAATGGGGAATTGCTAAATAAGGTATGGTAGATGATTGTGATGGAATACTATGCTAATGTAAGAAATGATAATATGCAAGTAGATTTTGGAAAACATGGAAAGACTTGTATTAAATAATGAGAAGCAGGCACTTAGGTGGCATAGTGAAGACAGTACCTGCCCTGGAGTCGGGAGGACCTGAGTTCAAATCCAAACTCAAACATTTAACACTTACTAGCCATGTGACCTTGGGCAAGTCACTTAACCCCAATTGCCCTGCCTTCCCCCTCAAAAAAGCAAAAAGAAAAAGAAACAATGAAGAGTAAAATAAACAGTAACAGCGAAATGTTGTTCAAAGAGTAAATGTAAATGACTAAGCTATTCTGAGGTATGTGAATATTCAAATCAACTACAAAGAATTTACGAAGGAAGATGCCATCCACCTCCAAAGAAAGAACTCACATACGGAACTATGTATTGCATAGTTTTACATATATTTCTATGTCAAATATTGGCCTTCTCTACTGTGGGTTGGGAAGGGAGGGAAACAGCTTAACTCAAATGTAACAAAAAAATTTTTTTAACTTTTAAAACTTAACCTGTCTCCTCTGCTCCAGATGCACATTTCCAACTGCCAATTCATCATCTATGCCTTGCTGTCCTACCATTACCTTAAAGTTATCATGTCCAAAGTCAGGCTCAGCATATTCTCCACAGCTGAAAACCAAGTAGGAAATTGATATACAGAGAAGAAATAGTTTCTAATACTAAGAACCAAAGCAAAAACCTTGGCAATAAGCAAGGATGCAGGATTAGGCAGCAGGCAATAACAAGGGTTATGAGTTTTACAAAGAGTTTATCTTTGGATAATATGGCTTTCCTGGATAAAGATGGAAAGATGAGAGATAAAAGTTAGATATTTTTAAAATATTCTAGAAAAAAATTATATACTATAGTTTTCTCAAAATATAAGATGTCAAAACTCCAAAAATTCTCTTAATCAAGGAGTAAATATTTGAGAAAACACCTAAGGGTCCCTCTGGATCACTTAAAAGTGCTCACAACTACAACTTGATAAAAAACAGGATTTAATGAAGTGGCAAGTCAAGACTCTAAAGATATTCAGAGAATTGCTCAGTGTGGACTGAATACATTTAGAGAACCTCAGAATTCCTGGGGATGAGTTTAATATTGAGAACGAAGGGCAACAGTGTTCCACCAGTACTCCAATCAATGTAGGATCTCAACATAGCTACTCCCTCTGACAATGTAGATTTCGACCTATTTCGTGCAACTAGTGTCCATGTCCTCCCATAAAACTGACACTGCAGTCCAGCCAACATAACAGAGGACTCCCCTGCATGAATATTAGTGAAGCATATAAGCTGTCACTTGATTGTTCCACTAGCACTATGTGGCATAAAGGAATGCTTCTTTTTTTTTTAATTTTTGAAGTTTTTTCATCTTTTGACCACTTTAGAATTTCTCTTTCATAATATGTTGTAGCCAACTTTTACCCATCATAAAACTCTTCTACAAATTTGATTCTCCAAAGACTGTTGCATTCTACTAATCAACAACATCTATCTATTATTACAAGAAGTTTTTATTGTTGTTTGTTTTTCATTCATTAGGAAAGTGATGTCATGACTTGGAGGTGAATTGGATTTAAGTGAGACAAGGTTGTGCAAAATCACCAGCCTCACTCCTCCAGACCAATCTGGGTCCAGTGGCAAGATACAGATCAGGACAACTGGAGAAGTTCCACTGCCAAAAGAACTCACCACTGGATCTCTAATCTCAATGATAGAGGACATTCCCTTCAACAAAGAAAATCATAATCCACCCTGAGTGATTCTCATCACTGCCACTGAGAAGTTCCACACAGGGGCTCCAGTCAGAGCTCTGGGAGATTTCCTTCCAAAACATTTCCAAAAACACTACTGCCTGCCCTCTGGCCATCATCCTCATCCTTATCCTCTTCATCTTCTTCCCCCCCTATAAAGCTAAGCACTAGCAGCTTTCCAGAGGACTGCTGCGTGAACAGCTCTTACAAGGTTCTGATTACATAGTATAGCAAACTCTCTATTTATTCAATAACAAATCAGAGCAAAACATTCACAGAAAATCAAGGCACAGCATTCACAATGTTACAACTTATCACAGAAAATCAAAACACAGCATTCACCATGTCACAACTCAACAACTTATCACTAAAATGGCTGCACAGTTTTCACCAAAGTGGTCACATAGTTTTCAACAAAGTAC
The DNA here is from genome assembly GCF_028583685.1 of Petaurus breviceps papuanus. Lineage (NCBI taxonomy): Eukaryota > Metazoa > Chordata > Mammalia > Diprotodontia > Petauridae > Petaurus > Petaurus breviceps. The sequence goes on from NW_027187378.1 coordinate 8,711,439, forward strand.
AATCATTCAGTTACTCAATCATTCAATTGTCCTTAAGGAGGTTTGCCTCATTAAGGGTCACAAAGTACAAAAGTTAAAGTTCTCCACCCATGGGATGCAATTAAGTTACAACTTCCACAGTCACTACTCAGTATCCTCTTAAGGAGTAGTGGAAAATACAAAAGCCATCCACTCCTAGGTCACAAGTAAATTACAATTTCATCATTCACTACTCAGTATCCTATTTCATCAGTCACTACTCAGTACCCATGAAGACATCTTTTCATCTTTACTTGGGGCAGGCTTTCAGCTCCCATGGTTCCTCTTCCATGGTACCAGCTCTTGCCTGAATCTAACCAATTGCCACCTGAGTTCAAAGGCAGACAGCTCCCAGCTCCTTGTCCAGCTCTCCATGCAGTTCCTGCTCCACATTGGGGGTCACAGTGTCCAGTCCATCTCAAATTCTTCACAGTCTATGTTCCTGGGAAGACAAGGCTTAACAAAGCCACAAGAACATTCATTCACATTAACGAAGTCACAACATTTGTACAAAGTACTGGAACCACAGTCATGCTTCCTCAGTCTTCTGTAGCTCCAGCTGGCCCTCTAAAGTCCTCAGTACCATAAGCTTCATTCTCAAAATCAAAATCACTTTACCAGCCTCCACATGGCTTACTCCAAGAAATTGTCTCATTTCTCAATTCTCATTCCTCTTAGTTCAGTCTTCAGTCCAGCAGCAGCTACCCTGCCTCCACAATGCTTACCCCAGGAAAATTCTGTCTGTCCAGCTTGTGTTCTTCCTTATATATGGTATAGCTCCTCCCTGTTACATTAACAACTTCCTCCCAAGGTGTTAACTACTTCTGTGTTAATTAAATGGCTTAAGCAAGGTGTTAACTTGAAACAAGGTGCTAAGTACCTACTTACTTGCCAATACAAAGGGGCATGGAAGATCTTCAGATTCCATTAACATTACACCCCCCCCCCAGAATGTCAGACTTCCTTCAAAACCTAGCTCCCCATTAATGTGTTGCCTTCCTTCCTCATCAGCATGAAAATTCTTTGAAGGTGGGACTGCCTGAATTTCCTACATTTCTATCCCCATCTTTTAGTATAATAACTTGCATCTAGTAAGTGCTTAATAAATGCTTTATTATAAATATTATCATCTCATTCTCTGGACATCTCAAAGATACCAGTGAAACACAATGACTATTTATCAATAGTTAAGAATATTATTTTAGTAGTTAAGAGTAATACCAAGAGTTCAATCTCTCACTCTCAATCATCTCACACAAGAACACTTCATTTTTTTAATCATGTATGTTTTACATAACAACTTTGCAATCCTTTTCCTGCATAATTCCTTATTTATAATGTGCTGCAGCTGCTCACACCTACCATGCACAGATCCACTGCCTTCTAGGTAATCAGTCTGAATTCTTTGGTGAACATAGTGTTTCATGACTTACAGCCAAACAGTTCTGGGAGAATACAGTACTAGTGTTAAAAGATGAGGCTAAGTTTTAAGAATCCTAGGGAAATTAAAAGAAGTCTGAAATTCCCTATAAGAAATTCAGATCCTGGGGCAGCGAGGTAGCTCAGTGAGTAAGAGCATTGGCCCCAAAGTCAGGATGACCTGGAATCGAATCCAGGCTCAGACACTTACCACCACACCCAGAAATAACTGGCCATGTAACCTTGAGCAAATTACTTAACCCCAATTGCTTAAAAAAAAAAAAAAGAAATTCAGATCCCTCCGTTGCTCTATTCAATTCTGTACCCAGATCATTGTTCACTTGGAGTGTCTACTCCAGGCTTATAGACTTATGGACAAGCTCAAACATTGTCTAGAAAGTGGTAATTTGTACATTTTTCAAGAAATCTAGTTAAATTTTGACATGAGTATAGAATCCATCAGCAAGGATTTATTAAGTGCTACATGGTAATTGCTACACCTCAATCAAAAAAGTATTTTACTCCAAAGAATGAATTTCCTTCTTTTCCATAATCATCCAACACATACATACAGGTCTTAGACTGTCTACACCTTTAAGGCAGCTGCACATTTGTAAAGATTTGGCCTATCTTGGAATACCTGTAAGAGCCTGCCTATTTCCCTCTGTAATCATCAATAAGAATGCTTTCACCAGGGGCAGCTAGGTGGCACAGTGAGTAGTGAGCTGGCTCGGAGTTAGAAGGACCTGAGTTCAGATCTGGCCTCAGACACTTAACACACACACACACACACACACACAAAACACTAGCTGTGTGACCTTGGGCAAATTACTTAACCCCAACTGCCCTCCAAAAAGCAAAAAAAAAAAAATGCTTCCACCAGTATCCACAAAATAATAATAAAAAGACCCAGAGGAAGGTCTTCAGCACACTTTGTGAGTCCTTTTTTGATAATTTATAGAATAAGAAGGACAAGATTCACAGGGAATAAGAAGGCAAAGAAAAGTTTCCATTCTACTAGTAGAAAGAGTATCCGCACTGATGAACTCAGATATATCTAAGTATAAAAGTTAAAAGGCATGATTTAACTTTATCTACATCATTAACTATTAGGTAATGACATGACATAGGGTTACCTCCAGAATATAATCATCAAATCTATACATTTAAAAAATACAAAGTCTGGGTGGCCAGGTAGCACAGTGAGTAAGAGCACTGGCCCCAGAGTAGGGATAACCTGGGATCGAATCCAGGCTCAGACACTTAGCACCCACCCAGAAACAACTGGTCGTGTAACCTTGAGCAAGTTACTTAACCCCAATTGCTTTAAAAAAAAAAAATACAAAGTGTTTGTCATGTTTCCTATATTGAACTGTACAAATACTTACTGGGCACCTCCAGTGTACCAGGCATTGTGGTGTAAAGCTGAAAACTGACAGCCAATGAGAAGACAGCTCTGTGTCTCAAGACTTTGCTGTCATCTTATTATTAGAAAAGATCCTATGAGTCCTCGTTTAAGGTCTCTGCTTATCAAGAGAAGCCACTGATCCAATTTATTAGTCACTGCTGACCTAATATATTTATCATGCTTTGAATTTTGTGCTTCAGTTTACCTTAATTTCTACTGTAATAATCATTTATGATTTTATCAGCGTGGGTACTACCCCACGTATAAATGGTCTTTGGGGACAATTTTGGCAGAAAATATCTTCACCCTTGAGTCAACTTAGTGATGAGTCTCTCCAAACTTAACTAGGTTAGCCTTTAGGCAACAGATACATAAATCATTACTAAGCCTTAACTGACTAGGGGAAGCTTGTGTTAGACTGGCACAGCCTTCAAGAACTCAGAGTCACCTGCCCTCCACAAGAAAGCATTAATGTGCTATTTAAAGGTAGTTTCTGTTAATAGCGATTTAATATTAACATGCAAAAGAATCTAAGCAGACTGAAGAGCCAGGACTGGCAAAACTAGCTAATGTTTATATTCCTAACTAAGCCTCACCCTCCTTCCTCCTAGGCTGGTGAAACTGCAATTTTAGGAACAAGGTTTAAATTCCCCCCTCCATCCCATTGGATGGAACTTCAATTTTGACCTAATTTCAAAAAGGTAGGAAGCTATTTCAAGATAAAAGAATTCACAGTGCCTAGTTACAATGCTTATCTGTGTTAACATGATGATAGGAGTTGTTCTCCCTCTAAACTCCTTACCTCTCAACTGTCACTTTTTTTCTTCTGCATTTTATTGGTGTTCAATCATTAACTTCCAAGTCTCCTCTTCTCTCCTCAAACCTCCTACACTATCCCCTCCCCACTCCATTCCAGGAAAGGATTTCCATCCATATTTCCTAAGGAGGCTCACCAGATCTTTCTTCTCTCTACTCTACAGCTCAAAACCTTTTGACATTATCTAATGTTCTTTTTTCCTTTGCTTCAGTCTCCAATAAAAAAGGTGTCCCTTCCACTCTCCAAGTCCAACCCCTCTACTTGTGCCCTTGATCCCAATCCCTCCTGTCTATTCTCTCTTCTTCCCATCCTCCCTCACTTTTTATCCTCTTATCTTCAATCTCTCCCTATCTACTGGCTTCTTCCCTCCTCCCCACAAACATTCCCAGGTTTTCCCCATCCACTAAAGAAAATCATTCACAGGGGTGGCTAGGTGGCACAGTGAGTAGAGTGCTGGCCCTGGAGTCAGGAGGACCTGAGTTCGGATCTGGCCTCATACACTTAACACACACAAACAAAAAACCTAGCCATGTGACCTTGGGCAAGTTACTTAAACCCAATTGCCCTCCAAAAAGCAAAAAAAGAAAAAGAAAATCATTCACTTGACCCTCCATTCATTTAGCTAGTAACCTATATATTTTATCCACTTCTCAGACAAACTTTTAGAAAAAGTCTATACTCATTGCTTCTACTTCCTCTCCTCTGGCTCATTTCTCAACCTCTTGAAACCTGGATCTCTGAACTTTTCACTCAACTGAAACTAGTCTCTCCATGGATATCAGTGATTTCTTAACAGCAAAATCTGATGACCTTTTCTCAGCCCTCTCTCTCTCCCTCCCTCCCTTCCTCTCTCTCCCTCCCTTCTTCTTTCTCTCTCTGTCCTTCCCTCTTTTTCTCCCTTCCTCCCCCTATCTCTCTCCTCCTTCTCTTCAGTTTCTTTTGCTGGATCCATGTCCTGCCCACTAATTGTGAATTATCTCTTAAGACTCTGTCCAAGGTCATATTCTATTCTCTCTCAAGGTCTCATGGTCTCATTTGCCACCTCTGTTGCTGATGACTCCCAGATGTAGATATTCAGTCCTAGTCTCTCCCAGAGACTTGGTCTCACCAATGCCTGCTTATTGGACATTCTAACTAGGTGTCCCAGAGGCAACTCAAACTCACCAGGTCCAAAACGAAACTCTTCTTTCCTTAAAAACCCAACCCTCTTCCTAACATGCCATTTTACTCATGGGCAACAGCATTCTTTCAGTCTACAGGGTTCACAACCTTTGTATCATACTCAAATTTGTACATTCCATAAACCACTAAATCCACTGGTGAGCTGAAGCCACCTCTAACTGGCTTGCTACACATCAGAAATAGGTGCTACAAATCAGGGCTCAATTTATTAGACTTTTGATTGTATATACTTTAGACTTAAGAAGGCATTAATGATAAATATTAAACCAAAAGGTATATGTATACATTTTTTTTTGGTCTAGAAAGCCCAGTTATTAAACTTTTTCCAGTATACTTCTTACTATATCCAATGAATTGCCGAGTCTCATTGATTCTACCTGCACCTCTCAAATCTGCCCTGTTCTCGACATTCATCACCTCCCATACACACTCTCTGATCCAGCCATATTGGCCTTATGCCCATGCCTTAGCACTGGCTGTCCTCCATGCCTAGAATGTCCTCCTTCACCTCTACCTCTCAGAATCCCCAAATTCCTTCAAGATTCAGCTCAAATCTCACCTTCTGAAGGAGGTCTTTCTCAGTCCTACCAGCTGCTAGTGCCTTCTCCTCCAAACCTTCCATCTATTGTGTATGTATCTTTCTTGTATGAACATGTTTTCTCCATTGCATTAGACTATTTCTCTACATTAGAATGAAAGCTTCTTGAGGGCAGAGACTGTGTTTGCTTTTTCTTTGTAGCACATAACACAGCATTCTACACCAGTCTACTAATGCCTATCATGAATAAATACTTTATAAATGCTTGCTGATTGACTGGTTAGCATATTTGGCTTCCTTTCAAGGCTAATCTCAGTGCCAAATCCTACACAACCCTTTCCTTATCTCCTCTAGGTGTCAGTACCCCCTACCTGGAGATTTAAAAAATAAAATGTCGTCACTCTAAGGCTTACCTGGAGTTGAGCTTATCTGATACAAGCTAGGCTAGATAAGGGTTCAACTATAATTAATAAAACCTTTCCAATCTACTAGAAACTGCCAGAGATTGCACTTTATTCACATTATTTTTAAGAATCAAGGGTTACCTCCACATAGAAGTTTATTTTCATGTATTTAATATAAAATATAGTATGATGGAGTATACAGGAGAATTAGAAAGTGCTGAGACAGTCTACAAGGGAAAGATTAACTCGAGTTCAGTTCTGGGAAAGCTTCGAAGAGATTGAACTGGATCCAACCTTAAAGAACAAGCAGGCTTTGAACAGGCAGAGATAGAGGGAGTGTATCAGAGTCATGTGAGCAAAGCCTCAGAGGCCATAAAGGGCAGCACAAGATCTGGGCAATCAGAGACTATTTAGCTGCCCAGTTCCATGCTCACGATTTTGTATTACTGATAAGTCTAGCTAGGCCAAGTCCCCTGTGCTGACACAGTTTGTCAACAAAACAAAGTAGGCAAAACAATTGAGGAATGAAACTAAAAGGAGAGCAGATGAGTGTGTTTCAAAGGTGACTATCCTGGCACTTTCACCCACATCAAGGCTACATTCAGTCAGGTCACTTAAGGAAAGGTAGCAGTGCTAATGTTCCTGTCTGAGACTATACTTATTCCATACAGTGTGCTAACACGGAACATTCCAGTTTGAAATGAGAGAGAAGGCACATAGGATGCTGATTAAAGCCAAGCAGCATAGCAGCAAGGGTCTCCAGCTCTTAAGGTGCCTGCCCTCCTCCATACATAAGGATGCTCAGATGAAACATTAATCTTCAGAAGAATTCAGTCATAAGAGTTTATTCCTGTTCTCCTCAAAGGGTCTTGTCAATCTGTGGTCATTCCCATAAGCAGAAGCCAACTACCCATATTTAGGAATAATGACTGAAGCTCAAGCAAGAGTTGTATGCCTCAAGTACAATTAAAGACTATTCCTATTAGTGGACAATGTAAGAACTAAGAGCATAGCAAGTGTGTCTTTATCTCAATCAAAAATTTATTAAATGCTTGCTATGAATGAAGCACTATGCTAAGCACCAGGGATGTACAGAAAAAGTAAAAACAACCCCCAACCTCAAAGGTGGCTGCATTCCCATAGGGTAGATAGACAACATGTAAATCAGAATGTACAAGACAGAGGAGAGGGGAAGTAACCTCAGAGAAACTGTTAGCATTAGCAGCTTGAGGGACATGAAAGACCTTCTAGAAGAGGGATGCTTGAGCTGAGTTTCAAAGGAAGGAAAAGTCAAGATGAGAGGACAGAGGGAGAGCATTTCAGATATGAACCTGTACAGCCAGTGCAAAGGCAAAGACACTGGAGGTGAGTGTTATGTTTGAGGTACAACAAATAGGTAAATATTGGTGGGATCATGGACTTTTTGGAGAACAGAATGTAAGCACGTAGAAAAGGCATGAAGGGATGGAAGGGAGGGACAAGGTTGTTAAAAGATTTAAATGCCAAACAGCTGTGTGGAGGATGGATTGGAGAGGGCAAAGAGTTGAGAAAGAGAAACCAAACAGAAGGCCATTTACAATAATCCTGGCTAAAGGTGAGATGAGTGCTTGAACTGGAGTGGCTGTAGGAGTAGAAAGGACGTATAAAGAAGAGATGTGATAGCATAAGTTATAAAACTTGACAAATGAGCAGAACAGAGGAGTCAGAGATGACAGTAAAGTTTCAAAGCTAAGTCACTGGAAGTTTGGTGGGTACTACAGACAATAATAGATAAGCTCAGAAAAGGGGAGGGTTTGAGAGGAAAAATAAGTTTGTTTTGGACATGTTTAGTTTGAGATGCCTACGGTCCATCCAGTACAAAATGTCCAACAGACATTTGGTGACATAGGACTAGAGTTCAACAGAGAGAATTAGGCTGGATAATAGATCTGGGGATCATCCAAATGGAGATAATAATTAAACCCACAGGAGGTGATGAGATCACCAACTGATAGTGTACTAAAGAGAAGACAGCCAAGAAGAAGAATCTGCAGAAACAACCAAGGTTTCTGGGTGTGACATGGATGAAGATCCAGCAAAAGTGAGAAGGAATGATCACAAAGGCAGGAAAAGAATCAAGAAAGAGGGGCGGCCAGGTGGCTCAGCGAGTAAGAGCACCGGCTCCAGTGTTGGGACGACCTGGAGATCGAATCCCGGGCTCAGGCGCTCAGCACCACACCCAGAAATAACTGGCCGTGTAACCTTGAGCAAGTTACTTAACCCCAATTGCTTAAAATAAAAAAATTAAAAAAAAAAAAAAAGAATCAAGAAAGAGCAGAGCCATGAAAAGCTAGAGAAGAGAAAGTACCCAGGAGGTGGTCAACAATGTCAAATGCTACAGAGGGATCAAGAAGGATGAAGATAGAAGTCACTAGATGTGGCAATTACATGATCACTGATAACTTCAGAAAGAGCAGTTTTAGCGGAATGATGAGGTCTGAAGCCAAACTGCAAAGACAGCAAGAAGAGAGTAAATGGAAGCATTGATTATATAGCTTTTACAGGGAGTTTAGACTGTTAACAGAAAAGGCAAACAGGAAACAGGCAATAAGCTTTTAAGTGCTTACTATGTGCAAAGCACTGTGCTAAATGCTGAGGACAGATACAAATATAAGCAAAAGTCCCTACTCTAAAGAAGCTTACACATAAATTAAGCTATAAAGAGGTGTAAGGGAAGAGAAAGGGGCTGAGATTATGGCAAAGTTCATAGAGTCAGAGGGCACAGCCAGGAGGGGAATGAAGCATGACAAGCCATGGCCCATTCCTAAAATGGAGGCCCCAAGAGGAGTGTATCAACTGGAGAAGGGGGATAGTATAGAAGGATATTCCAAGGTGAGAAGGGTTTCAGGGTGTAAAGACTACCAAGTCATGTGGGCAAGTCCATCATAGAGTCAGAAACACAAGAGCGACACAAGAGGATAATTAGAGAGCATAGTAGAATGAACTGTGGGCTATCATTTTGTTTTCTGGAGGGTAGAGGAGACTTGGGGTGCTTGAAGAACTCTGATGAGATGATAAATAAGGAAAGGGGGGAATGCAGGGGAGAGACAATCTGCTGGAGAAGATAGGAAGGGATGTTACTAAGATACAGGTAGTCATCAAAGACTGGATGATGAGACAGGCCCTTCTACTTGCCAAGGCCAGTCCTGAGGGATGCGAAATGAGCAAGGAGGAAGAAAGAGAGCTCTTGGTAAATGGCTTGTTTTTTTCGGTGCAATATGAGGCAGATGGGGGGAGAAAGGGAGACATCCAACATCATTGGGGGTCATAAGAAGAGAAGAAAAATCTGAAATAGTTGCTGTGATGAGTAGGACAGGGAGTCATTTAGGGATGAATAGTAGGATAGAGCCCAGATGAGATATGACAGCCTAAACTTATTAAGGACCTAACCAGCTTTGTGGTTTTATGATTTCCTCTGGGACTTTGTGACTCTTAAGCCAGCTCTTGGTCAGTGACCACCAGTAATCTCTCTAGTTTGTCAGGTATAGACTGAAAAACATTTCAATATTTTTATGGGTCTGTTAACTGTTGATGGAGACATTCTCTCCCATGGTGCAAATCAGCCCATCCATACCCTCTCATACCACCATATATTTGGGGGGGGGGGGGGGGAGAGAAGGGGAAGAGTAGAGGAGACAGAGTAGAGGAGGAATCCTGGAAAGGATTTTAGAAACCTTCTAGTCTAGTCCAATACCTTCCTTTTATGAAAGAGAAAACTAAATACAATAAGATTAAATTGCTAAGGAATTAAGGCACTAAGGGATTAAGTAATTTGCCCAAAGATCACACAGTTAGTAAATGGCTGAGTGTGGTTTTGAACTCAGGTCTCCCTAACTCCAAGCAACCATCAAAAAATACTCCCATGGGCATAGAATCCTACCTATCCTTCAAAGCATACTTCATGCATTACTTCTTCCATGAAATTTCTCAACTCCAGCTAACAATTTGTCCTTTCCCTTTGTCTGTATAATACAATTAATCATTTAGGTACATACTATTTTATCTTCTAATTGCTTTTAAATCTTGTCTTTTCAATAATACTGTAAAGTATGAGAATAGAGCACAAATGCAGTCTTTTATATTTCATATACATATATATAATTGCTATATGTGTATATAGATATATATTGCATTTACATTTGCATATTGCCTGAGATTTGACACTAACAATTATAGGAACAACCAGAAGCATAAAAATAATCAAAGAAAGGCTAGAAAGAGAAAATAAATGGGTAATCAATAATTACACATAAAAGAAAGGTCAAGGAGGATGTTGTAAAAAAGATCTTATCTATGAAGGACTAGTGATAGCTATTTCTGAAGACTGGGACAAAATAACAGGAGAAAACACACACACACACTACCTGTCAACCTTTAAAAAGTTTGGTTAAAGGAGACAGACAAATAGTAATATAAAATTATAACATTTATTCCACCAAAGCTAGCAGACTTGTACAAGGAGTTAGGAGAGCTACCTCCTAACTGATGAACAAAAAGATGAGAGAGTTTAAGTACATTTTAGGACAATCCCAATTCAGGGTGTCTGTGTCACACAAATTTAAGATCCCCATAAATGTTTAATCATTGTATGAGAAAGGAATTTTCTTAATTGAATAAATGGTAAATACAACGAAACAAGAGAGTTGATAAAGGGTCAACTGAAATTATGATCCAGAATATCTGTGTTTTCTTTACCTTTAACATTCCATAACACAGTAATGTTCAGAAAATATTAAGATAAGTCCCATTACTCAAGTTAATGCTCAAGTTAAGGGTCTCCTCCTTAAAGAGCCATAAAGTAGGCCTCTTCTGCTTTGTTAACATAAGGAGAGGTGTTCTCCAAGAGCAAAGACAAAGCTAGATCTGATTGGAATTTATGCTCTAAGGATACCTGTTTTAAATCCTACTTCCAACCTTATCTGGTCTCTGGGTTTGCTGACACAGAAAAATAGCCTTTTTAAAACGAGGCAAAGCAATCTGAATAATCCAGACTTTGGCCAAAATATGATATTTAATGATTATCAACACACACACACACACCCTGTTTTAAAACCAATGGGAAAGGAAAATTATAAAACTAGTCCAATCAATATTGACAGTGTTAGGAAATGCAAATACAGCATTTATCATGACAGGAAAGTTGAAGTAATTTGGGGAACTTTTTTGTTGGGGGGGGTTGTTTTGCATTATTGTTTGTTTGTTTATTGGGGGAGAGGGGATTGTAACTGATAACTACCCAGAACACAGATATGTGGTTACTTTTCTATTCCAAGTAACTTAAATCAGGTCTGCCCCAGGAAAAAAACAAAAACAATTGGGCAAGGTTTAGATGTCACCTTCCAGAATGCTTTCTAGCCCTCACTAATTTCAATAATGCCATAACATGATGATTACATCAGTCTCCTTCTAAAAGACCTTCAGTGGTTTACTTCAGAATACAGTAATAGAATCTGAGACTTTAAGGGCCAAATTCCTTAGTTTAATATTAAAAGTATTATACAATGTGTGAGGCCTAGTAACCTCCCCTACTTTATTTCCCACTCATTTATCTAGAGAGCCCACTCCTATTCCCCAACCACACAGGGCTACTCACTTTTCTTTTGAGTATGCAGTAAGTGTCCCCACCTCTACCTCTTCATTAATCTTAATCCTAGTCATCCCTCAAAACCAAGCCTAAATCCCTAACCAGCCCAAAGCAATCACCTTTTCTATTTTGGATTTCATAAGGCCTGTGCTCAGTATCACCCATTGTGATACTATGCTTTTCAGTAATCTCACTTGATCTTCACAACAACCCTAGGAAATAGGGCCTATTATTATTTCCATTTTACAGATAAGGAAACTGAGGCAGATGTGACTTGCTGAGGGTCACAGACTAGAAAGTGTCTGAGGCTGAATTTGAATTCAGGTCCTCCTGACTCCATTCACTTTGCCACCTAGCTTCGTGAGGATCCAGCAAAGGAGACTGAGGAACAGTCAGGAGGAAAACCAGGTAAGAGGGCTGCTCCAAAACCAAGAGAGAAGAGAGTATAAGGAGGAGATGGTGATCAACAATGTCAAAGGCTAAAGGAGAAGTTGAGAAGATCATTGCCTTTAATGGTTTAAAAAAATCACTGTTCAGGGGCGGCTAGGTGGCGCAGTAAGTAGAGCACCGGCCCTGGAATCAGGAGGACCTGGGTTCGGATCCGGCCTCAGACACTTGACCTGCTTACTAGCTGTGTAACCTTGGGCAAGTCACTTAACCCCAACTGCAAAAAAACAAAACAAAACCCTATTTTAAAAAATCAATGTTCATTTTGCAGAGAGCTATTTCAGTGGAACGATCCAATCAGAAGCTGAAGACGCCTATTGGGTAGGTGGTCTTTTCAAGAAGTCTAGCCACCAAGAAAGTTACTGAGATATGCAGAGTGGACTGACAAATCCTAAGGGAGAACAAAGATATGGTTGATTTAATCATGGTGATAAAATTAAATCCCAGAACTGAAGGGAGAGGTAACTGGGGCTTAGGGATGAGAAGTAATAGGGAAGGGGCAGCCAGGTGGCTCATCGAGTAAGAGCACGGGGCTCCAGTGTAGGGATGACCTGGGGATCAAATCGGGGCTCAGATACTTAGCACCACACCCAGAAATAACTGGCCGTGTAACCTTGAGCAAGTTACTTAGCCCCAATTGCTTTAAAAAAAAAAAAAAAGAGAAGTAATAGGGAGTTTTGGCAGAGGTGGGACTGGAAAATGGGGGAGATGAACTGAGAGAAGAAATTACCATAGGATAAGGTCTCAGGAAGAGGAGAGAGAAACTAGCAGAAAATTCATCTCATGGATGATCATAATTCTCTAACCTCCCCAAAGATATCTGCATTTTAACTGGGGATTCCAAACAGATACAATAACTTTAAACAAGAGTAAGAAATCTGCAATGGTGGAAAACTGGAGAGATATTTAAAGTTAGGAAAGTCCTTTAAAGGCCCCTAAAACAGTTATACTGGCTTAAGAGAAAGCATAATCCAGAATAAGGACAGAAAAATCAGTTGGCTACCAGAGGAAGAGGGAGGTTGACTAAAGCAAAAATTCAAAAACAAACAAAGCATTAAAAAGAGATCAAGGGGCAAGAAATAAAACAAAGCATTAATGGAGAAGATTTTGAGAAGAGATTTTTTAAAAATTTCAAATGGTCAGCCCTTTCAGAGTTTCCTTAGAGAACAGCCTTTGAAATGCTAAGGAACAGGGGAAAAGCCTAGCAGATGCCTCTTTCACTATCTCTCTTCAACAGGAGTAAAGTCGGCCTACCATGGCCACAATATACCCAAAAAATATACTCTGCTTTAAAATACCACTTTCAAGGGCTAAAGAAAAATTGGATAAAAAAACAGGCTTGTTTGTTTGGTTTCTTTAAAGTGTTTTTTAAAGCTTCTTCCATTTGTGAGCTGGTCTCCATACTCTTCTCAGTAGTAAAGTGAGCCAAAGGACACAACTGCATAGAGTACTCCCCAGGACAATAGTCAAGGTTACTTTGATAGCTCAAGACCTCTGCTCAGCTTTTTTTATTTACAGAAACTTGTCAAGCAAATAAGAATGCAGCAACTGTAAGCACATGTAATACTAATGGGATATAAGATCTTCCCCACCCATTAAGAAGCCTCATGTTGAGCCCAGTAAGAGAAGTTTGCTTAGGGAAGGCTTGCTTGTAGGAAGGTTTTCACACCTTTTGCTAATTTCCAATTAGGCACTAAGTCAAGAGGTCTGTGATGCCTTCTGGCTCTGAGAAGTGTATATATACTCTGAGTTGGTATTTTGCTTTGGGGGCTCAATTATGAGAAGGATCTTGTGATTCCCTGGTCGAGATTCTGAGTGGCTGTATGTTCAGAGCTCCCTAACTGCTCAGATGTAAAGGCTCTCTCAATCCAGGGATATATGTAAAGTGTATAGCAATACTGCTTTGATTCAGGCAGTCAGAACCCAGTCTGTTGGTCTTTATTTCTTTGCTTGTATTTTCTTTGAAGTTTGGGGTACTGACTTTTCCCCTGAACTAGTAAATGTGATTTTAAAAGACTGTTGATCCCTTAAACAGCTATCTTTCCTAGTAAAGCAGATCTAAGAACTTGTGCTAGCAGCTATCCAGGGTATGCCAGCATGGTTGCTGCTTACAGAACATAAGAGATAAGTGATGCCACCGTGCCTGAAGAAAGGAATCTTGTACAAGACTTGCTTGATACTAGTGTTGATCAACGACAGGCTGCCTAAAGCCACAAGTTTTCATATGACCTCTGATTAAAAAAAAAAAATTACAACCCTATCCTGTATGTAAATTCAATACCCAGTTTGGTATCTAATCCTGTACAAGATTAAAATTCTTGTGCTAAACTTTAACTATCAATGAAAGTCCCAACTGGGGACAGGGAGACATCAAGTAACAATGGGATAAAGTCACTTTACCACAAATTAACTTCAGCTCCTGTCAACAAACCAAATACTATTTTATCACTTTGCTGTTGCATCATTCCATTGTCACTTCTTTCTCAGTCTACAAACATCAGTCACTTTGAAGACTCCAGCTGATCCTACTGATCAAAGTTACCATGAGCATCTTTTCTACAAAATGACTTTTTTTACAGCTGAAAGCTATTATAAAATCAGAAATACTGACCCATGAAGAAAATCTCCAGCATGCTCAACTTTGGTGAAGAGGAACAAGACTGGAATATTGGCTATTTCAATACACCAAGAGCATTGTACCCTCATTATAAATGCAGATATTGGCCAGTCCCTCCACACTTCCACCTGCACCATGAAAATCACTTTTGGCAATTTCATTCTCAGATCTAGCTGTCTGAAATTTGCTCACCTCCGTTTTTCTGAGAATTGTACTAACAGCTAAACTGTGATATCACTTCACAAGCAGGTAATCTTAACATGCTATTATTTAGAAACATGGGCGTTAGAGTTCAAAGGGACCTAGGAGATCAAACAGTCATATCCAAAGAGCAATTATCTTTGGAGTCTGAGGACCTATATTCAAATCCTGCCTCTATTACTTACTGCTTTTGTGGTCTTGAGAAGTCACTTAACCTCTCTTGGACTCAGTTTCTTTATCTATAAAATGAGGATGTTGGATTAGATAGCTCTAAGGATGCTTTAAACTCCAAACCTATGATCTTAGGGGCCAAGCAAAGATTTATTCAAGACTATAGGCCTACTAAGTATCAGAACATGAATTAAAACACAGAGTCTTCCTACTCTGAATCTAGGGCTCTATCTATGCTAGCCTGAAACCACCTTACAGAAGCTTCAGAATATAAGATTGTCTATTCTATCACAGAATTATGATGTCCTCTGTTCTAACACTGAATTGTCTGTGTGACAAAATGAGGTAATGTGGGTATATCAGATAAAGAGCTGTCCTTGGAGCCAGAAGATCTAGGTTCTATCCACATATTGATGGTGTGATAATTAAGTTCAATGGGGGATAAAGATAAAGTAAATATACTCTATGAATTTACCGTAAGAATTTTAAAAATTAGCTCTACAAAGCACAGGCGTGAAGGAACATTTTTTTCAATAACATAAAAAATATCTAAACTAAAAGCAAGTATCATATGGAAAAGGAAATATACTAGAGCAGATTCCCAATAAATACAGGATTAAAGCAAGATGCCTACTCTTCTCACTATTTTTTGATGTTTTAGAAATGCTAACAATAGCAATAAAGAGAAAGAAATGAAAGGCATAGAGAGAGGCAGAACTATCCCTATTTGGGGATGAAATGTTGGTTTATTTAGAAAATCCCTGTCAGTAAAGTCAGCAAAGATCCGGAGACAATTAATACCTTCAGCAAAGTTATAAACTATAAAATAATTACACAAAAATCAACAGTATTTCTATGAAATAACATCAAAGAGAAAGGAAAATCTCATTCAAAATAATTACCAAATGAATATTTGGGGATCAATCACCAAAACAAATAAAATATTTGTATATATTCAATTACAGAACCCCAAAGAAATAAAGAGAAACTTTAATAATAGTTGGACAGTGCCAACATAATAAAAATGATAGAACTACAAGACTTAATATGATTCTAATGCTAACCAATCAAGCTATCAAAGAAATGCTTTACAGGATTTAACAAAATTAATTCATTTGGGTAAATAAAAGATCTAGAATATCAAGGGAAACATGAAAAAAAAAGCAGGAACGAAGCAAGATTTCTAGATTTCAAACTAATAAAGCAGCAGTCATTAAAACCATTTTGGGGCGGCCAGGTAGCACAGCGGGTAAGAGCACTGGCTCCAGTGTCGGGATGACCTGGAGATCAAATACTTAGCACCACACCCAGAAATAATAACTGGCCATGTAACCTTGAGCAAGTTACTTAACCTGATTGCTTTAAAAAAAAAAAAAACAACCATTTGCTACCAGTTATAACACAACAAAGTGATGTGTGTAAGGGGAAGAATATAGTGAGAATGTAAATGTAAAATACAGTGGCAATGTGAAAACATTTTTATTTTTTTAAAAAAATTTTAAGTTTTTTTTTTTAATAAAAGAATGTGAGCTGTGGCTCCCTCAATTTTGTGTTGCCATCATTGCTCCTCCCCTCACCCTTAAATCCTGTATTCTGAAGAGCAAAGAATCAAGATAAATATCTAATTTCAATATCAAAAGATATTACAAATACTTAATTTCCAAGAAGAAACAATCAGTTCCCAATGTTTGGCTGTACATCAATAAAGAATTGAAGGTGGTACCTTGAAGTCATCATCAATAAAGAATTGAATGAACACAAATTGCCAAGCAGCAACCGAGAAGAAGCAATCTTTATTTGTATAAAATCCTACTTGTTCCATTCAAATATATGCAGATTAATGGGTCTATAAATAGGTATGTGATACAGTTTGAAGATCGAGAATCTAGACTCAAATTCTGGTTCTGTCATTTACTACTCTGTATGACTTTGGCCAAGTAAAACTGCCTTTCTGGCCTCATTTCCTGATCATTAAGATAAGAGTAATCCCTCTTAACTAGATAGTCTCAAGGGAAAACTTATTTTGTATCTATCTTCTTTATACTCACAACTAGAGATCCATGCCTTCATTACCCATAAACTGAAACTATGCTAATATCCTCTCAGAGGGTCTCCTTGACTCTAGTTCCTTCAATTTCTAACTTAATATGCTGACAAAATTATCCTTTTAACACAAGTTAGACTCCCTTGCTCAAAAATCTTCAGTGACTCACAATTTCCAACTAAATGCAAAATGCTTAGCATGGCATTCCTGGCTCCTATCTTTCTTCTCAGACTTATTTCATTCCACTTCCAATTATTATATGTTTCAGCCAAATTCAACTAATGGCTGTTTTGTAATACAGTTCTATCCTCTCCTACTACCATGCATTCCCACTATTTCCACATATTCACTTGTTTAAGGTGAAGGTGCCACCTTCTCCTTCAAGCCTTTCTCTATGCCTCCAACTGCAAGTGATCTCCAAATTTATCATAGGTAATGGATTTTGAATTTTTTCTATGGATTTTTTTTTGTACACTTACCATAGTTTACTATTCTGCATACTTCCCCCATTTGTCTGAAAATCCTTTGAGGTCAGAGACTATTATTTTTCTTCTTTGTATTCTCTCAGTCTTGTTAATGTTCAGCAGTTAATGTTTGTTGGAGACAGAAATTAATAACAATTCACATTTCCTACAGTGTTTTTAAAGAACTTTCATCACAACAACCTTGAGATAGACAGACAACAAGTGCTAGTCAGCTCTCTCTAATTCCATAGGTCTATGGGTATTATTTTGTCTGTGCTATGTTACAGCTTACCCTCATGTAGTTCTTAAGCAGTTGTTGTCCCTCATGGTGTTGTTGTATTATATTTCCAATTATACAAATGAAAAAAGCAAGTCTCAGAGAAGTCAGATAACTCCCTCATAGTAACAAAGCACATCAATGTCAAAACAGGGATTCAAATCCAGGTACTGGATTTGGTACAGGTACTATGTGGTAGGGTTTTTTTTTTTCAGCCATTCACTCCTCTCTCTCTCTCTCTCTCTCTCACACACACACATACACACATACACACACACACACACATACAATATTAATGTTCACGACACTCTCTTCACCTGGATGCAAAAATAGCTGTGAGTTTCATGGAAATAGCAAATTCTAATGAAATAATATCGAAAAACAATCATAAAATAAAGACGTCTTTTAAAAAGTCAAATCACTTCATTCAGTACACAGGGCTTACTTACTAAGCTAACACAAGACTCAAATGTTCTAAATAATGATACTAATTTGCCTTCTATGGACTAGATTTCATGTTTAAAAGTAACCAATAGAGAAGGGATTAGTCAATATTGTACATAATTAAACAATCTTTCTTAAAATTGCTAAGTCCCCCAAATATACAGGAACACTACAAACATTAAGATATCTCCTAAATATACTGAAAGGTATTAGCTTATTCTCATTGCCATCATGATATAACAATTCCATCTAAACTATATAGGAGGCCCAGTCTTATCCCCAAGGAAAAGGTCATGTCAAGAAAAAGAGACATCTACAATTCTGAATAGTACCTAAGTCGACTGATGGCAGCCTCCACCTCTTCACCATATGCCCCTCTTCTCCCCTACTTCTTTTCTCTCACCTTGCTCACCTCATATTTTCCTATTTCCTTTATTCTATCTCCCTTTCTTTCTCTATTTCTTGGCTAGGCCTAGTAGTGAAAGTAGTATTTATTCACTACCAACATTATGGTGTCTCCAGAATCTGGCCATGACTATTTGAGTTAAATAGATTTCTTGGCCCCCATGATTATAACCAAAAGTCAAAAGCACTAACACTGGAAAGAATGTCATCACAAGAACAAACTAACTTATTATGTGAATACATACATGAATTATGTTCTTTCAAATATCTCCAAAGAGTCATCTATACTAACCCCTTATATTATAAATAATGTCCTCACCATTCTGAAACTGTATCCAAGGTTAACCATGACCTCAATCATGAATCTGATAGTTCTCACTGTTTCTGCAGTATGTAACACTGTTGACCACTCCTTCCTTCATTAATAGGAGCACAGAACTTTGAGCTGGGACCTTCTATAGTATCTAATCCATTAAATTCAATTCAACAAATATTAAACCTCTCCCTAGTGTACTGTAGTAAGAACCAGGAACTCAAAGACAAAACAAGACAGTATCTGCACCAACCTAATGGAATTTATAATATTTATCACCTAGTTTTGTTCTTTTGGTTGGGGGTGGGGGGGAGATATGATATGTAATGTGGAGGAGGCGACTGGGATACCTATAACAAAAGTTAGAATATAGTAAGTGCATAGACAAGTCTGAATGGAAAGGTATGAGAGATTCAAAGAAAGAGAGGTCACTTCTGACTGGGGCAATCCAGTAAGACTTTATAGGAAGAAGCATCTGAAACAGGTCTTAAAGGAAGAAAAAGAGTTTTAAATGGAAGAGATGTGGAGGGAACTTCTGCAGGTAGACACTGTAGATAATGACAGAGAATCAACAAACATCATGAGAAATAAGGGGAATGGCAAAGTAGTCTAACTTGCCAGGATTACTAGAAAGATAGATTGTAGACAACTTTGAATGCCAGACTAAAGAGTATATTTTATTCAGCTACAACAAGAAGACAACTGTCCTCATTTACCTGTTACCTGATTGTTTCTTCTCTGTATCATCTGCTAAAAATCCTCTTTTTTCTTCTATCCCAAGATTCTATTCCTAATTCTCTGTCCTCTCTCTATAAATTCCCCAAGAGATCATAGCCTTTCAGCTTCAACTGTCACCTCATGTTTATGACACCCAAACCAGAATTTTCAATCAGTCCCTTTTCACACTCACAAGCACATTTATTTCTTGATAGCCTACCAGTTCCTTACTTAAAATGTTTAAAATCATGAGATTAAAGCAGCACAGATTTAGACTTGGAAAGATTCTTGGAGGCCACCTAGTACAATCCCTCATTTTAAATATGAGGAAACTCAGGCCAGAGAGGTTAAAAAAAAATAATTTGCCTAAGGTCAAGCAACATTTAATTGGCAGTTAGGATTCAAACGTAGGCCCTTTTGTTTCAAATATATAGTTCTTTCCACTATACCATATTCCACTTATGTAAAGATGTACCTTTCCCTCAAGGCCTAGCTCAAGTTCATGAGCTCTAAAGCCCAATACCCTGAACACCCTCCTCCTCTGAAATCTTATAATACTTATCACATCAATATCATTCATTTGGCACCTAGCTTAAGCATTGTTTTGTTATTTCTCACATGCATATTCAGTTTTCTCATGTTAGACTTGGAATTTAGGAAGACTTACATTCAAATCCTGTCTCACATACCAACTAAGTGACTAACCCTGGTCAAATCACTTAATATGTACTCAGTTCCCTCATTCAAAAAATGATATAATAATAGCACCTGCTCATAAGGTCATTATAGGGATCAAATGGGATAATATATGTAACATACTATGTAAATCTTAAGGCACTAAATAAATATTAGCCATTGTTATTGTGCTTTACAATTCTTCATATCTCCAGTTTAAAGCTCACCAGAGAGGATGGAACAAGAAAATTATTTTTGTTGTTGTTGATAATGTTTTAAAATAAGTTTCATAAAACAGATATCACCTTACCTTTTTGGCCAAGACTGAAAATGTGACCAGAGTTAAGGCTAGAGTTCAAACACAAAACCAATTTTATCATTACATACCATACAAATGCACTTGCACTCAGAGGCCTAAGGTAGAAATAAACCTGGCACTTGGTTGAGTTAGGGTGGGAGGAATGAGTGTGGGAGATAAAAGAGGAAGTAAAACCATATATACAGTCCTGATTTTAGAGTGACCAGGGAAGCCGCAAGGGAAACTTAAAACAATAAATCACCCTCTTCCAACATAGAGTCCTCAAGGTAAAAGGAATCTTAGAGGTCACCTGGTCTAACTTTCTACCCCACCTTATACTGAAACAAAAAAGATCTACCTCCCTTTTGCTTCTCCACCATGCCCCAGGAAGTTCATTATTGAAAAAACCTCAATATCTTCAAGTTCCTATGAGCCTTGGTACAGACACCCTTAGTCCCTCTGAAGGGTAGAGCCATGAATTCCAAAACTTCCCTTTAATAAGTGAGCTCAGCTCAGAACATCTCTTCATTTCTCATGTGGCTGCACTAGTTCTGGGACTTCTCCTAACTTTTCAACCATGTTCCTGGGTGAAGTATCTCCCCATCCCTCCCTGCCACCCAGCCACCAAGGCCTGCAGATTCCTTTTATGTGCTGGTTCCCCCATCAGATTGTAAACTCCTTGAGGACATGGGCTAACTTTCTTTTTATGTGTTTGTAAAGCAAGTGATACACAGCAGATATTTATAACTTTCCTTCACTGACCCCAGTTCTGACCTCTAGAGCTACATAAATTAAATCTCTTCCACTCTTCTATTCTAACAGTCCTTCAAATATCTGAAGATGAGAATCATGCCCCCTGCATCCACTGATTCATAAAATTTTGAGGGTTGGAAGGGACTTTATTGGTCATTCAGTCTACCCCCATACCTGAAAGAAATCCCCACGACTACATGTGACAAGTGGTTATCCAGACTCTGCTTAAAGACCTCCATAGAGCACAAATTCAACATCTCCCATGACAACCCATTCCTTTTTGAAACACCTTTAAATTATTAAGTATTTCTTGACATTAAGCCTAAATTTGACTTATAGTAATAACTAGCCCATTGCTCCCAGTTCTGCCCTTTGCTGCCAAACAGCAAATTTAATCCTTCCTCCATATAACAGCCTTCAAATACTTACAGGATGCTTATTTTCATCTCCCACTGAGTCTTCTCTTCCCTAGGCTTAACATTCCCCATTCTTTCAAATGATCCTCAGATGACAACATCGAGGTTACCCTCTTCTGGATGTTCTCTAGCTTAGCAACAACCTTCGAAAATTACGAAGTCCAGGACTGGGCACAATTATTGTGGCCAAAGTCTGCCAAGGGCAGGATGCAGAAGGATTTTTTACCTCCTCTGTTCTTAAAGCTATACCTCTCTTAAGGTAAGCCAAGAACACAGTGGCTTATTTGTCCGGTTATAGCACACCACTAGCACCTATTGAGCTTTCCAGACCCCTAAAATTTACATATATTTTCAGACAAATTATACCTCCTCCATATTGAATTTGTGAGTTGATTATCTGAAATCAAATATAAGACTTTACATTTTTCCCACTGCATTCCCTCTTATTAGATTCAGTCCAGTGCTCTAGTCTCTTCTCCAGGATTCATATCCCCAGTTCTTTGAACTGTTCTTTATCAAGAGTCCCCTCAAAATCCTAGTTATGTCCTCTGAACATGCTCAAGTTTGTCAACTTTCATTCAACATATAGCTCCTCAAACTGAACCTGATATTTTATGCTAATATGACTCATGAAAAGTACAATGGAATAATTATTTCTATATTCCTGATTATGGTTTCACCAAGGCTACCTAATATCACATTAGGTTTTGGGGGGCAGCTACACCTCATTACTGATTCATACTGAATTTGAAATTCCATAAAACCTAGTAGAATGAAGAGTAGTATAATTTAGAATCAAAGAATCTGAGTTCAAAACTGACTCAAATACCTTGGACAAATCACTAGATTTTTTTGGACTTTATCTTAGAAAATAAGTGAGTGGGGCTGAATGATCTCCAAGGTCCCTTACATTTCTAAATCTCTCATCCTATGATCCTACTTTTCTTATAAGTGAATGCAAATGCCAATCTTGCTATACTTATACTTCTTTAACTTAAGACCCTTATTAATTTTCATGTTAACACTTTCCAAACATCTTGTCTATGATCTTTTTAAACCTCAATTCTGTGATCTGTGGTATTAGCTATCTTCTCCATCTGTGTGTCATCCACAAATCTGAGAACCTGCCTCCTATGGCTTTATCCAAGTCACAACAGTGTATAGGACAAAAACTCCTTGATACCAGTTAGGGAATTTATAGTGTTAAAAAAATTTCTATCCAGATTGGCATGATCCATTTAACCAACACTTTCTGAGTGCCACTGAACAGCTACAAATCCACCTAAGTATAGTAACATTCAACCTAGATTTCCTCATCTTACCCATATCCTACATCCTAGGTATCATGAAAGAGCTTGACAAATATCTTGACAAAAGAGAGGGATCCTATTATCTATGATAGTCCTTGGTCTGGTAACTGCAGGAATAAAGAAAACAATAAACTTGACAAAATTTCTTAGCAAACCAATGACAGTTCCTACTAATTATTCCCTAAGTGCTCAAACCTTTCATTTGATGCAGTGTATCATTTTCTCAGAGAGCTACATCAAAATCATCATTCAATAGTTTTTAAGAACCTGCCTTTTTTCATCTTTTGCCCAGCTCAAGTTTTAGAATTACAGAATATTAGAGCTAGCCAGAATTGTAGATATTACTAAGAACAATTTTAACTAAGCCCAAAATGGAAGAGACTTTCCCCAAAGTCACAGTGCTTTTTTTAGTGGCTAAACTAAGACCAGAACCAAGGATTCCTGACTTCATAACCAAAGCTTTTTCCACCATAATAAAACACTGATTCTTGGCACTTGCAGGATTCCTTTGCCCAAGTGGACCCTATCTGGACAAGAAAATGGAATTAAATGGGGAAAAGGGAAAGGGGAAAGTGGAGCCTGCTTAAATCTAAAAGTTCAATAAGGGAGATCAAAAGCACTAACAAGAGTGCCACTAATTTCTTATATGTCACCTGAAATCTCTATTTCCTTTATTCATTCATTAAAACAACTATTTAAGTACCTACTAAGTACAAAGCCCTGGGCTGGGTACCAGGGTACAAAAACAAAAATAAAACACAGTCACTACCTTCAAGGAGCTTAGCTAAAAAGAAATGGCATAGAAATGTGAGTCTTTAGTTATTACCACCTGCCAAGTCCTATACTAATAGCAATTATAGTATCCTTAATACCCAGTCTGTTAAAGCCTTTAATTTCAGAATGTGTCTAATTTTTCCTAAGAACCAGAAAACTTATTCAAAGGTAATTTCACACATTTTAATTATCTAAATTACTTTACAATCTCTCACCCTCAAATAATAATATTTCACCTATCAATATCATGGTATAAATAATATAAATAGAAATATGAAATGATGCAAATTTAAGGGTTTTTTTTAAAGTCACACATGGCTTTTAAACTCAAAAAAGGTTTAGAAATAACTTTGTAAATAGTACTAAAAACTAGGACTGATATAGTGCTTTAAGGTTTGCAAAGAGTGTTAATAAATATTATCTCATTTGATCTTCATAACCCTGATCTTCAATACCTTGAAAGATAGGTATTCTAGTCTTCATTTTACAGATGAGAAAACTGAGGCAGAAAGAAATTAAATGACCTTTCTGGGGGAGTAAAACAGCCAGTAAGCTGTACCTGAGGTATGATTTGAACTCAGGTCTTCCTGATTCCAAGTCCAATACTGTATCCACCTTGCTACTTCACTGTAACTGATACTTTTTTCCCTGTAAAAACCAGTTTCTAAAATACTGACAATTACTATGACTTTCCCAATTTTATCAGTAATAACAACAATAAAAAATCCAAAGAGGTCAGATCAGTTCTCTACTTTTACAAACAAGAAATTGGCAATCTTCCTATTAGTGTCTTCTAGCTAGCTAACTAGTAAAGTGGAGAGAAGTACCTAGAGTCAGTAAGACCTAAGTTCAAATCCCACCTCAAAACACTTACTAGTTGTGTGACCCTGAGCAAGTCACTATCTTAGTTTCCTCATCTGTAAAATGAGCTGGAGAAGGAAATGGCAAACCACTCCAGTTATCTTTGCCAAGAAAACCCCAAAATAGGGTCATGAAGAGTTGGACATGCCTTAGCAACACTATAACCAGGAGACCTTGGCTTACATAAGGCAATAGAACTTGGTGGGTAGAGAGGTATATCAGGTCAAATGTCCATTTAATCTATTTGTGGATCAACAGAAATAAATGGCTTTTCTA
Organism: Petaurus breviceps papuanus; assembly: GCF_028583685.1. NCBI lineage: Eukaryota > Metazoa > Chordata > Mammalia > Diprotodontia > Petauridae > Petaurus > Petaurus breviceps. The sequence goes on from NW_027187378.1 coordinate 8,736,311, forward strand.
CTTTGTTGATTATCAACTCAGAAAATATTTTTAGCAGTTGCCAACTTTTCAAAACAACTTCCTAACCTGCTCAAATTTTGAAAGTTAACTGAGAAATGACTGACTTTTTTCCAATAAGTGAAAAAAGTTAAAATGTGAAAAGGACTAAGATTAAAATGTTACAATACAAAGCCCTAACAGTTTTATAACTCTTTTCCATGAATTTCAGTATGATTTAAACACACAGGCACTTAAAGTACTGATATATCTCTTTTCAGCAGCCTTTCTCAAGGGCATACTTTCAATCCACTGGCCTATTTATTTGCCTTTCATTTTAAATGACGGAAACATTCTTCTGTCACACTTCAACTTTCTCTCAAAGCCTTTTTACTACTAATTAGAAGCTTTACGTTCTAAGTAATCAAAAATATCTGTAATCAAGACAGATGTAGGCATAGCTGGCTCCCTATTCATGGAAAGAAGTTAGTGGGAAGAATACTGGACATAGTGTTCCAAGAAGCTGGTTCAAATCCCACTTGCTCTATTTGTGACCTTGAACAAATCACTTAAATCTATCAGAGGCTCGGTTTCAGCATATGTAAAATGAGAATAGAGAAACTTCAAGGACCCTTTCAGCTCAAAATCTAGGTAAAACTGCTACCTAATCTGTGAACGCTTTTATAGAAACAGGTAAGCTCACTGGTGTACTTTACCATCCCTTCATTCACTCTTAGGGATATCATATATATATATATATATACATATACATATATACACACACACACACACACACACATCAGGGATATCTTTTTCTCAATACTGGAGAAGGAATAGTTGTATCTTTTAAAACAAAAAAAAGTTCAAATGAATTCAAATATAGGGGGTTCTCATGGTATTTTCACTGTAACAATAATTCCTTTTGTTTCAGCAAAGATTATGAAGCCTCTACAGTGTGCTTGGCATGGGGAATACCAATAAAAAAAATGGACCAGTCCCTGCCCTCAAGGAACTTAACGAGCTACAATGGGTGGGGGTGGGGAGGGAGGCATACAACCCATAGACAAGGAAGTAAAAACAAATACAAAGTAAGTGAAAAATTAAAGTATATACAAAGTTGGGCTAAAGAAGGGCACTGCCAAAACTGGAGGGCGGGGAAAAGGGGTTGAAGATCAAGAAAAGCCTCAAGAATGCTGCGGGCTTGAGAGGCGATTTCAAAGAGGTTTGGCTAGGGGTTCTGAGGAAGGTGAGAACTTTTTCTCTAGGGATTTACACTTTGACAGTTTGAAAGCGACAGAAATTTCATGGCCAAGAGTTTCAGGGGGCTGAACCCCTGCTTCGGAGAGGTGACTGGGAGACTTCAGCCACGATGCCTCTGCACAACGTGACCCTCCAGATCCAAGCAGACAGATAAGATAGATAGCCTGGGGACCCAGCAGGCGGCCTGGGCGAGGAGCGCAGCAGGCATGGAAGGGGCTCCCCTTCTCCTTGGGCTTTCCAACTCGGGGGGAGGGGGCGAGGACGAGGGCTGGGAAGGCTGAGACTGAGAAGGGGAAGGAGAAGGGGAGGGGGATATGGGGGGCGAGGCGACGGACGAGGGACAGGCTCACTCACCTTCGGTTCATGGGCCTGACTCTCACGGCCACTTTGACTGATGCCATGGCTCATCCCTGCCCGGCCAGCACTGGCGCGGCCCCTGACCCCTGGGCCCCCTGCTGCCTCCCCCGCTGCCCCCTACACGCCCTGCGGTCACCCTCACAGCCTCCCCCTACCCCCCACGCCGCTTCACCAGCAGCTGGACCCGCAACTCCCGGGAAACTACTTTCTCCACTCGCAGCTGCCCCCGCCCACTTCCCTCTCCTTCTCCTCCTCCTCCTCCGGGTTTTCCTCGGCTCCCAGAGTTCCCACCTCCCACCCCTTCTCCAGGTCTCCCCCCCCCCCAGAAGGCGGGGCCGGCCCGGGCACGATCAAAGCTTCCTCCTCCTCCTCCTCCTTCTCCTGCTCTTTGCAGCCCCCGAGCTACCCTGGATACTGAGCATGCCCAGTATGCGGCTCCTGCGAGGAGCAGGCGAGGCAAGGCAGTCGGTCAGCCGGGCCAGACGGGGAGAATTCCACTTCTCCGGGTTTCCATGACAGCCGAGAGCCAGCGGCGGAGGCGGCGGGAGGCAGGCGAGCGCCGGGATCGTAGGAGGCGTGTGCGGGGCGTGGACGAGGGACGCTTGTTACCGGCGGAGCTGCAAAGCTGCCTAGCTGCTTTGCACTATTTTCTTTCTTTTATTTTAGTGTGATTGCTTCGGTGCAGGGAACTCCCGGGGAGGAAAGTACCTCTACCAACGTAACAAGTCTTCAACTTCAATCAGTAAACCTTTATTAGGCAACTACCATGTGCCAGGCACTGTGCCAAACATTGGTTCACACTGTTGAAAAGTGACTTTCCCAAGGGTCACGATCTAGTAAGGATCTTGCACTGTCTTCCTGACTCAGCATCCAACCTGCTATCCGATGTTTTATATATACTTTTGTTAGTCAGCTTAGATCAACCCCCTTAGTTTACATATGAGGAAACTGAGGCACAGAAAGTGATGCCCAAGGTCACACGTTAAAAGGCAGTCATATTCGAACTCAGGACCTCAGTCTCTAGATCAAGCCTTTCCCACTGTCCAAGGGCATCTCCTTTCTGAAAAAGATCTGTAATTTCATTAATATGAAGAGCTTCCTCATTCCAAGCAAAACAGCAGCCATTCTGCAGCTGAGTTTTCTGGGGACCCTTAAAAGTTAAGGAACTTGCCCAAAGTCAGTCATCTAGGATGTGTTGGAGCTGGGACTTGAACCCAGGCTTTCCTAACTATAAAGTCAGCTCTTTTCATTGGACCAACCTGCATTTATGACTAATAACTCTGTATTAATCTAGCGTTTTAAGATTTATAAAAGTACAGTTACAAATGTTATCTCATTTTATCCTCACAGCAACCCTGGGAAATAGGTGCTTTTTTTATACCCCATTTTACAGATGAGGAAACTGAGGCAAATCAGTTAAGTGACTTACCAAGTGTTACACAGCTAGTAAGTCTCTTAGGCAGGATTTGAACCCAGATCTTCCTGAATCCAAGTTCAGCACTCTGTATATTGTACCACTGCTGCCTGTGGACATGCTAAATCTAAATGCAGGAAGCAGCTTTCAAAGGAATCACCAAAGGGTCATCTGGGAAAGGGTACTTGCTAACAGAAGGAAATTCTAAGAAACTGTGGCTTCCTTTTCCACTGGCCCCCACTTCTAGGAAAAGGCTGGACAGATTGCCTCGATGTTGGGAGGGTCGGAATCAGGTGGAGAGGCTGCTGAAGAGGGTCTTAGTTGACCTGTATTGTCAGAGGGGAGCACAGTGAGTAGTCACTCCCTGATGCTGTGAAGGAATCAACAGAGACCTCATGTGGAATCACAGATTTTAGAGTTGGAAGGGACCCGTGTGGATTGTTGTTCATTTTCAGACATGTCTGACTCATCATGACCCCATTTGGGGTCTTTCTACTTCACAGAACAAAAACCCTTGAGATATCACGTTCCCTCAGACCTAAATGCAATTCTGTCTGGGTGAGGGAATGGTATTCACAGACAACTTTTAAGATGCCTCTCACTTCTGTTTACTAGAAAAGTGGAGGAAATTATTTTATCCAGGTAATGTAAAAAAATCAGCCAGTTTTTAAGGAAACAAAGAATAAGCAAAAAGTGGATCTCCACCTGCATTTCATTGATTAACGCTCCCCACTTCTTTCCTTTGTCAATAAAGACCTAACTCATCCATACAAAGAACTCTAGGACCCAGCTCTATAACTAGAAGGCGTCCAGTCCAATCCCCTCCTTTTACAAATGTAGAAACTGAAGCCCAGAGAAATGGGATTTGACCAAGATATTTATGTAGGGCTTTCATTAGAAAAGTGCTTTACATATATCATCTCATTTCAGGCTCCTAGCCGGGAGGTAGGTGCTAAGGGTTTGATTTGGACAAAGGTCTTCCTGACTCCAACTCACTCTGTCTTCTATGCCAAACTGCCAAACTCTGTAAATAGCAGAGTTAGCAATCAAATCTAGGTTCTGTAACTAATAATCCAAAGTTCTTTCCAGTACCCTCCCTAGACAAAAAAAAAAAAAAGTTCTCAAATAGGATAGCTATTCTTGTTTCCATATTTTCTCCTTTTATCTTATGAAAATGATTCCATGTCATTCAGATTTCCTTCTTTATTGATCTGGTCCTAACTGGCTTGCTTCTTCACAACCAGCCACACTTCCTTGACCCTCTGAAAGTAATCCTTCTTTGTTGGTTTAGAACAGACCCAGAATCTACTCTATTCCATCCCTGAATCAGCTTCTTTTTGTGTGTTGTCTTCTTCCGTTGAATTTTAAGCTCCTTAAGATCTAACTGGGACTCTATTTTTAAAAAATTGTTACTTGTATGCCCAGTGCTTACACAGCACCTCTTACTTTACGTGCTTAATAAATGTTTATTGAATTGAATTTTATCTGTAAAATGAGGGGGTCGAACTAATTTCCGTCTTTGGTAACCTTCTGACCTAAATCCTATGATCCTATGGTATCATCTCATCCCAAAGTCAATATTTGTCATGCCAAAATAAACTATTTGAATCTATAACGTGGGTAATTCTGTTTCATATCTGATAGGCAGCAAGAGAGTTCTATTCAATGCCCTGTTCCAGTGGGTCTGGACTGTTTATCCTCAAATAGCAGAGAGAATTGGGCAAAGAGTTCCGTCCTTTATTATAAGTTAGGCAGGTATGGCCAGTCTCTAAAAATCCATTCTTCTAAGATACTTTACTATCACCAGGATCGAAGTACATTGAGACCCCACCCTAGACCTTTATCGGTTAGTCAATCAACAAGCGTTTAGTAAGCTCCGACATAATAGCACAAAGTTCTGCCTTTCCTTCAGGGCCTACCTTACAGATCACCTCCCTGGAGGAGAAGCCCCTAGCCTCGGTCTCTCTCTAGTTTATCACAGTGCTTTGCCTGGGTCTCCTTTGCCCTGATCACAATTATCAGGGATTGCGTTATTGCCCCTCATCCATTATGCTGTAAACTCCTTGAGGATCCAGGACTGTCCTATTCATGCCCCAGTGCCTCGCACAGGACTTTTCACCTACTGGGCACCGAAGAATTTAATTCTCGGGTAAAGATCAGTAATGCCCATGTTGCAAAGATCTTCCCCATTGAAGGATCCAGACTTTTACAACCAAAGCTTGTTGATGAGTTGTATCCAGTTAGTCCAGTTGTATCCAGGGCTCAGACAGTCACCAGGGCCACAGCCACTTTTCCGTACATTTTCCAAATTCTCCCGCAATCCCCAGCTTGGATCCCAGAGGGAAAGCCCAAGAAGAGCTTTACTGGGCTACTTGGAAAACCTGGAAAAAGTTTAGCAGGAGCCGGGTAGCGAGGCAACTTCAGTCCAACTGGGCATGCTCAGTAGCCTGGAGGTAGGTTTCAGTGGTAGAGAAGGAAACCGACTTTAACCTAACCACCGCCACCAGCTGCGGGTGAGTCTCTCATGGGAGCTGCTGGGGGACAAATCACCTGCTGTCCAAAGGGAAAGTGCTGAGTTCCCTTAGGGCAGTGACTCAGGTTGTGCTAAGCCCCGCCCCACAAGGCTCCACCTGGGCTGTGCTTCGCCACCTGCTCGGGGCTCAGCCAGCTGCACAGCTGTTAGCTCTTCATTTCTGGGCGGAGGCGGTTGTTGCTGCTCACTGCTTGGGGAAGTGAATGCCTGCACCATTCAATCTTACAAAGTTAGTCTTGTGCTTCTCGTGGCCCTGGAAATATCTATGAAATAGCACCTTTAAGTTATACACACATACACACTCACTCACTCACTCACTGAAAGAGTTTATAGAAATCGGAAATATTATAAGTAAACATGACACCAGTATTTTCTACAATCTCCATACTTTACTCTGTTCTCTATGCCTGGGGCGTCTGTCTTTCCATTTCTAAGCTTGTGAAGCCAAAACCAAATATGACTTTTTCCATGAAACCTTGCCTGATCCCCTTGTAATGAGTTCCTTGCCCCAACTTATATCTCTCTATGCTTGTGTGATTTTGTGTATTGTAGTTATTTGTGTGTGCCGTACTTCCTCCCCACACCCTACCCCCAGTAGACGTTAAGCTTTGGAGTTGAAAAAGATCATCAAGAACACCTTCTCCAGATATTCTTAACCTTTTGGGGACAATGGATACCTCTGACAGTCTAGTAAAGCCTATGGACATAGTCTCAGAATGTTTTTAAAAGCATACAATAAAATACATAGGATTACAATAGCAAAAAAAAAATTCTTAATTCAGGACTGCAGGGTAAGAATTCGTAATCTACTCTCTTTTTTTTTTTTACACAAATGAGGATACAGAGACCCTAAAAGATGAAATAATTTGCCCTAGGGCCCACAGGTAGGTGTCAGAGTCAGCATTCCAACCTATCATTTGATTCCAAAAGCAGAACTCTTTCCAGCATACCACCATATTTCTAACCTTCTCATATCTAAATTTTGCATCTCCCCTTGTGGCTAATATAAAATATATGGCAGATGTGGATCCTTATATTCTCTTGGACTATGTCGCTTTCCCCAGCCTTCTTCCTTCACATGGTCTGAGTTCCCAGGTCTGAGCTCCCAGAGAAAGAATCTATGTTAGCTACACACACACACACACACACACACACACACACACACACACACACACA
>NW_027187378.1:8743036-8807202 GCF_028583685.1 Petaurus breviceps papuanus
ACACACACACACACACACACACACACACACACACACACACACACACACACTCTTCAAGAGTCTCAGAGATAATCCCTTTATGAGGAATATACTGTTCCTACTCACTACTAAAGGTCTTGAGTCCCAACTGGTATGTTTTCATATATACCAACCAAGCCACTCATAATACATTAGAGTTTAAATATAACCATTTACTTAACAATAAAGGAAAAGCAATAACATCACAGGTTTTCCTATAAGGAGCATGCAGGAAGAATAAATACATCATATTACACACACATAAACCTGAGTTACCCTCTCAGATCAGTAGAGAAGAGTGGGAACACACATTTAGAAACCTGGCAGGGAGGTATGTGAATATGAAAAACCCATGTATTTAGGAGAACTTACAATTCTGGAACTATCAAGTTTGGTGTCATCTTTCTCTCTTAGGAGCTATCCATAAAAGTTCCTTGAGCATAGTTTCTGTATTGCACAGATGCATTCAATGTTAAGCTTAGTTGAACCACACTGTGCCAGTCCACTGATTGACTTTTCTGATTCTGTGCTTCCAAAATGTTTCTCTATTCTTCTGAATTTATTTCTTAAGAGCAACTGTAGTATTTCTTCCAGCTTCAAGCTAAGATAATGCCTTCAGCTGAAATAGATACTCTTTAAGGAAAAGTTGATGGAAAAGTTGGCAAAAAGCCTCTCCAATTCTGTTCCTTTGTAGGATTATTCTCCTCCTGCTCTCAGCAACAACAGATGACAATACAGAAAAGTATCTTTGTCTTCTCTTCCTCTTTTTGACAGAAAATCATAATAGAGAACAAAGTATATTATCTCTACTCTTCAATTTTTTTTCTCCATATTAAGTCATAATAGAAAATATAATATATTGCCTCTGTTCTATCTTTCCTTTCAGATGCAGGTAACAGAATAATGCACTATAGGCTTTCATTAGCCAACTGATTTGACCAACAAAAAATGATAGTACAGAGAAAGTTACAATCTCCCTCTAACAAAGTGCTGAAATCTGTACTTTCACACTTTTCTCTGTCTCTGTATCTTTGGTTCTGTCTCTCTCCATCTCTCCCCTCCTTCTTTTCTCCTGTCATAATTTTCTGTTTTCATACTCTGAACTCTTTGCTGATACTTCCAGTTAAGTAACCAAATTTTCATCTTCTGTCAATGATCAGATCAATTATATTTGTCCTATAATCAGAACAGTTTTGATGTCCATATTTCTTGAATATTAGCCTAAAAATTCTCCAGTTCTTCATGTGGAAAATCCTTAAGCATGCTGTGCTCTACAGCTTGTTACATTTAAAAAAGCAACTGCTATCTCAGAACTCTGAGGCAAACAGCTTTAGTAACTGCTCCTCTTAGAAATCTCACCAGACTTACACCCCAACAAGTAAACTGTCAAGGCAGACTTAACCCTGCAACTAATTTTTCTTAATTACAAGCAGATTTCTGTCTTATACAAGCACACAGAAAAAAAAAAAACTTAATAAATGTTTGTTTAATGGGCAGTGGTAGTACTAACTTTCTCAACTGCAAGTTTCATTTTATATGTCAGTTTTTAATTGCAGGACTCTAGGTTGAAGGGGGTGAATGGGGTAGCTGGGTAGTATAGTAGATAAAGTACTAGGCCTGATGACAGAAAGACCTGAGTTGAAATGTGGCCTCAGACACTGCCAGGGCAAACCACCTAACTGCTATCTTCCTTTTTCCTCACTAGCAAAATGGGAATAATAATAATAATAGAACCTATCTCACAGGACTATTCTAAAGAACAAATGAAATAATATTTGGAAAGCGCGTACCTGACATATGGTAGGCACTTAATAACTATTTCTATCTTTCTTTCTTCCTAGACTCAATCAGGGCAGGTAGGTGGTACAGTGGCTAAAATTCTGGGCCTGAAGTCAGGAGTATCCTCACTTTCTTCATCTGTAAAAAGAGCTGGAGAAGGAAATGGCAATCCACTGTAATATCTTTGCCTAAACAAAAGACTGAATTAGCAACACAAAAGTGTATTGTTTCTTTCTGTCTCTGTATCTTGGCCTTTCCCAGGCTCTCTCTGGCTCTGTGTGTGTGTGTGTGTGTGTGTGTGTGTGTGTGTGTGTATGTGTGTGTGTGTGTTTGAATCTTAAGAGCCACTAGAATGGTGAATATCCTCAAGGTCATGACATATAAGGATTACAATCAATAGGAATGTTCAATCTGGAGAAAACATCAATGGGTGGGTTCAATGTAAAGAAATACTTATCAACAATTAGAACTACCCAAAAGAAGACTGGACTGCCTCTAGAGAAGCTGAGTTCACCCTCATTGGAGATCTTCAAGCAAAGGCTGGATGATCACTTACAGAGTACTTTGTAGAGGGCAATTCTTGTTCAGGTACATGGGTTAGTCTAGCTGACCACCGAGGTACCTTCCAGATTAGAGATACTATGATTCTATATCTAAGGATTCTTCTAATACCAAGATTCTGTTATTACTTGTAAATCTTCTGGAGATGTGGTTGGTCATACATTCACCAGAGTTCTCAGATCTTTCAAAGTTGATTTTCTTTACAATACTGCTGCCTTTATATAGTTATCCCTTCCACATCATAGGGGTTAGAGGGATATGGCACCCCTATGATCTGGAAAATCCACATAAAAATTTTTGTCCCTTCATATCAGAGAAGAAATCTGAATTTTTTTCCCTTTTCTTTTATGGGGTGTTTACAGTACCTTATTGTAAAATCTGGGTCAAGTATTTGATCATAGGCTATACTATACTATATAATACTATAGATATATTTTATGCATTTCTGAGGAACAACTCAGAGGAACATAAAAGAAACAACTGTGTTCAAACTATTGGAAAACCCCAACAGAAGTTTTATTTTAAATAGTCAAAACCCATTTCTACTTTTCAAGATTACCTTCATTCTAGGTAGTACCAGTGAATGGATAGAATGCTGGGCCTAATGTCAGGAAGATCTAAGTTTGAATCCAGTTGCAGATACTTCCTATATGTTTGACCCTGGACAAGTCATTTAATCTTTGTTTGCCTCAGTTTCCTTATTTTTAAAATGGGGGATAATAATGGCAGCTACCTCACAGAATTGTTATGAAGATCCGTTGGGATAATGTTTATAAAGCACTTAGCATAGTGCCTGGAATATAGTAGGTGCTTAATAAATTCTCATTTCCTTTTTTTCAATCTACTCTGAGCATAGTTTGCATGTCTACTTCCCCTTTGGAGTATGGGCTTCTTGAAGGCAAGGGTTGTGGTTTTGCCTTTTTTTTCACGGTAGATATTCAATAAATATTTGTCAAAAATAGTGATATGTGAATGTAATGTAATATTATTGTATCACAATAAATAGTGAAAGAAGCTATTTCAGAGATTCCTAAGTAAAATGAAGTGATACAGAGTGAAGTGAAAAGAATGATTTACAGTTATCCCTTCCACATCATGATTTTCCCCATTGCTGTTTTGATATATTACAGGTTGGCATAAGGAATTAAATGGGAATTTGGGGGGAATTTTGCAGAAGCCACAGATGACATGCAAAGGTCAGACAAAGTTTGGCACAAAGAAAGTTTAGAAACTCAGAAACACATAAAATATATGTATAGTATCGTGTAGTATAGCCCATGACCAAATACTTGACCTAAATTTTGCAATAAAGTACTATAAATACCCCATAAAAGAAAAAGAAAAAAAGTTCAGATTTCTTCTCTGATATGAAGGGAGAGTCAAAAATTTTTATGTGAATTTTCCAGAGTATAGAAGTGCCACATAACCACTAAGAGGGTTAGGGTTGCTCTGGAGACCCCAAAATACCAACACACCGGGTCCTGCTGAATGAATTCAACTCGAGTCTTCTCAGCTAAAGTAAAATTTATTAAAAATTCACTTGCATTAGACACAGAGTAAGTCTGTTCTAGGTCCTTCTATGGCACTCTCACTATTCTATGGCATTCTATGGCGCTCTCACTTCACATGGTGTGAGATGGGGTCTTATATACCCATTGGTTGTGGGAGGAATCTAGGAGTGTTCTAGAGGAAGAGTTTGGGGAGGGTCTTCAGGAGGAGTTATTGAGGTCAATGAGTGATTAAGGGAGGGAGGTAAATGAACAATGGAGGGCTAGGCTAGTAACTAGGCTAGTAGTTAGCAGTTAGTAAAATGCCTCTTCAAATGAGACAATTTAATCAAGAGTCCAAGGGAGGTTCCCAGAGCCTGTACCTCAAAGACTCAAGGAGAGCTGGAGGGGGTTCCCAGAGCCCATACCTCATCATCCCTAACCGCTCCATAATGTAGAAGGTGTATGTATATATATGTACATACATACACACACACACACATATAACTATATAAAGGCAGTGTTATTGTAAAGAGAAACAACTTTGAAAGATTTGAGAACTCTGGTGAATGTTTGACCAACCATGCCGTCAAAAGACTTATGAGTAATTTTGTTACCTACTTCCTGCTATAGAGGTGATGGACACAAGGTGCACAAACATCTATTTTAGGACGTGGCCACTTCGTGGATTCATTTTGCTTGACTGTGCTTATTTATTACAAGGTTTATTTTTTTCTTTACTCTTTATTTCAGTTTTTAATGAGGGGAAGGAAGGTAACAATCCCCTAGTGAGCAAAAATAAAGCAAGCCATGGTAACATTTTTAAAAGTTCATAGGATAGAACAAAGTTTAGAAGCACAGACAAGTGGGACACTTTTGAAAGCAATGAGTAGAATTTGTTTTATACTTTAAGAAATTAAGAATAAAACAGAGGTATAAAGTGGAGATTCACAGTTTGGCACACCTTTTGCTGTTTAAAAATAATGGTGAGAGGCATGTGAAGGGAAAGGGAGAAGGAGGGGGAAGAAAACACACATTAAGTGCCTATTATGTACAAGGCATGATACTAAACATTTTACAAATATTATCTCTTTTGATCTTCACAGCAAATCTGGGAGGGAGCTGTGATTATTATTCACATTTTCCTATTGAGGTTAAGTGATTTGCTCAGAGCCATACAGCTAGTGGGTATCTGAGGCTGGATTTGAACTTTTCTTCCTACATTCAGTTCTAGATGTGTCACCTAGCTGCCACTAATGCCACTAATTAATCAAAGATGATTCTAAGGTTTCCAGTCTGATGGCCTCAGTGAATGATAGCAGCAGGGAAATACAAGGTGAGAAGTACTTGTGGCAATGGGACTAAGGTCAGGGATAGCATCTATGATTTTATTGGTACAGAAAACTCCTTCCTGGGTAAGGAAACTCTTTCTAACAGTATAGTACCTTCTTAGAAACTTAGAAAATTGCCTAAAGCACTAGGACCATAAAGTGACTTGAGGAGGTAACATGGTCATCAGGTGTCAGAGATGGTACTTGAACCCCAGTTTTCCTGACTTTGAGACTGGCTCTTCATCTGCCATACTGGCGATAGCAAACTCAAATAGAAATGTGGGCCACTGTACCATACATAAGGATACCAGGGACTGTATATTTCTCTATATATATAGAAAACCACATATTAATGTTATCTGTGTCCTATTTCCTTTTTATTTTTTATGGTAAATATTTCCCCATTGCATTTTAATCTGGTTCAGGCAAGGAGTGGCCCCAAAAGCTGTTTTGGGGTTTTTTTTTATACTTCTGTATGACACCATCTCTATTTTGGGGGGAAAAGAAAAGAGCAAAGACAGCTTATGGTTTGTATAACACTTTAAGGCCAGCAAAATGGTTTACATGCATTTTTTCATCTGATCCTCACAACAACCCTGAAGGGATAGGGACAGGAGGGGGGGGTAACAGGTGCTATTATCTCCATTTCACAAATTATAAGAAAATGAGGCTGAGAAATGTGGTGTTTCCACATTCACACACAAAAAATGAGGTGTCCAGGGTCACCCAACTACCCAACTATAAATATTTAAGGAGACATTTGAATTCAGGGCTCCCTGAGTCCAAGTCCATTTCTCTATTCACTCCGCCAACATTCTTTTCCAATTAAGTATAGGCCTAACAGCATACTTCCTCAAATATCCCATCCCCAATATGAATCTGCTTCATTTTTTCGCCACCCAGTTTCCTTTGGGAACCAGTGCCACCTAAATGATAACTCTAACAATTCATTTCATGGTGTCTGGTGGTGTAGCTGTTCTGACCCTTCCCATAATATATAAAAAGATATGTTTGCAATTTCAAATTTTTGCAATAGCAAGAGCCGTCCTTCTGAAGAGGTTACCCATAAAGAGGGTTAGGGTTGCTCTGGAGACGCCAAAATACCAACACTCCGGGTCCTGCCAAATGAATTTGACTCAAGTATCCTCACAGCCAAAGAAAAGTAAAGTTTATTAAAACTTCGCTTGCATTGGACACAGTAAGTCTGTGCTAGGTCATTCTGTGTTGCTCTCACTATTCCATGGTGCTCACAAACATGAAGACAGGATGGGGTCTCATATACAGAAAGTTGTGGGAGTAATCTAGGGGTGGTCTAGGGGAGGAGTTTGAGGAGGGTCTTCAGGAGGAGTTAATAAGGTCAATGAGTGATTAAGTGTGGGAAGTCCCTGGAGGCCACCTGGAGACCACAAACAATGGTGGGCTAGGCCAGTTCAAGGGTGGATTGACACTTTGATAGGCTCAAGGGTGGGAAGTCTAGTAACAGAGGCTTGGGCTCAGCCGCAATGTAAGGTTTATTGCCTCATGCAAATGTCTCATCAAATGAGACCATTTAATCCGAGGCCAAGGGAGGTTCCCAGAGCCTGTGCCTCAAGGACTCAAGGAGAGCTCGAGGGGTCTCCCAGGAGCCCATACCTCATCACTTCCTTTGTGGATATTAATAAATCTGTACATGGATACATTAGAAATTTCCTGCTGACCCATTTCTGACATGCTTTTATAGGAAGTATTGAATAAAAAGCCCTAAGTGAATGTTAACCTATTCACTGTACCTAGGAATTAAATCAGAAATTCAGTCCATAAACAAATTTAAAGGCGTCTTTGTCCTCTGTTTTTCCAAAAAGCCCCTTATAAGCTAACAGCTACTTGTGTGAGGGATAAGCTCCAGAGCTCTGAGAATATTTCACAGAACCCAGCCAAGACAATGAGAACAGGCCTAAGAGATTCATGGGTTAAGAGAATCTACTTCCTTCTTATTCTGCTTCCTTCACATCCTCAACTGATTACAATAGGTAAAGATCATCTGGGACTGAAAACAACAAATAACATCTTCCCCACCAGTCACTTTCTTAGAATTCCAAGGCAAGGAAAATTGATGAAAGACCACTGCACATCTCAGAGATAAGATCTTTTCTATAGAAAATAAAAAGTCCAGAAGAGGTCTGGGAATCTCCACCCTCCTACTGCTATGAATTGATCAGATCATACCTGACAGCTGTTGGAGGCCAACCTGGAGACACAGAACTGAGAACTTGAAGCATAAACTTATTTCCATTTCTCCTGAGAGAGAACATAAAACATAACTCAAATATAGCTTGTGTCCAAGTCTCCACAGAGCACTAGGGACTACTAAGTCAGACTCTGGGGTAGACTCTGATAAAAAAAAGATTAAAAAATAAAAACAGTCCCTTCCCTTCAGGAATTTGTATTTTAATCTGCTTATTTGATGCCTTAAACTGGATGCCCCATAGACAACATGCCCCAAATGAAATGTATTTCATGTTACTGATAAGGACACCACCATCTTCCCAGTCACCCAAGCTCCCAACCTAATTGTCAACCTCAACTCTCCACTCTACTTCACCCCCTCCAGATCTAATTTGTTGCCAAAATCTGTGGATTTTACCATGCTACCTTCTCTCCAATACATTGCCATCCCTCTTCTGACTGATACCTCCCCAGTGCAGTCCCTTATCATCTCATGCCTAAACTATTGCAATAGACCACAGGTTGATCTCCCAGCCTCAAGTCTCTTCCTGTGCCAGCTCATCAATTTGACTAAGCTATGAAATTAATCTTCCTAAAACACAGGTTTGACCAGAGGATCTCCTGTCCCCTTCTTTTCTCCCACTGAATACACTCCAATGGTTCCCTGTCACCTCTCTCATCAACTATAGAATCTTCTTTTTGGCTTTCAAAGATTTATTTTTATTTTTTTTTTAAAGCAATTGGGGTTAAGTAACTTGCTCAAGGTTGCCAGGTGTTTTTCTGGGTGGGTGCTAAGTGTCTGAGCCTGGGATTCGATCTCCAGGTCTTCTCAACACTGGAGCCGGTGCTCTTACTTGCTGTGCTACCTGGCCGACCCCATTCAAAGATTTATCACCTCACTTCCTCCTACCTTTTCAGTTCATCTTACATCTTATTGCGCCTCTCCCCCCCCCCCCACACACATATCCTGTGACACTGAATGGTACTGGCTTTCTATTCCTTGCCCCAGATACTCTCTCACTGGCTGTCCTCATGCCTGGAGCACTTTCCCTTCTCATCTTTGCCTCTTGGCCACTCTGGCTTCCTTCAGGTCCCAGCTAAAAATCCCATCTTCTATGAGAAACCTTTGCTGATCCTCCTTAATGCTGGTGCCTTCCCTTTATTGATTATCTCCAATGTATCCTGTCTTGTTTGTCCATAGTGGTTTGCATGTTGTCTCCCCCAGAAGGCTGTAAGCTCCTTGAAGAGAGGGATTCTCCTTTGCCTTTCTTCCGTAACCCTAGGGCTCAGCACAGTGCCTGTGCTAAGCAGATGTTTAAATACTATTGACTATAAAAATGAAGTCTTTAGCACATACACAGGCCAATGTTAAGAGTTGGAAAACTAATGCCTGTCATGGGTTACCATACTATGCTGAATAATTTCTCAGGTTAAGAAATTTATTCTGGGCATTTCAATGCTTTGACAGCTACATTTTTTACACGAAGTAGACTTTTAAGTGACTGGTAAATGCCCAAATGTGAAATATATTTGCTTTCCTGAAAAAGAGGGAGAGAGAGAATTCAATTCTTTTCCATTTTAATCTATGGAATTGAAAATTTATATTCTATAGCAAAGAGAGATCAAACTGTATTTTAGGTTGAATCCAATAAAAGAACCTTATTGGAGGAAAATAAATAAATGCTATTGACTGATTGACTAGCTTCTATAAAAGCCCCCAACATAACAATGCATACCAGGCACAAAAGCCTTTATTTATCCAAGTACTCGGATGGATCTGTGATCTCATCTTATGTAGTCCCTCCCAGACTTTGCAGACTGTAATCTATCCCTATTCTTATTGATGTTCTCCCATCAGTTCATCACAAAGATTTCCACCTCAGTTGCTGGAATCCTATTCAACTTCTCCTGAGGTCCTAAGGACACCAGTAGAGCTTTGTGACAGCGGTGTTATCCCTGGGATCTCATCACCTGAGCAGTCCACCTTTTGCTCTGGTTCCAGTTCAGAGTTCCTCTTTTGTCATATTTCATAGTCTATTCACGTGCCTTTCTATTGTCCAATCACACTGTCACTTCCCAGGCTTTCCTTTCAACAACTTCTCTGACATCCAGGCTAGATACCCTTAGTTCAGTTTAGTTCAGTAAACATGTGTCAAGTGCTTATTACTATGTTCCAGGCATTGTTCTAAGTACTGCGGGAGAGGGATGCAAAAATAGACAAAAGTCGGTCCTCGCTTTCAAGGAGCTCACAATCAATGGGAGAAGGAAACAACATCCAAAAGGAAGCTGAGAAGTGGAAGAGGGCAGAGGTCCTAATGGAAAATGGAAAGTTATCTGGAAAGTCTGGAATGGTCAGTGCCCTTTATAACGCAAGGCTTTGGGAGGAGTTTACTGCTCCACTCTCCAGCCCTCCAAGTAGAGGACAGAGGCAACTGAGGGAATTGAGGAGGTATTGAGTACAGTATCAAAAACTGGAATCAATCAGCAGAGTAATGAGATTTCAGGTAACCAACTTATCCTGGTGGAGGTATGATGTTCCCTGAAGTCCAAACCAAGAAAAGATGCCAATGTAAAATGGAAAGTTACCTAGAAAGTTCAAAACCCTCCATAAGGAAAGGCACTTGACAGTGTACCTTGCCCTGACCTATGGTGGCTGTCCAGTACATTTCCCATATCTTCATCTCTAGTCATTATCAATGGCTATTTACCTGATAACCCCTAAACAACTCTGAAATTCAGGGTTCTCCTGTTGTTGTTATTGTTTTTAAATGTATTTGTTTTTAACTTTTTTTTAATTTTAAGTTTAAAAGTCTCTTCCTCCCTTCTGGCCCTCCCCTACCCATTAAGAAGGTAGGAAATGTGCTATCAGTTATACATGTGAAATCATGCAAACCATATTTCTATATTAGCTATATCAGAAAAGAAAAAAAGGAGAAAAAGAAAGTGAAAAAAGTGTGATTCAATCTGCACTGAGTTCATTAGTTCTCTTTCTGAAGATATATAACACGTTTCATCACGGGTCCTTTGGAACTGTCTTGAATCATTATCTTGATTAGAGTAGCTAAATCTTTCACAGTTGATCATCTTTACAATATTGCTATTACTATGTACATTTACATTTTTATCCTGGTTCTTCTCACTTCACTTTGTATCAATTCATATAAGAAGAATGCCCAGATTTTCCTGAAAGCATCTTGCTCATCATTTCTTATAGCACAAAAGTATTCCATTACACTCCTATGCCACAATTTGCTATGCCCAATTGATGGGCATCCCCTAAATTTCCAATTCTTTGCCACCACAAACAAAAAGAGCCACTATAAAATTTTTTGTACAAATTGACCCTTTTCCTTTTCCTTTGATCTCTTTGGGATATAAACCTAGTAGTAGTATTGCTGGATCAAAGGGTATGTGCAAAGATTTACAGTCCACCAGGCATAGTTCCAAATTGTTTTACATAATGTTTGGATGAGTTCACAGTTCTACCACCAGTGCATTAGTGTCCCAATTTTTCTACATTTCATCTAACATTTGTAATATTCCTTTTCTCTTACATTAGCCAATTTGATAGATGTGAGGTGATATCTCAGAGTTGTTTTAATTTGCATTTCTCTAATCAATAGTGATTTAGAGCATTTTTTCATGTGACTATTGATAACTTTGATTTCTTCTTCTGGAAACTAGTTCATATCCTTTGACCCCTTATCAATTGAGGAATGGCTCTTATTTTTATAAAATTGATTCAGCTCTCTATATATTTGAGAAATGAGAAACTTGCAGCAAAATTTCCCCCCAGTTCTTACTTTCCTTCTAATTTTAACTGCATTGGTTTTATTTCTGCAAAAATGTTTTAAATAATTTTTCTTTAGACTCCAAGGTTCTGTTGTACTATGGAAAAGAATGGTTGAGATAAAAAAAAAAAGATACTATGGCAATCTAGGCCATATGGAATAGGTATGCTGGAGTCAGCTAGAATTGGCTCTCTGGGGGATTGTTAAATTTTCTCTGTATTTATGCCTCAGAAATCAGTAAACACTGTGAATCAGGGCTTGATTTATTATTTTGTGAATTGTTTAGCTTTTAGAAAGGAATGGAGAAAGTGTTAGTAATGCAGATTAAATTTAAAAGTGTTTTCTGTGTACTTTTTTTTTGATGAGCCAGTTGTTAAGCATTTAGCAGTATACCACTGCATTGTGAACAAGTTCATTAACTTAGCTAGTCTTCTCACATACAAATAAGTCACTCAATGCTTCGTATCTTTTACAAATAATAAGATGATTCATTCTCATCTAAAAGGGTCTTATCCTAATTACTTTAGGTGCAAATGTGGTCTGAGTGGGTTGTAGAATGAATCACCTTAGAAAAGGCTGAATTAAGTCAGAATGGGGCACAGTATTATCTACTGGAATTATGTCTAGATAACTTGCCCCTTTGTTGAACAACAGTTCCATTCTTTCAGAACTGTCTGACTCTTCCTGACCCCATTTGAGGTTTTCTTGGCAAAGACACTGGAGTGGTTTGCCATTTTCTTCTCCAGCTTATTTTATAGATGAGGAAAATGAAGCAAATAGGATTAAATGTCTTGCCCGGGGTCATATAGATAGTAAATATCTATAAAACTTACTTCTTATAATCTTCAAATTTGCTAAAGAGACACAATGTACATTCAGATAGCTTTCTTTTTTTAATGTTTGCTTTTTCTTTTCTTTTTAATGTTTATTTTTGTTTCCAAATTCTCTTCCTTCCTTTCATACCCCCTCCCCATTCATTGACAAGGCAAGAAATATGATGCCCTTTATACATATGAAGTCTTGCAAAAAACATTTCCAGAGTGGGCAGAACCAAGATACTGGAGTAAAGCAGGAACTTGCCTGAACTCTCCCAAATTCCCCTCCAAACAACTTTAAAAAGACACCTCAAAATGAGTCCTGGAATGGCAGGAAAAAAAAAAAACAGAAGGTTGGGGTGAAACAATTTTCCAGCCCAAAACAACTTAGAAAGTCAGGAAGAAAGATCTGTCTTGCTGGAGTGAGAGTAGACAGCAGTCCAGTGCAGTTCCTACAAGACAGCAGTGTCCAGGGTGTATCCAGAGGCCTCTTCTGGAGCTCATGACCCACAGACAGCAAGGAGGTCAGACAGCTGGTCAGAAGGAGACTGGTCAGGGCACCCTTTGCTAACACTGGGTGCAGGACTTTATCACATTGCCCATATGCACATTTGGGTTGTAGTCCCAGAGTTAAGGGGAGAACTAACTCACTAGCTCTTGTAGACCTAGGGAAGTAGGGGTTCTGGTCACAGTTCTAGGGAAGAAAAGAGTGCTTGTGGTCACTCACAGGCAAGAAAAGCAGTAGCCACATCTTTCCTTATAAGATACTACCTTGAAAGAACTGAAAATTCATAGACCTCCAGAACTAGCTCTGAAAACAGCAGCATGAAAATATATGATGCGTGGGACAGTGGCCCCTCTATCCCAGGATCAGAACTAAACTTTAGCATAAACTTAAAAGTCAAGAAAGAGGCTGGAAAAATTAACAAAGAACTTGACCATAGACAGCTACTATGATAACAGGGAGGCTCAAGACACAAATCCAGAAGACGACAAAATCAGAGTAGCTATGTGCAAAGCCTCAAAGAAAAAAGTGAATTGGTCACAGGCCAATCAAATTAGATGATAGAGGAAAAAATTCAGAAAAGAGTTGAGAGTTATGCAAGAAAATCATTAAAAAAAGAGTCAACAGCTTGGTAAAAGAGGCACAAAAATCCACTCAAGAGAACTCCTTGAAAAGTAGAATTGGTCAAATAGAAAAAGAGGTACAAAAATTCAATGAAGAAAAGAACTACTTAAAAATTATAATTGGCCAAATGGCAAAGGAGGTGCAAAAGCTCACTGAAGAAAATAATTCCTTAAAAATTAGAATAGGGCAAGTGGAAGCTAATAACTCTACAAGACATCAAGAAACAGTAAAACAAAATCAAAAGAATGAAAAAATAGAAGAAAATGTAAAAAAAAAAATCTCATTGGAAAAACAATGGACCTGGAAAATAGATGTAGGAGAGATAATTTAAGAATTATTGTACTACCTGAAAGCCATGATAAAAAAGGGAGGGGGGCGACTAGGTGGCACAGTGAGTAAGAGTTCCACCCAGGAGTTGGGAGGACCCAGAGTTGGGAGGAGGTTCTGGCCTCAGATACTTAACACCCACACAAAAAAACTGGCCTGTAAACTTGAGCAAGTTACTTAACCCCAATTGCTTTTAAAAAAAAAAAAGGAGGGGAGGGAGGAGGGACTAGACATATTTCAAAAAGTTATCAAGGAAAACTCTCCTGTTATCCTAATCCTAAAGAATGAGTGATCAAAGAACAAATCATAGGAACAATACATGATTTTACTAAAGAGAATGGCAACAATGAGACAACATACCAAAATTTATGAGATGTAGCCAAAGCAGCACTTGGGGGAAAATTTATATTTCTAAATGTTTACATCATCAATTAATTGGGCATACAACTAAAAAAAAATTAGAAAAAAAACCACCCCTGTTAAACACCAAATTGGAAATCCTGGAAATCAAAGGAGAGGTTAATAAAATTGAAAATAAGAAAACCATTAAACTAATAAATAAAACTAGTAACTGGTTTTATGGGGGAGGGGGAAAGAACAATAAAATAAATAACCTTAGTTAATTTTATTTAAAAAGAAAGAAATTGCCAGTATAAAAAATGAAAAGGGTGAATTCACCATCAAAGAAGATAAATTAAAGCAATTATTAGGAGCAATTTAGCACAATTATAAGCCAATAAATCTAACAATCTAAGTAAAATGGGTGAATATGTACAAAAATATGAATTGCCCAGATTAATAGAAGAGGAAATAGAATACAAAAAAGCTCTATCTTAGAAAAAAATGAATATGTCATTAATAAGTTCCTAAGAAAAAAATAATAGAACCAAGTAGATTCATAAATGAATTCTACCAAACATTTAAACAATTAGTTCCAACACTATATAAACTGTTTGGGAAAATAGACAAAGAAGAAGTCCCACCAGATTCTTTTTAATGCACAAATACAGTGCTGATACCTAAACCAGGATGAGCAAAATAGAGAAAGAACATTATAGACTAATTTTGCTGGTGATTATTGATGCAAAAATTTTAAATGAAATACTAGCAAGGAGATTACAGCATTGTATCACAAAGATCATTCACTATGACCAGGTGGGATCTATACCAGGAACACAGGGGCTGGTTCAATATTAGGAAAACTATCAGCATAATTGGACATATTGATAGCAAAACAAACAAAAATCACATGATTATCTCTATAGGTGTAGAAAAAAGCTTTTGACAAAATACAAAATTCATTCCTATTTAAAAACACTAAAAATCACAGGAGTAAATGGAGCTTTCCTCAAAATGATAAGTAGTATCTAAAATCATTGGTAAGCATTATTTGTAATGAGGATAAGCTAAAAGCCTTCCCAATAAGATCAGGTGTGAAGCAAGAATGCCCATTACCACCACTTTTACTCAATATTGTACTATAGCAATAAGAGAAGAAAAAGAAATTGAGGGAGTTAGAATAGGCAATGAAGAAACAAAATTATCACTCTGCAGATGATGTCATGGTATTCTTAGAGAATCCTAGAAAATCAACCAAAAATCTAGATGGTGAGCAGGTGGAGAGAACTATTTCTCATACTGCTAGTTCTTTTGCTTTCCTAGAACCTCTGCCTTGTTCCCTCATATATACAATCTTTTTTTTTTTTTTTAAGCAATTGGGGTTAAGTAACTTGCTCAAGGTTACATGGCCAATTATTTCTGGGTGTGGTGCTAAGTATCTGAGCCCATTCCATCCCAGGTCTCCCGACTCTGGGGCTATGCTCTTACTTACTGCGCCACCTGGCCACCCCTCATATGTACAATCTTAACCTCAAATGAAGGTTCCAGAAACACAACTCCCATTTTTTAATCTTTTATGACCTGTTGGGGAAAGAGGGGACTCAGCCCTTTGGAACTGTCCCAAGGACAACTTGGAAAGAAAACCTGGGAGGATAAGCAGGAAGAGGTTTTGGTGGAATGATTGGGAAAAGGACCCTGTGTTGGGAGGACTTAACAACTGTTCTTGAATTTTGCTATCTAATAAACTATGTGACTGAAATGAATGTGAAAAAGTGGAAAGATAGATATGGATTTGGAATCAAAAGACCTAGGCTTGAATTCTGACTTGTCACTAACTACCTGTATGACTTTAGTCAAGTCACAGACTCTTTAGTTTGTAGTTACTTCATCTGTAAAAGGAGGAAGTTGGATTAGACAATTTCTAATACCTTCTAGCTCTGAATCGATGATCTGATGATTCACTGAATTTGAGGGGTTATTGACTGAAAATGGAAAGTCCTATCTTCTATAATTTTCCATGGATATGGAGCCATATTTTATTATCCCCTAACCTAGACTGAGAATCTGTCCAATTTTTGTTTGTCTGGAGTCATGTGACTTTGAAGAGTGGGAGTCTTGTGAAAGCATATGTGGTAAGACCACCATTTTCTTGACTCAGTGTCCTTGATTTTCCTGACTTCCTTGAATACTTCTTCCCATGTACCCTGATAGAATCTAGCTTTATACCCTCTTTGATCTGAGGGTATAAAAGGTCCCAACCACATGTACATGGTGTCTCTCAGACTTGGTGGTCACCTAAAAACACACAATAAACATACCCCCAATGACCTAAGACTTATTTCCAGATAAAGGGTAAGGGAGAGAAGCTAAGTGCCACTGCATCTTGTTCATATCCTTTGGTCATTTATCAGTTAGGGAATGACTTGTATTCTTATAAAATTGACTCAGTTTACTATATATTTGAGAAACGAGGTCTTTACCAGAGAGAATTGTTGTAAAAATTTTCCCAATTTCTGCTTTCCTTCTAATCTTGGCTACATTGGTTTGTTTGTGCAAAACCTTTTTAATGTAATCAAAATTATTTATTTTTATATCCTGTAATGTTTTCCCTCTTATAGGGTCCCCTCTGCCTGTAATAGGGGTGAATAGAAAATACCTGCTACATAGAGAGCAGAAATATGTTTGTAGAAATAGCTACTATGATTGTTTGTTTTCATCCTTCTATTTTCTTATTAATGTTTTAAAACATATAAGCAATTAAATTTTAAATCAGTAAAGGATGACTTTATTGAGTTGTGTCAACAGCTTTCTTTCAACTAGTGCTTACCCTATACTTCTCTCTGTATGGGGCAATTCTGTTCATAAAAGTTTCATGGGACAATAAATTTAGAACCTTAAAGGCCATTGATTTTAATCCCATCCTGTTACAGAGGAGGACACTGAAGCTGAGACTGTTAAGTAACTTGCACAGGGTCTTGTTCAGTTGTTTTTCAGTCACACCTAACCCTTTGTGACCCCATTTGGGGTTTTCTTGGCAAAGATACTAGAGTGGTTTACCATTTCCTTTTCCAGCTTTTTTTTATAAATAAGGCAAACAGGGTTAAGTGACTTGCCCAGGGTCACACAGCTAGCAAGTGTCTGAGGCCAGATTTGAACTGACACTCTATCCACTTCACGACTTAGCTGCCCTGGCTATTCAGGTAAGTGCCTGAGGCAGCATGTCTTCTTGGCTACAGGCCCAGAGTTCTATCTATTTAGCAATTTAGATACTATCATCTTCCATTATACTTATCCATAAAATTTTACAAATAAGTTTATATTGTAAACCAGTATTGCCTTGGGCTAAGACACTCTTTACTCTCTTTTGGTATTTCTGTTGCAAAATTGATTTATATCAGTTAAACTGTCTGTTTCTATATCTTTTCATTTTTCAGCATCAGTAATTTGATAGAATTGTTCAGGATTAAGTTCTTTCCATTGCACTGCCTTTTTTCTTATTTCTATTTTTTTTTTGAAGTTTGGCATTGATTTTTATTTTTGTCCTAATGAAGTGGTATTTGTAGATAGATTTTAGGATAGTAGATAGATAGACTTTAGGAAAAAAATCCCACATTAGCAAAATATTGTTTCTTGTCTGCTAAAATATAATAGGTTAAAATTTGTATAATGTTATTCATTGTTCATCATGTCTAGTGTTTTCCATTTCTTTTATTAAAACTAGTGTCATGATTTACAGGCATGAGGTTCCTATGGAGTCTACAAATCATTTGCCTATTCCTTTACCTATTCCTATTCTATATTTTCAAATTTATTTCTCACCACCCTCACCTTTTTCCACCTTTGTTTGAAGTCACTGAGAATCAGAAAATGTTGATTTAATTTGGAGACTCATTAAATTCATTTTTAAAAAATTTATTTATATGAAACTTAAAATACTAAAACTTAAATACACCATAAGAAAATAAAAAGAAACATATTATAAACTTAAATACTAAAACTTAAATACAAAATAAGAAAGGGGGGGAAAGCATTGCTAAATGCACAGCAGAACATAAGAAAGGATTCAAAATGTACAGCAATAAATTTCCATTTCAAAAAAGTGTATATAAAAAATATTACACATTGTGTTCAGAGCTGTCCATCTTTTCTTTGCTTCCTTGTAAGTTTTCTTTTGTTCTCTGCTGTTCACTTCTTACTTTGTTCTTTTTTTCCCTTCATCTCTACCCCTTCTCCCCCAAGAAGGCTACAATTAAGAGCAGACTAGATAGATAGAGATACGTATATATACATATATGTGCAAAAACACAAAAATTTATATATACATATATGTACACATACATACATACATATACTTAGATATCTTTAATCATACTCATATATAGACATATACATTCATATGTATCTCTGTAAGACTCTACTATACTTGTTTGTCCTCTGTTTCTCTGAGGGTGGATAACATTTCCCTTCATAGGTTCAAGTCTCTATCTTTCCTAATTCCACCAACTTGTCATTTCCTACATCACAACAATATTCCAACCTTATACTGTCAAGTTATTTTAAATGGTCTAAAGCAATATTGATTAATATGGGTGACATATAGTGTAGTTTCCCAATTTTTCTCTTTTGATTAAATCTATTTTAGCTTTAACTTTGTCTGAGATCATGATTACTACCCCTGCTTTTTTTTACTAATAAATTCTACTCCTGATCTTTATTTTTTGTTTGTGCATTTCTATTATTTCCTTTCCCTCCTGACTCCTCTACTTTACTTCTACCTGCTACCTTGCCCTCCTATCACTTAATATGCCCCCTGTCCAATAATCCGTCTCTCATCTTCTTCCCTCCTCTCTTATACTCTCCCTGCTTCTCCATCCCCTTAGCCTTTTATTTCTTTGTGAATTTAGAAGACTTTTACACTCTTGTAGACAGATATGTATTGTTCTAGATAGATTTGTATTGTTCCTTCTTTAACCTATTCCCAATGAGAATAGGGTTCCAGAATTACCAGTCCTCCTCCCCCATACAATTTCTCTGTGTCAGTTCTTCCTCTAATATCTCATTTGCATAAGATAATTATTCCTTTTACCTTCTCCTAAATGGTTTTACTTTTTAAAATCACATAATATTCGGGTCTACCCCAATCTTTCTTTCAAACTACCCAATTACTAATAACAGTCTTAGAAATACATTTTACATTTCCTCATACAAAAAGTAAATGGTCTATCCTTATTGAGTCTCTTGTAATTTGTCTTTGATGTGTACCTTATATTTCTTTTGGATCTTGTATGTCAAATTTTTTATTAAGTTCAGGATTTTTTTTTGCAACAAATCCTGAAAGTCTGTCAATTCATTGAATATCCTTTTTTTTTTTTTCATTCAGGGTTATGCTTAACTTTGCTGGGAATGATATTTACAGTCACATCGCTAGTCCTTTTGCTTTATGATATATGGTGTTCCAAGACCTGTGGTCTTTTAGTGTCACTTTGTTAAATTTGTTATAAAATTTCTCTTTCTCTTCAATTCCTATAACTGATATTGGTGAATATGCTACAATTATTTTCATGGTAGTCTTTTTGTAAATACTTCTGATGAGAACTACAGTACAAGATGAATAAATGTCCCCCCACATGATGATGTTTCTTGTTGCCTTGGGGCACATGATAGATCAGTTAACCAGCTCTGCCAGTTCCTTTATGTGTACTCCAAGAAAAATCTGTGAGAACATTAAGATTGATAAAATTCAGTTCTTCACATAGTTTATCCAATTATTGTCATTAAACAAGGCCTTGCATTTAGATTAAAGCTATTTTAATGTTCATAGATGATATAAGAATTGAAATTCTTAGTATCCTCTGCCTTTTTTCTGCCTTTCTGCAACTATCTCTGAAGAAACAGAAGGGAGTCAAACAGGATCAAAGACCATTTTTCCTTCTTCCATGGATTGCCTTGGCCAGAGAATTCATCACAAGGTGTCCAGCCTACTGGTAATGTGCCTTTCAGTACTTAGCTAGACTCAGTCTATTGTCAAGGAATTAACTAAAGTTTTGCTGACATAGATTTCAAGAAGCCAAGGTCACTTTGTGGAGGTGCCTTTATTTCACACCATAGGAAATATAGAAAAACAAAAATGACTCAAAGTAACCCAAAAGTAACTGTCCTAAAATTAGGACAGTTCCCCAGTGAGTGCTTCCTTTCCCCCCTGCTGTCCCATACAAACTCCTAGAACAGGGGTTTCTTTTTTTTTTTTTGCTTTTTGGAGGGCAATTGGGGTTCAGTGACTTGTCCAAGGTCACATGGCTAGTTTTTGTGTTAAGTGTGTGAGGCCGTATTTGAGCTCAGGTCCTCCTGACTCCAGGGCCGGTGCTCTATTCACTGCACTACCTAGCTGCCCCTAGAACAGGGGTTTCTAAGTGAGAACTGTGTACCCTGCAGACACTGTGGTCCCATGGGATGTGTGATAAATCAATCAGAGGGTGAGATGAATCCTGCCCCTCACATCGATAGCCAGCCCTGGGGTATATCACCAACACAACTACAACTTCCCTTATCTTCCAAGCCTCTCTCTTCTTTTCAGCTTTACATCCTACCCTCTTCTGAGGTGGATGTCTGAAATCCAAGGGGGTTATAAGTAGCAGGTACTACATTGGCAATTGTTCAGGTGTCATTGGGAAACTTCTGCCTTATCCCCTTCTCCCCAAATCACTTCATGGCTTTAGCCTTTAGATGGGGGAGGTGAGAAAGAGAGGTGTGACCAGTGTGTGAGTCCTTCCTCTTTTGGGTAAAAGATTTTTGAGTATTTACCTTAAATATGTGAATATTTGTTATTCATAAGTTATATATATTTATGATTATATTAATAACTATGTGTATTAATAAAACATTTTAAAAAGACGTTTTAAAAGGTTGAAATATTTTATTCTAGAGTCAATAAGGAGTTACTGAAGTTTATTGAATAGGGGAGTGATATCATCAGACCTGCACTTTAGGAAAATGACGTTGTTAGCCCTGTGGATCATAGGGAAAAACTTGAAGCTGTGAGACCAATTAGGAGGAAATGCACCAGTCCATGCAAGAGGGGATAAGGACTTGAATTGGGATTTGTTTGTGTCACTAGGGAGAAGAAGACAGCTGTTAAAGTTAGATCTGAAAAGAATTGTCAATTGTATGGACATAAAGGGTGAAGGAAAGAAGGACAGGGCTGTGAGAGAACCAGGGCAACCAGAAGGATGGTGGTGCTTTCAAAGTTTTAAGAAAGTTTAAAGAAGAATGGGGCTAAAAGAAAAGAGGACGTAATGACAGCTACAATGCAGATCATAATCCATGCCTGTAAATTCTGTCTGACTCATGTCGCCCTTGTGGTTGTTCTTATTGGTCCTTCCTTCTCAAAAAGGACCAATGACATCAGGAGGGTGATGTCTTGACTTGAAAGTGAATTGGACTAAGTGAGGCAGAGCTGTGCAAAGTCATCGGCCTCACTCTCCCCTCCAGAATCATCAGCGTCCATTGGCAAGACAAGTCAAGATGACTAGTGATGGCCCAGGATGCAGTGGGAGATCTTGGTCTTTTTAAGCTAAGGTCTTTCCCACATCTCAGTTTGCCTAAGGCAATAGTAATTAAAGGCTAGATAAGAATGATGGGTTTGCCTTCACAAAAGACCATTTTGTCCTACTCAAAATGAAAAGGAGGGAGGACTCTTCCTCACTGGTCACAGTCTTCTCCCACCTCCTTCATCTCAGAGCCTCCCTCTCTGAGGGCCACCTGCTAAAGCCAGGAGGTAAGTTAAGGAGCAGGGGGTAAGGCAGAGCTTTCCCTCAAGGCTTGGATCAAATCCCACCTTCCACAGGATGCTTTGCCTACTTTCCCTGTTTTCCACCCCCCACACAATGGCTTTCTCCTGAGATCACCTTCCCTTTATGTTGTCTGCAGCTTGCATGTATGAGAGTGGGAGTGATTGATTTACTCAATCAAGTTATCCCACTTCACTTAAAATAAGTAATAATATATCCTGATATCTTAGCCAGTAAAAATAATCATTCTCAATTATATAGGTATTAGCTTTAATCAACCAAACAATCATAAACTAAATATTAAAAGTACTTGGAACTAGATTGATATTGCATAAGAAAAGGGTTCAGATAAGTTAAGGAAACTTGGTCATGCCCTATAGGTCATATAATACTATATATATTTTTAAGCCTTTACTATATGTCAGGTACTACTAAGCACAGAGAATACAAATAAGAAAAAGATAGTTCCTGCCTGCAAGGAGCTTACAATCTAATGGGGATATGAAAAATATTTAGTAGTCATCTACTATGGGGCAACAAAGTGGCACAGTGGATATAGTGCTGGATTTGGAGTCAGGAAGGCTCATATTCTTGAGTTCAAATCTGGCCTCAGACACTTATTAGTTGTGTGATCCTGGGCAAGTCACTTAACCCTGTTTGCCTCAGTTTCCTCATATGTAAAACGAGTTAGAGAAAGAAATGGCAAATCACTCTAGTATCTGTCCAAATGTGATCATGACTGGAAAATGACTAAACAACAAAGGAATCTACTATGTGTCAAACATTGTGCTAAATTCTGGGGATACAAATAAGGAAAAAATAAAATGCCTTCAAGGAGCTTAAAATCAAATGTGGGAAGATAATACACAAAAGGTAGCTGAAAAGGGATGGAAGTGCTAGAGGGTACCCAAGGGCATGATAAAGGTGATAATGAACTTGAAACAAAGCAGAGCAGCTGATGGCAAAAATCTATCATATCTCATCCAAATCAAATGAATCATCTGTGAATTATCAAGTGAGTCCTCAAGGGAGTCATTGGAGAATTTGACAAACTTGGCATTCCAGGAAAACTCTTGAAAAGGAACTACCTTGAGGAAAAAGGAGAAGACTTGGTTCACATCTTCTTCCTCTGCTCCCCACCATCACTTCTGGCCAAAGGAGGACCTTGAAAACTTCTGATTGTCCAGGGGATGTTGGACTTCTTATCAGTGTCTTAGCCAAAGCAACAATCAGTGGCAGTGTCTGCACCAGGAGCCAGGAAAAGATTGAATGAAGATTCATGGCTCTACAAGAAAGCCAACAAAAAGCTCTACTACATCCAAAGGGACATTCTTGAAGATCCCACTTAACTTTTGTTTTGGTAATAGGAGAAAAGAACACCCAGCAACCAGGAGATATGAGTTACTCCTTTACCACATGTGCTCTCTTGACTTGAGACCATTTTATCTCTGGACTTTGTGCTTGTGGGAAAGTGTGGCACAGACTTTTGGGGTGATTTTTATACCCACTCTTCTTACTGTAACACTGACTACCCTGGCCACCAGTGCCTGAAGGTCAGAAATATTATATTTTTCCACTCCACCCCCTTCACTCCCATTCTGTAGTAACTTTAAGGGTAGTTGGAGGGTGATGAGGCTCTCTGCCATTGGCTCCAGTCCCCACTAATGGTGTTCTCCTGTTTAACCTCCTTTCAGAAGTCTGGCAAGAATAAACATACAAACATTTACCCAGTACTTACGGAAACAATCCCTCACTGCAGCACCTCACAATCTGGGGCAGGGGAAGGATTCGGCTCACAGTTCCTATATGACACAGTCCCACCAAGTTACATGTTCAAAGCCCCCCTTAGTTTTGAGTCCCAGGTACCCAGGTTTCTCAGAGCTTCCCTGTTAAGCTCACTGGCTTCACACATGATCTAGAATCTTGGTGCCAAAGTAGCTATGGCTCAATTCAGAGTCTGGGATAATAATAACAACTAACACTTATACAGCACTTAGTATGTTCCAGGTACTATGCTAAGTGCTTTACATTTATTATCTCATTTGTCCTCATAACAACCCTGGGAGAGAGGTGCTATTATCATCCCCATTTTACAGTAGATAAAACTGAGACAAGCAAAGGTTAAATGACTTGTCCAGGGTCATGTAGATAGTAAGTGTGTGAGGCTGGATTTAAACTCCAGGTCTACTCTATCCACTGTACCATCTAGCTGCCCCAAACTATTAGTAAAACTACTGAGATTTGCTATGAAAGTTAAGATGTTAGGATCATAGATTTAGAGCTGAAAGGGTCATTGGTCCTTCTGACCAAAAATTCCCCAAATTATTGAATCTACTCCTATCTTACTCTACGTATAAAGAAAACTAAAGCCCAGAGAAATTGACTATTTAAAGGTCATACACTTAGTAAACAGCAGAGCCGGTATTTGAAGTCAGATTCTCTATCACCAAATCCAGTATTCTTTCCATAATACCTAAGACAATGGTTTGTACATATTATTCCCTGCTCAAAAACCTTGACTAACTTACCATTACCTACAGAATAAAGCTCAAACTCAATCTAGCATTCAAAGCCCTCTACACAGTGGTTCTGTTTTTTCAAAAATATGCTAATGAAGTAGTAACAGCCCTCTTTCATTTGGTTCTGCAACTCTAACCAGCTGAAAGGGGCTAAAATTCAGGTAGGACTTTGCAGTAGACCTAATAGCTAAAGTTTAAGAAGGGATTAGCAAAATCCCAGAATTTATAGATTGATTAAATGATATTTATGGAGAATTTAAAGACTCTAACTCTCATCAATCAATGTAAGTTAATTTCCCATAATATCATCTCTAAGAGGTATTAAATGGGTTGGATGTATCTCTAGTAAAGCTGTGGAAAATAGGGAAAGGAGTTCTGGATATGGAATCAAAGACCCAGGTTTAATTTCTGGCTCTGAAAAACTGTGACCAAGGGCAAAATCATTTGACTTCCTTGAGCCTCAGTTTCATCATCTGTAAAATGGGGATAATGACACTTAACACTACTAACCTTACAAGTTTGCGTGAGAAAAGTATTTTATCAACCTTAAAATGCTCTATAAATGTGAGCTCTTGTTCTTAACAACAAATCTAACAATTGCTAGCATTTATAGAACATTTTAAAGCCTACAAAGAGGTTTATAGACATTATTTCAGTATCTTTATCTTTATAGCAATCCAGTAGTGGAATGGGCTGCCTTAGAAGGTACTGACATGGAATAGTGGCATTGTTTATCTCCTATCAGCAGGGTAGGAGGATCAGTTTGGGTTGCAGTGTAGGGAATTCTTTCAGTAGAATTAGAACTTGGATTGAATCAGTCGTTTCAAACACAAGTAGAAATGGGTCATTACTAAACCATACATGAGTATCCCTGTGGGTCCCATATTGACTTAGAAAACCACATATTAATATAACCTGTTTTGTTGTATTTTTATTTAGTTTGTTAAACATTTCCCAATTACATTTTAATCTGGTTCAGGCAGCACTGGGGAGTGTTGTGGGCCCCATGTATGACATCCCTGGATTAGATAACATCTAAGATTCCTTGTCTATACGACTTATCTAAGCACCTATTTAATTCAACTCAAAAATTATTATTATTTTTTTTGGATTAACAATCTTGCTTTAATCAAACATATGTCATTTACCTAGTTCAGGGGGAAAAGGTTAGCACCCCAAACTTCAGAGAATACAAACAAGTTAAAAGCAGACAACAAATACAGAGAAACATCAGCAGACAGGCTTCCAACTCTCTGACCATTACATCCATACTTAGTCAGTTACCAGAGAGGGAAGCACCAACATCTGGGTTTTCAAAGCTGGGGGGGCTCAACAGCTGCCCAGTCTCATCTGGTCAAATCACAAAACTCTTCTCAAAATGAGCCCCCTCAAGAATTATTTATTAAGTGATAGATACAGAACATTATGCTAGTAACTAGGGGAGAAAAAGGAGCAGAATACATGCAGTTGCTGCCTTCATGAAGCTTACAGTCTGGAAGGGGGAACATAATATCTTCAAAATAATTATAAGAAAATATAAAATATGCTGAGTACATAAGAGAGGTATAAACAAAATATTGTGGGGGCCTGAGGAATACTATGGGGAGAGGGAGAGAGAGAAAAATCAAGGAAGACTCAATAGAGGAGGTTCCATTTGAATTGAGCTTTAAAAGATGAGAAGCGAGTCATGGAAATGAGAAGGTTGAATCATGGAAATGAGTATGAGAATATACATAGAGAAAGAAAAACATGGTCTGTGTGTGAGAAGCACAAGTAATCCTATTTGGCAAGAGTATAGAAGCATTGAAGGATTTGAGATGTGATGAAAGTTAGAGAGTGTCAGATTTGGAGGAGGGGTACGTATGTGACCCTGGGCAAGTCACTTAACCCTGTTTGCCTCAACTGTATTGAAAGAAGAATGAGTTTGTAATTCAGTTTGAAGTGCCAGTGGCATATTCCTGTTCTCAGTTGTAGATGTGGGTCTATAGAGAAATTGAGACTAGTAAGAAAGAGTTTTTGGAGTCAGTATTGAGATGATAGTTAAAACCATGGGAGTGAATGAGTGTGAATGAGAGAATGTAGTGTTGTGGTTTAAACCCGGGATGCCAAAAAGTGTTGTGGTGGAGGCTCTGTCCACCCAAAAACTATTGGGGTTTCATGATGTGTTGTGGTGGAACCATCTCAAAGAATTCAGAATCAGACCACCTCTAATCCAAGTATAGGCATTTATTGAGATTGACACCTTTTATGAAGCGGGCTAAGTTCCAAGAGGAACCAGCAACTTTTGAGAAAGCAAGATGAATTTTTATAGGATAAAGATGCATTTACATAACAGAAATTTACATAGAATAGAGGAATATCATTAATATTAAAAAGGCAGGAGGAGTTTGTTATGGGATTAGGTAATGGAGGAGGAGTCCCATCTATGGTTCAGTGGTTAAACATTCTGTTCATTTTGCCCTTCAACTGGCTAGCTATTGTGGTCCTGTCTGGTTAAGATAAATAGTTAGATATTGTGGTCCTGTCTTGGGCTAGATGGATGATGTGATTGTGATTGAATATAAGAATATACCTGTTTCTGTGGGATTGGGTCTGGGGACAGTGACCAGGTAAAAGCAGTAACTAGGTTTCCATCATATGGACACACCTGCTGTTTCTGTGGGAACTAAGAGTTCAGGGACACACCTGTTGTTCCAGTGAGTGGTGAGGCATATATGAAGAAGTTAGTATATTGGTGGGGGGAAGATGGGGGTTAGGTAGGTACAGTGGGGCTGGGCCCATAATGAAGTTAGAATATTGAAACTGGGGGCAGCTTATTGGGATTCCATTAGTAGAGGAAGAAAATAGGTGTCAAGAATGAAACCTTAGGGAAACATCAACACTTTAAATTTTTTTCTAAAGAAAAATTATCATGTGTTCATATTCTCATACTATCTCTGTACCTACTGAAAAAAAAAGAAATGCAAAGCCCTTGTAGCAGATAAGTATAATCAAACAAAACAAATCTTGTGTCTAAATACACTATACTGGTTGTGTCCAAAAATGGTGTATGTATATAAGTCCATGCATCTAAATCACTATCTTTCTTAATTTCTTGTAGTGCAATACTATTTCATTACATTCATATGTCACAATTTGTATAGCCATTACCCAATTGATGAAGATCTCCTTACTTTTCATCTCTTTGCCACTTCAAAAAGAATTGCTATAAACATTTTTGCACATAGGATCTTTTCTTCTTCTTCTTTTCCTTCTTCTTCTCCTCCATCTCTTTCTTCTCCTTCTTCTTCTCCTCCTTTTCTTTCTTCTCCTCCTTCTCCTCCTCCTCCTCCTTCGTCTTCTCCTTCTCCTCCTCCTTCTTCTTCTCCTTTTTCTCCTTATCTCTTTGGAACATGGGTCTGCTAGTGCTATTTCTGGATCAAAGAATATGAACATTTGAGTGACTTTTGGATATAATTCCATATTGTTTTCTAGAATGGATATACCAATTCACAACTCCACCAGTAATGCTTTAACTTACCTATTCTTGCAGTCTTTCCAACATTTGTCATTTTTCTTTTTTTGTCAATTTTGCCATTTGATGGGTATGAGGTAGAAACTCAGAATGGTTTTAATTTGCATTTCTCTAAATAGTAATGATTTGGAGCATTTTTTTATATGATCATGGAAAGTGTGAATTTCTTCCCTTAAGAATTACCTGTTCATATCCTTTGACTAATTAGCAATTGGGGAATGGGTCTTATTTGACCCAATTCCTTACATATCTTAGGAATGAAACCTTTAGCAAAGAAAGTTGCTGAAAGGTGGTTTCCCTCCCTTTGTCCACAGTTAACTGTTTCACTTTTAATTGAGTTTATGCAAAAATCTGTTAATTTTATATAATTAATACTGCTCATTTTTTCTTCTGTGCTCCTCTCAATGGGAAAGGCCAAAAATATTAAGAAGAGAGGTAGGAGGAAAGCAGAAACAAAAGAATAGTTAAGAGAGGTAGCAGAACCAGGACAGGATGGGTCTTGGAAGTCAAGGGAGGTTAGAGTACTCAAAGGAGGTTATAATTAGTAGTATCAAGTTCAGAATGAGCACTAAGATAAGCATACTGTGCCTGGTCATTAGGAACTCATGGAGGACCTTTGAATGACAGGTGGCAAAGTTCATGGAACATTGAGCTGAGAATCAGGAAGACTCATCTTGAAATTCAGCCTCAGTAACTTAGCTGTAAATTAAGGCAAGTCACCTAATTCTGTTTGCCTCAGTCTTCTCAACTATAAAATGGTCAGGAGATGGAAAAGTCAAACCACACTAGTTTCTTTGCCAAGAAAATCCAAAATGGGGCCATAAAGAGTCAGACATGACTAAAACAACTCAACTAACAACAAAAACCTTTGAAAGATCACTTTTATTATAGTTGATGAGAACAGAGTCTAGAATGCTATAAATTATGGAGAGTGTAGATGGTTGGGAAGTAGAAGTATGGTATGCAGACCCCTTCTAAGATTCCATGATTCTTATTTTCCTCCATTCCCTTCTTCCTGCATAAACTGGCATGGTCCAGTGAAAAGACCTCAGGATATGGAGCCAGAGGATATGAGCTCTGCTACTTACTATCTTTATGACATTCAGTGAATAACTTTCAACTCTCCAGATCTCAGTTTCCTTATCTGTACAATGAGTGGATTAGAATAGATAACCTCTATGTTCCAGCTCTATCTTTTGTGGTTGTTCAGTCATTTTTTCAGTCATATCTGATTCTTTGTGACCCTGTTTGGGGTTTTCTTTGTAGATACTAGAGTGTTTTTGCCATTTCTTTCTCTGGTTCATTTTACATATGAGGAAACTGAGGCAAACAGGGTTAAGTGACTTACCCAAGGTCACATAGTTAGTAAATGATTGATGTGTAAATACACTCAAGTCTTCCTAACTCCAGGCCCAGCACTCAATACATTGCACCACCTAGTTGCCCCTGCTTTATACTTTACAATCCTATGAATTCTGTACTTCAGCCTAACCTGTCTGCTCGTTGTCCTCAGGCCTCAGATCAGGTGATGAATATTCCCATTTTTGTAATTTTGCTTATACCCGTCAACCTATACTGCTGCCTACTTTTTTTTTTTTTTATAATTTAAGCCTTACCTTTCTTCCAGGCCCAAGGAAAGTCCCATCTCTTCTCTGATTATTCCAGTACATAGTGATCTCTCCTGTGAACTTCTTTTTGAACTACTTTTATAGGATTTATACTTCCACTAGAATATAAGTTCCATGAAGGGAGGTGCTGTCTCATTTTTATCTCTGTATGGTACCTAGCACAGTGCTTTATACCAAACATGCACTTAACACATATTCATTGAGTTGTAGGATCCATGATTTCATCTCTGTTAACTGCCCCATCTCTTACCCAAGCAGACTGCAATCAGACTGCAACCTAGTTGGCAAGTTTCAGGAGTTTCTGTGGCCAGAAATTTCATCCCTCTGTAGCCAGCCTGGTGATTCTGCCTGGCTTCTCCAATTCGGCTGCTAGACTGGTTTGGACAACAGAAAACCCTACTCAGAGCTTTTCCAATTTGCCAGAACCTGTCTTCTTATAACCTCCCAGAATTCCGGGGGTCACCAAGCACCCCAGCATGATGAGAAACAAAGAATAGGATTCTAGTGGAGGGCATTCATCCAGTAAGTGCTCAATAAATGTTTGCCAACTATGACATCTGTTAGTGAACCTCTCAATCTTACTTTTTGTTGTATGATTAAAGGAAGAAAATGACGTGGCTACATTTCATGGATCTAAGGGAACATTTGTGTCACATAGAGAGTACTAAGCAAGGGATAGCTTGAGTGTGCCGTAGGCGTGCTAGTGATGTCAGGACAATTAGGAGAAGGCCCCCAGCATATTGGATGTATTTCCTGTAATGATTTTACATGAGGACACAAACAAGAATAAGACAGGATAGATGGGATGGTGTGGGCAGGTTGTAATTTGCAACTCTGGAGAGAGAGTATCTGACATTATTAATGAGATCACCCATTCATTCCAGCATTGGAGTATAGATAGGGAATTACACTGTGATGAGATTACTTGTAGTTCTTTGCTCTATTACTATGTAATACTCTGGTTTACTCTTTAACCAGGCCCAAACACAAAGGTTATGCCATTTGTTACTGACAAGCTTAATTAAGCTCAATATAATTTGTTAACCCCCACACTTGCTCTGTAATTAACATTGATTAACATGGCTAGAACAGAATGGACAATCAGCACTTTTCAGAAGTGCTGATTAGCACCCCTATTGCTAATTCAATACAGTACAAAAGATAGCCAAGTACTCTCTACATGAGAAAAATGCTGCCCTTCTAGACTGAACTAAGCAATAAAATAAATAGTATATGGCCTTTAAGTGACTGCACATTGGTCTTGTTTACCAGTCTTGGGGCCTAGGTTAAATCATGGGTGAAAAAACAATTGGAAAGAGCTGCTCCACGGTGACTCCTCCACTGAATTCATGTGCCAGGAAGCCACTAGCTTCAAAGTCGACAGATGGAAGATGGTGCATCCAGGCTCAACAATGTGACCCCTGAGGCAGAGGATAGTCTCTATCAATTTACTGGTTTCATTTTGTACTTCTAGGATAAAGTTCAGGATTCAGTACAGCCAACTGACTCTGGAAGGGGCAAGGCACTGAGATCAACATGGGTACGAATCTTGAAAGGTTCCCAGTTATTAGGAATCTCAGACTTCAATCTGTTTTACTAAAAAGAAAGCTCTTTGGCTGATTTGCCAGTGTTCCTTCCATGTTATCTCATAATGAAGTAATAACAATAATGGTCATTCATAGAAGGCTTTAACGATTGCCAAGTGCCTTTCACACATTACCTCATTTCAGCCTCACAGCAGACATGAGAGATAGACACTATGGGTATTGTAATTCCCATTTTATAGTTGAAAAAACTTAAGCTAAGAAAAGTTAAACTAAAAACTTACTTAAAGTCACAGTAATTGTCTGAGGTAGAATTTAAACCCAAAGTCTTTTGTACTCCAAATCCAGGACACTTCCTCTCTTGATCCTGTCACCAACTTTCTGGATTTTAAAACCATGCCTTCTCTTTCTGTTCATTCTGCAACTAGTACCTGAGGCCTCTTTGTCCTAGACCAGCCTAGCCTTGTGGTCTACTCACCCTGGAATATTTCATTACCAAGGCCGGCCCTGTTGTTCCCATTTCTGAGTTCTTTCTGGAGCCTCCATTTAGTGGAAAACTCTGGGCTGGTTTGTATTCATTCCCCTCCAGTCCTGATCTTGACTTTCTGAAATTCAAAATTATTCCCTCTCCGATGGATGCCCCCTCTGAGGTTTTTCAGCTCCCTTTTGTGTATTGTCATCCAGTCATTTGAATGTAAGCTCTTTGAAGGTAGGAACTGTCCTTATTCTTGTTTGTATTTCTATTTCTGCAGTGCCTGGCACATAGTAAGTGATTGATAAATACTTGCTTTCTCCATCTTCCCTACTTTCCTTCTTCCTTCCTTCCTCCCTCCCTCCCTTCCATCCATCCTTTCTTCCTTCCTTCCTTCTTTCCTCCCTTCCATCTTTTCTTTCTCCCTTCCTTCTATTACTTCCTTTTAACTAACAAGATGAAATCCAATAGAAATATTAAATGCAAAGTTTTGCCCTGGTTCTAAAAATCAATTTCACAAGTACAGGGTTGGGCAGGCATGGTTAGATGGTTATTTGCCTGAAAAAAAGACTGTGGATGCCAAGTTCAATATGAGGTAACAGTGTCTGAAGATGAACAGAGTTCATCTTGTCTTTGGCTCCCTTTTGCCTAGAAGAGTTAGTGCTTGATACATGTTGTTGTTCAGTCATTGCAGTTGTATCTAACTCTGTGACTGCTTTGGGGGGGAAGGGGGAGCTTGCCATTTCCTTCTCCAGCTCATTTTACAGATGAGGAAACTGAGGCAAACAAGGTTAAGTGACTTGCTCAGGTCACACAGCTAAGTGTGAGTTTGAATTTGAACTCTGGCCTTCCCAACTCCAAGCCTGGCATTCCATCCACTGTGCCACTTAGTTGCCCATGCTTGGCACACAGTAAGTGCTTAATAAATGCTTGTTGATTGATAAAATAAGATCATAGATGTAGAGCCATTTATAAGTAGACATTGTTATATAAATGTGAATCACTATTCCCTCCCCTAGCCCTGCCATTTTTTTTTCTTTTTGGAGGAGGGAAGGTAGGGCAATTGGGATTAAGCAACTTGCCCAAAGTCACATAGCTAGTAAGTGTTGTGTCTGAGGTCAGATTTGAACTCAAGCCCTCCTGACTCCAGGGCCCGTGATCTATTCACTGAGACACCTAGCTGCTTCCCCACCATTTTTTTTTTAGAACTTTTGTTGCATGTTCAGCTTTCCTTTGGGATCCCAAAGCATGAAGAGGACATTCAAGAGGGGAGTAAGAGATGAGTTGTTTGTCCTTCATTCTTGAAGAGGACCATGACATCATGGAGATGACACCATGACATACAAGTGAATTGGATTTAAGTGAGGGAGGGATGTGACTCAAATAGTAAAAGGCGGAGTGACTGTTACACTTAGAAACAAAATACGAGAGTGTCTACGTTAACTCGCCCTTCTGCCTTAACTCAGCACGAGCTGGGTTAGCAGCACCAAAAATCCATAGCTCCTGGGCAGTGAAAGCTGACCTGAAACACTGCTCTGATTGGAGGCCCTTTTATGCTTCCTAGCAAAGCTGCTCTTTGTCTTCCAGTTAGCTGGTTGTGCTAGGTTTTATCTGTATCTTTGCCATCAATTTAAGTCTCATTAATCTACTATAAAACCCTATTTACCAGAGGAAATGCTAAGTTATTTGTGTATATTATTTAAAACTTATAAATAGGGAGAGGTTAAGGGAGAAAGTGTTCTTTATTCTAAAGAGATGAAAAATTTTGTCAGTGGGAGCTAATGTTGAGGTGACAGCTTAGACAAATGGTATTAGACCAACCAACTGTGACGTGTGAATGCAGGATTCATCTTTTCTTAGAAATAAATAATAAGCTAATTAAGGCACGAAGGCAGTTAAAAGTCATAAGGAGGTGACAGTATGGAAAAAAATACACTTTTGTTTTTAGACTAATAACTACTATTGTAGGGGGAAGAAGAAAGCTTAAAATTACCCTACCTGGAATTTTTCCCCTCCCTCATGGCACTGAAAGTTTCATCTGTCTTGCTTGTTAGTTGAACCTATTGCCTACACACAAATGTGTGCTGGAGACAGTTCTAACTAGCTCAGTAGAGCTGATAATGAAAACTCCAGAGAGCTGATTGTTAAATTTCTAGTGTGAGCATTCATACCTCTGAAATCAGCAAACCCTACACATCAGGATTTGATTTATTCTTTTGTTGATTGGCCTTGGCTTCCTTGACACAGCTTCCTGGTTATCTAAAAGCATTAAAAAAAAAAAAAGGCCCAGGATGAGTAGTTGGGGCCCTTCTAACTGAATTTTGAAAACCATGCAAATCAGCATGCTCTTTTACTATATATTCTCTGATGACCAGACATGTTTCCATATGGAGATGTGATAAAAAAAATTATCTGAGGGGTCCATTAATTAGGTACTGCTGCCAATCACAACATTTGGAGATAGTTATCTGCAGATTTTATTTATACTTAGAGAGCAGACTCATCTGTATCAAAAGTCAGAGAGCCTAGAGCACAATCCTTAGCAACCTTCTATAGAATATGAATATATAAGCGGTGTAGAAAAAATGGAATTTTACAGAAATCAGGAAGGGAAGATAAGGGTACAACATATCCAGGAACAAGTAACTGAAGGGGAAAGATATCAACATCTGCCAGCTGGTTAAAGCAGGAGTTCTGGTTTCTTTCCCAGTTTTGATTTTACAGGTGTTATGACCTTGAATTTCCAAGAATAAAGTTTTTAAGCTCAAAATAGAGACTGGGGCAGTGTTCTCTTATCATAGTGGCAGCAAGACATCTGAGCCAGAAATTCTCCTGCTACAGAGGCAAGGAGCACCCGCTCCAGAGAATCTAAGTGCCATTCTACCGTCCTTGAATAAATCTGTAGTGTCAAGGCAAGTTAAACCCACTTCTCCTAACTGTCTAATGTCCAAACTTCAAATCTGAACTGAGAGTCCAGCACTTCTCAATACACATTTAAGGTCCCCCTGCCCCTCCCTTGTAGCACCTGGCATAGTCTTGAGCACAGAGTAGGCATCCAATAAATATTTGTATGTTAATTGACTCATTTGGATCACAAAGATAAAGCAGCATTGCTGCCATTGAATGCCATCAAGGGAAAGAGGTAAGATGGACAATATGGTGAAAGAGAGAGTGTTGGACTGGGGATCATGAAGACATAGATTCAGATCTTGCCTCTGACACATACTAGGAAGGGGGGAGGAGAGGAGAAAAAGGAATAAGCATTTAGATCGTGCCTACTATGTGCAAAGTGCTTTGCTAAGCACTTTTACAAATGTTATCACATCTGATTCTTGTAAAATATCTGTGAGGCAGGTGCTGTTATTATCCCCATTTTAAAATTGAGGAAACTGAGACAAATGGAGATTAAGTGACTCACCCAGGTTCACCCAGTTAATAAGCATCTAAGACTGAATTTAATCTTCGATCTTCCTGAATCTAGGCTCAATGTACTATCCACTGAGTGACCGAGCTGTCTTGCTACCACTAGCTTCATAACCACAGGCAAGTCACTTGATCTGTCTGAGTCTCAGTTTTTTCAGAATGTCATTAATACATACTTAGCAGTGTCATCAAGGGGGTTTAAGTGAGATGACTGTATAAGGTATGTGTTGCCTGTGAGAAGTATATAAATATATAAGCAGAAGGCTCGAGGGGAGTCATTAATATCTCTGGAATTTTATATTCCTTTCTTGAAGGAGGAGGAAAAGAGGGATGAACGTGGCTACTCTGTTCTCCTCTGAGAGAGGAGGTAGTGGACTAGAATTATATCTGTCTATTCCCCCCCACAAATATCGTTGGTGCAGCGGCGCAATTAGTTCAGAACAAATAGCTATTTTCCTGGCCCCTATATCTTAAGGAGGGGAGAATAGCAATAGCTTACATCCACTGGCTTGGCTCTTTCTAGCAAAATGCTGGTTACACAAAACACCATGACAGATAATTAATAGTGAGGAAACCCATCTATACAAGCAGTCAGAAAAAAAAGTCAGAAAAATCCTACAGATTAAAAATACCAAAAAATACACAAGTGAATGAACTCTTACATTGGAGTGAGATAGATCTCTCTCAAAACAAGAGAGAAACTGAATTTCCCCAAAATTCTAGGGAGGCAAATTGGAAATCAGAAAATGGTAAAGAGACAGCTTCCCTTACATATGTGAAACAAGGTCTTTCTCTTTCTATTCCTTGGAGCACTTTGTCTGGATCTCTCCTCAACCTCCTCCTCACCCTCCCCCCCCACCATTCACACCTTACCATCACATTCTACCTTGTATGTATGTCCATCTGTCTTAGTGGAATGTTAGCCCTTTGAGAAATAAGAGAATGTCATCTTAAAGAGCATCGAATCCCAATGTTGAGCACAGCAACTGGCATACAACAGATGCTTAATCAGTGCTTGTTGCATTGGGGTTTTGGGGGGGTGTTTTTGCTTTTTGGAGGGGGGACGGCAGGGCAATTGGAGTTAAGTGACTTGTCCAAGGTCACATGGCTAGTAAATGTTAAGTGTCTGAGGCTGGACTTGAACTAAGGTCCTCCTGACTCTAGGGCCGGTGCTCTATTCACTATGCCACCTAGCCGCCCCTGTTGCATTGTTCAAACCTGTTGAATAGCCAGGTGCTTGCTCTGGAGAAAGTAAAGTTAGGGTGGCAGAGGAAAGGAATGAAAAGGAAGGAGAAAATGAATCCAGAAGGATGTTTGTTTCTTCCTGTGCTAGTAGAAGAGGACTTTTAATAACAGGTTGGAGGTAGAGTGGGATTGAAGTATATCTTCCCTACTGCTCTTCCTTGAAAGATGTCCAATTCTACCTGTGGACTGTGCTGGCCTTCTCATACACACAGTCACTGAGAGGAATTGCTTGTGCTGATGCTTTTAAGCTTGCAAGTATTTTCTTGTTGAGGTCACACAAATGGCTGATAAATCCATTCCCTGAAATAAATACCATCATGGAAGCCTTCTTGTAGCTGTCAGAGGTTATGAGCAGTGTTGATGGAGTGTGGTAATGATGCACCTGGGTGACAGAGAGGATTTACCGGGCTCCTTCCTATTTGGTTCAGATGGGGTAAGACCATTATCTGTACTTCATCTTCTTTTAAAGAGATTGTTTCCCAGGCTCTTGTGAGCTACAAGCCTGTTGCGGAAACAAAGACCAATATCAGCCTGTCACAATTATAGATCAATTCATCACCACAGTCAGCCTTCCCTCTGATCTCCTTGAACTCTTTCCAGGTGGGAGCCACTGCAGATCTATATGCCAATGCCTTCTCTCTGGATATTATGTCTTTTGAAACACTGCAGCATTCATTCCCCAGGCTTCTTAGAGGAATGTGTTGACTGTATCTCCTCATCATTTCTCATATAAATCTCCTTCTCTTTGCTAGCACGGCCATTAAGACACCAGATTTAAGAGTAAGGAAGATCTGGGTTCAAATAAAGTCTCACTATATTACTTTTGTGACCCTGGGTAAATGACCTTACCTCTCTGTGCCTCAGTTTCCTCATCTATAAAATGAGGGGGCTGGACTTGATTACCTCTAAGGTCTCCTCCAGCTCTAAATCTATAATCCTATGTACGTATATGAATGGATACCTGTATCACTTCTCACCAGCTTCCTAACTGTTCTCCCTGCTCCACACTCTTCTTTCTCCCTTTGTCTAATTTTTCCCTTGCCCCTTTCACTTACTACCTTGTTCTTTGTGGTTTATTGCTTACCACCAGGAGAATGTAAGCTACAGGAGGGCAGGGACTGTTTTGTTCTTGTCTTTGTATCCCAAGTTCCTGGCACTATGATTTGTACATAGCAAGCACTTCATAAATATTTGTTAAATAAACTTGTGGAATTGATGAATGAGCTTCAGAATCATGTTGTTGTTTGTCCTGCATTCTAGAAGAGGACCAAAGACATCACGTGTGTAATGTCTTGAATTGCATGTGAATTGGATTTAAGTGAGGCAGAGCTGCACAAAGTCATCAGCCTCATTCTCTCCTCCAGTCATCAAAGTCCACTGGCAAGACAAAGGTTAAGACTATTGGTGATGGCTCCAGATCACTTCAGAATCATAACCTGTCTAGGGAGAGGGGGATCTTATTCACTTTTGCTTTTTTTAATTTCAGATGTCAAGGTGGTCCAAACATTGAGGGAGTGTGGTAGGAAAAAAGCTCTTAATCCTAATGGCAGCTTGTGGGATCCTCCCACCATAATCTGTTTTTTTTGGGCCTCTACTATTGTGTTCAAGATGAACCCTGCAGGTCCTATGATTCAATTGAACAGCACCTACTGTGTGCAAGGCATTGGTAGAGACAAAAAAATTGATTAATTTTTGGCCTCAAAGAGACTATATTATATTGGAGGGAAACAATGTGTACATAAAAAATTATAAATAAAATATATACAAAGTCATTTCTAAGAAGGATCAAGGTAGGCTTCCTGTAGGTGTTGACACTTGAGCTGACTCTGAAGGAAACTAAGGATTTTATGAAATGGAGATCAGAAGAAAGTACATTCTAAGGCATGGAAATGGGAGATGGAATGTCGGGTTCAGAGAATATCAAGCAGACTAGTTTGGTAGGAACCCGAGTGTGGCTGGAGGAGAGTCATTTACACAAAGTCTGGAAAACTAGGTTATTTTACCTTCTATTTGAACTCTGAAAACCTTATTTTCCAAAACCTGTCAAGAGGGGGCGGTCAGGTAGCACAGCGAGTAAGAGCACCGGCTCCAGTGTCAGAACGACCTGGAGATCTAATCCCCGGCTCAGACACTTAGCACCCACCCAGAAACACCTGGCCGTGTAACCTT
Organism: Petaurus breviceps papuanus; assembly: GCF_028583685.1. NCBI lineage: Eukaryota > Metazoa > Chordata > Mammalia > Diprotodontia > Petauridae > Petaurus > Petaurus breviceps. The sequence goes on from NW_027187378.1 coordinate 8,781,120, forward strand.
GAGCAAGTTACTTAACCCCAATTGCTTAGGGGCGGCCAGGTGGCTCAGCAAGTAAGAGTACCGGCTCCAGTGTTGGGACGACCTGGAAATCGAATCCCGGGCTCAGACACTCAGCACCACATCCAGTTCTGGCCTTGTAACCTTGAGCAAGTTACTTCACCCCGATTGCTTAAAAGTGCCTACTCTGGCCAGGCACTGTGTTAAGTGTTGGGAATACAAAAAGTGGCAAAAGACAGTACCTGCCCTCAAGGAGCTTACAATCTAATGGGAAGGGGAGCAACACTGGCCCGTTGGCTATTTCATGAATAAGACACTCCATCTCTTATCCCTGGGCATTCTCTCTAGCTGCTCCTCATGCTGGGGACATTCTTCCTCCTCCACTTGGACTACTGACCTCCCTGGCTTCCTTTAAGTAAGTTTCAACTAAAATATCACCTCCTACAGAAAGCTTTCTCCAAGCCCTCTTAATTCCAGTGCTTTGCCCCTGTTAATTATTTCCTCTTTATCCTATGTATAACTTGTTTGTACATATTTGTTTGCATGGTCCTCCTCTCTGCATTAGATTGTAAGCTCCATGTTAGAAGCCTCTTAACAGGTTTTGGTAAATGAGGTTTTCAGAGATCAAATACAAGCTAGAACAATCTAGTTTTCCAGACTTCCTGTCCATTACTCTCCTTCAGCCACACTCAGGTTCCTGCCAAACTAGTCTGCTTGATATTCTCTGAACCTGATATCCCATCTCCCATTTCCATGCCTTTGTTCTGATCTCTAATTCATAAAATCTTAGTTTCCTTCAGTGTCACTGGATTGAGGTGCACATGTTGGGGAGTAAAGTATGAGACTGGACAGGTAGGAGGTAATTAGGTTATGATGAGCTTTAAATGCAAAATAGAAAATCTTGTATTTGCTCCTTGAGGCAATAGGAAGTTACTAGAGTTTATTAAGTGTATGTGGAGGGGTGGGTGGCTGTGGTGGGGAGCAGTGGTGACATGATCAGACTTGCATTTTAGGGAAATCACTTTCGTGATTGGAGTGGGAAGAGACTAGAGGCTGGGAGAATCACCAGTAGGCTATAACAAAAATCCAGGTGTGATGTGATGAGGGCTTGTCCTAGAGTGATGATAGTATCAGAGGAGAGAAGGGGGAATATTCAAGAGGTGTTACAAAGGTAAAATCAGCAGATCTTGGCATCAGCTTAGATATGAGGGGCGAGAGGTAGTAAAGAATTCAGGGGAAGATAAGAGTTGGGGATGGTTTAAGTGGAAAGGTAATGAGTTCTGTTTTGACATACAGATTTTAAGATGTCTACTGGGCATCCAGTTGAGATGTCTGAAAGGCAGAGATATCTGATTAGAGGTCTGTAGCAAGTTTGGGGCAGGAAATGTAGATTTGATAATTATCAGCATAAAGATGGTAATTAAATCCATGGGAGCTGATGAGATCACCAAAGGAAGTACTATAGAGGGAGAAGAGAAGAGGGCCCAGGACAGAACCCTGAGGGACACTTACAGATAGAGTGCATAATCTGGAGTAGGAGCCAGCAAAAAAGGCAGAGAAGGAGTGGTCAGATAGTTAGGAGGAAAAACAGGAGAGAATGATGTCCTGAAAATCTAGAGAGTTACTAAGAAAAAGAAAGTAATCAACAAAGTCATGGGTAGCAGAAAAGTCAAGGAAAATGAAAATTGTAAAAAGGCCATAGGATTTGGCAACTAAGAGATCACTAGTAACATTGGAGAGAACAGTTTCTGTGGAATGATAAGGTCAGAAGTTCTATTTTATGGGGTTAAAAAGGAATGGGAGGGAAGAAAGTATAGGCATCTATTGTAGATGAATTTTCAAGGAGTTTAATTACAAAGGGCACAAGAGAAATAGGAGATAATATAGGAAAGACATGGGCATGTTTGTAGGCATTAGGAAATGAGCCAGGAGAGAAGAAGAGATTGAAAATAAGTGAGACTGTGGATGACAAAGGAGATAATGTTGGAAGAGACAGATGGAATGGAATCACTTGAACAAGTTGGGGGGTTGTTGCTAAGGGGTTGGTAAGGAGTAAGGTCACTTCATCATATAAAACAGGAGTGAAGAAGGAGACAGTGGCAGAAGGTATCTGAGTGAAAGGAGATGAGAAAAAGGGGAGAAGAGAGAGTTCATGGCAAATGGCCTCAACTTTTTCTGTAAAATATGAAGTAAGAATCTCAGCTGAGAGAGAAGAGAGTAAGGGGGCTCATGAGAGGTCTGAAGGCAAATGAAAAGGTTTGGAAGAGGCATTATGGAGAGTGGGATAGTGAGTTGAAAAAGGAGGTATAGTAGATTACCTAGCAGTGAGCACCTAGTTCAGGTTATGTAACATGAATTCACAGGGGACCAAGTCAGAATGGTTGCATGATTTTCTCCACCCTCATTCAGGAACATGTGTGTGTAGGCCTAAAGGTGATGAATGATGGGGATCATCCAAGGCTAAGGTCTGGTTGGAAATAATCACATTCAAGAGAGGATAATAGTTTAGAGTTGAACTGTTTCACCAAAGAATCAAGATGGGGAGATGACCTTACAGAGAACTGAGGGAATGTAGTGCCAATGCAATATTTACAGTGCCCCTGATCATGATAAAGACTGTGACTATAAGTATTGCATGATGTTTGATTGCAAAATATACCAGATTCTCCAGGTAGAGAACAGAACTGAAACATTTATTTAGACACCAGAAAACCAAATCCCCAAACCAGTAAGCCAATTCCATCATAGTACCAAAGATATTCAGAAGCCATAATAACACTGAGAGCCACAGCATCCTTCAGCCTTTCCACAAACCAATACGAGATCAATATTTACTCACAAACCTCTCTATCTCCTTGCTTGAGCTCCTCTTTCCTCCATTGTCTGGCTAGCTCTGAACCAGCTTCCTGAGGGCTCTGCTTCCTTTCAGCAAACTCCTCCCACCACAGGCTCCATGTGACTACATTCAGCCTATTAGGGGGCAGAGTTTACTTTCAAAGGAGGGGAGGTCTTCAAACTCCCCCTAGGTCTATTAAGGGGTAGGGAAGATCTTAAAATTCCCATTCCCATTATAGGGTTTAAGGTTCATGGTGAGGATGAAGAGTAGGATATCATAAGGGAAGGCAGAAGGAGAGGTAAAAAGTCAATAGATTATGTTTGGGTAAGGGGATGTCAGAATTCTTGAACATGCAGGTAGTCTATTTGTGGGTGATGATCTTCCCAGAGAAGATTGGCAGTGGATGCCACACATGACTTCAGGTAATATAATATCCAGATTGAGGGATGAGTGGGGAAAACCATGAAAGATCCCAAATCTCATTATGTTCCTGCAAAAGTAGACTGAATATTTAATCTAGATGTAAATATGCACATTTCTTTGTTTCTTCCCAACTTCCCAACTAGCTCCCATTTCCCCTAAGCCATACATAAAGGGACCCTGGATATACAACCAGTAAGACTATGCCTCCTGATACCTCCAGCACTGGGAGAGCACAGAGGCCTTCCCCTAAAATGATAGCAGTGACTGAGTCAGAGATGACCAAGGCATCAGAAATAACGAATGTGGAGTGCCTCTCATTTTTCCATTTTTTTTTCCCATTCCTGAAAACCTACTCTCATGGATAACTATATACTTGTATCAATGGTGGTTTCCACTGTGAACGGTTACAATATGCATTGTAACTTGTCTGGCATCTACAGTTACTCATTTGGAGCTAGCAATTACTTGAAAAGCTGTATCTTAGTAGAAAATACAAGTAAAACTGGCAAGATAACATTTCCTATACAACAGTGCTCCAAGAAGGTAATGTCAATAGAACAGAGTCTCTTGTGGCTAATCATCAAATTAATGTAAAGGATAGGGAATGGACCTGTGATTTCCCAGAGTAGGAATCTCCCTCTACCAATGTAGGTTGGCACATACTCTGCAATGTATAAATTTATTGAGTTCCCTAGAGCATTGAGAGGCTAGTTAACTTTCTCAGGGTCACACAGCCAGTGTATGTCAGAGATGGAGCTTGAAGCTAGGCCTTCTTGATTCTGAAGCTCTCTATTATTGTTCTTTTATATGTGCAAGAGTGAGTTTTGAAGGTGTCCACCATCAATCTCCCATTACCTGAACATAACCATATAATACATACAAGATCCTTGATTCATATTTCATTGAAAAATTTGAGGTCATTCACCAAGAGCTCCCTCTTTTCCCCTCCTTATATCATTCAGATACCTTCTGCCACTCTCCTCCACCCTTGTGTCACATAAAGGGGTGGCCTTTTTACTCACTGAGTGAGAGGTGACTTTATCTACTCTTATGGATTCAATTATCTTTTCTATAAAGATGATTCTCAATCTATTTAACCTCTCCCCTGCCCTCCAGTCTTGTATCTTCCATTGTGATTGGACATCTTAAACTGGATGTCTCCTAGATATCTTATATTCAACATGTAGAAAACTAAGCTCGTTCTCTTCTCTTTTTCCTCAAACTCTCATCTTCCTAACTTTGCTTTTAATGCTGAGAGTACCACCACCTCCCAGTCACCCAGGTTCCCAACCTACATGTCATCCTCAACTCTCACTCTCCCACCTCACCCCATATCCAAATAGGTTGCCAAGTCTGATTGATTCCAGTATCATAACTTCTCTTCTATATTAGCCTTTATCCCCTCTGACTCTGCCACCCTCCTAGGACAGGCCCTCATCACCTCAAGCTATTGCAATAGCCTTTTCCTGACTCTAAATCTCTCCCCACTTGAGTCTATTCTCCATTCACTGTTGCATTGATCTTCCTAAAGTGACTATGTCACCTCTCTATTCAGTAGCTTCTTATCATCTTCAGGATTAAATATAAATATATGTATATATTTATATAAATATGTTTTCTGGCTTTTAAAGTCCTTCATAACCTAGTCTGTTCCTATCTTTGCATTCTTATTCCTTACTCCTCTCCACATACTCTGAAAATCAATGACTTTCTTGCTTATTCCTCATGCAAGACACTCCCCCTCTAGACTCTGTGCATTTCCATTGGCTATTGTCCCCCTTACCTAGAAGTCTTTCCCACCTAGTATTAACCTCCTGGCTTCCTTCAAGTGTGATTTAAATCTTACCTTTTCTAGGGCCAGGGCAGGGAGTTAGGAAGGGGGAAAGGGAAGAAAAAAAAAGAAAAAAGATTCCTTGATAACTTTATATATATATTAGTTTAATCATTAATTTCCACAAGATTTTCAGTTACAAATTTTCTCCCCACTTTCCCCCTACCAACCACTCCAAAACAGTGATCTCACTGAATATCCCCTCCCCCAATCTGCTCTCTCCCATATCTACCCCCATTCCCCCTCTGACTTTCCATTAGGGCATGGTGGATCTCTATGCCCCAGTGACTGTATATCTCATATACCAGTTACATGTAAAATAATAATAATTATATTTTTCAAACATTTGATTTTAAACCTTTGAATTCCAGATTCTTTCCCTACCTTCCTTGTCACCCACCCTCACTGGGAAGATAAGCAATTCAATATAGGTTGTACATGTGTAGCCATGCAAAACATTTCCATAGGGGATATATTGTGAAAGACTGACTATATTTTCCTCCATCCCATCCCACCCCCCACTTGTTCTATTCTCTGCTTTGATCCTATCCCTTTTCAAAAGTGGGAGCTTCCAATTTCCCTCCCCCCCCAGCCTTCCCTCCCTTCCATCATCTTCCCTCTCATCCCCTTCCCCACTACTTTCTTGTAGAGTGAGAAACCCTATTTAGTGTGTATTTCATTCCCTCCCTAAGCCAAATTAATTGAGAATAAGGTTGACTCATTCCCTTTTGCCTTCCTGTTCTTCCCCTCCCTTGTAACAGTTTTCCCTTGCCTCTTCTATATGAGATAATTTACCCATTCTATATATCCTCTCATTATATTCCTCTCTCATCTCTTAATTTCACCTTTTATGTATCATCCCTTCCTATTCAACTGGTCCTTTACCCTCTGTCTATATATACTTGTACACATACATACACATACTCACATATGTATTCATACACCCATATGCCCTCCTATATAGACATATATGTATGTATACATATATCTATATATATCTATATCTATATATCTATATATATATACATTTCTATTCCCTTCAACTATTATCATACTGAGAAAAGTTTCATAAGTTGCAATTATTGTTTTTCCATGGAGCAATGTAATTAGTTCAACTTTGATAAGTTTCTTATGATTTCTTTTCCCTGTTTACCTTCTCATGATTCTCTTGCTTCTTGTATCTGAATGTCAAATTTTCTATTCAATTCTGTTTTTTTTATCAAGAATGTTTGAAAGTCCTCTATTCCATTGATGACCATATTTTCCCCTGAAACATGATACTCAGTTTTGCTGAGTAGGTGATTCTTGGTTTTAATCCCAGCTCCTTTGGCCTCTGGAATATCATATTCCAAGCCCTTCAATCCCTCAGTGTAGAAGCTGCCAGATCCTGTGTTATCCTGATTGTGTTTCCACAGTATTCAAATTGTTTCTTCCTGGCTGCTTGTAATATTTTCTCCTTGATCTGGGAACTCCAGAACCTGGCTATAATATTCCTAGGAGTTTTCTTTTTGGGATCTTTTTTCAGGAGGTGATTGGTGGATTCTTTCAACCTCTATTTTGCCCTCCAGTTCTAAAACATGAGGGCAATTTTCCTTGAGAATTGCTTGGAGAATGATTTCTAGGTTCTTTTTTTGATCATGGCTTTTAAGTAGTCCAATAATTTTTAAATTATCTCTCCTGGATCTATTTTCCAGATCAGTGGATTTCCCAGTGAGATATTTCACATTGCCTTCTATTTTTTCATTTGTTTGGATCTGTTTAATAGTATCTTGATTTCTTATAAAGTCACTAGCTTCCATTTGCTCCAATCTAGTTCTGAAGGAATGATTCTCTTCAGCGAGTTTTTGAGATTCTTTTTCCAACTGGCAAATTTGGCTTTTTAAGGTATTCTTCTCCTCACTGGCCTTTTGAGCCTCTTTTGCCATTTGAGTTAGTCTGTTTTTTAAGATGTTATTTTCTTCAATCAGGTTGTTGACTCTCATTTCATAATTTTCTTGCATCATTCTCATTTCTCTTCCCAATTTTTCCTCCACTTCTCCTATTTGGTTTCCAAAATCTTTCTTAAGCTTCTTTATGGCCTGTAAGCAGCTTATTCTTTTCTTGGAAGCTTTTGGTGCAGGAGTTCTGACTTTGCTGTCTTCCTCCTGTTCCATTCTTTGATCCTTTTTGTGCCCCAAAAAGAAATCCAAAGTCGGATTACTGTGCTTGCCTTGCTTCCCTTGTTTGCTCATGTTGCCACTCAATTACTTGACTTTTGAGCTTTTTGCCACAGTAGAACTCTGCTACCAAAGGGGGAAGCTTTGTCCCAAATTGCTGGGGTTTTCTCAGTTGCTGGAGCTATTAGTTGGGTGCCTTCTCTGAAGCCTCCCCACGCTCTGGCAAACTGGTCATGCACTCCAGGACTTCCACCTTAGATCGCAATCCATATCCAAGCAGGTTAAAGCAAGAGCTGTTACCCCTCAGACTGGTTGCTTGGTCCCCCTAAAATCTGCAGACCAGGAGCTCTGAAGCAGCCATGCGGTGGTGGCTGCAGGGCCAGGGTGCCTCAGCCACTTCTACCTGCAGGGGGTAAAGGCCTGACCGCACTTGTGAACCCCTGGTTCACAAAGTCCACAACTCACTTTGTCCTTAGCATCTATGGGTTGATAATTCTGGAAACTGCCACAGCTGTTGGTGATCTGAAGTCCCTCTAGCTGGTGGCTGGTCAATCCGCCCTGAGACTAAAACCATGGTCTGTGTGGGGCTGGGCTTGGCTCCCAGAGTGCTGCACTGGCCGCTTCCTGCCGCCTGCTGGGATGTCCTCAGTGGGAGGTTAGCTTCTCTGGGTCATTTTGTGGGTTCTGTAGCTACAAAGTTTGTTCAGTCACCTGTTACATGAATTGGAGGAGGTGGAAGTAGGAGCCCCATGGAAGTCCTGTTTGTACTCTGCCATCCTGACTCTGACCCCCTAACTTTATTATATATTTAAAAGGAATCACAAGTTGTACACAATAGATTTGCAGTTTCATATGCAATCATTGTTTTTTTTCTATCCTACTATGTTATAGAAATGCTTGTTTTATTTCTAAGTTCAGAATAAAATGAATAAAATCTTTTTTTTTTTGGAGGGAGGAAAGTAGGGCAATTGGGGTTAAGTGACTTGCCCAAGGTCACAAGGCTAGTGTTTTGTGTTCAATGTCTGAGGCCAGATTTGACTTCAGGTCCTCCTGACTGCAGGGCCTATGCTCTATTCACTGTGCCACCTAGCTGCCCCTAAAATGATAATTTAAATCTTACCTATAGGAAACCTATTCTGACCCCCTTTAATTCTTGGGCCTTCCCTCTTGTTGATGATTCCCAGCTTATTCTACATTAGCTTGTTTGCATATTATTCCCCCCATTTGACTGTGGTCTCCTTGAGAACAGGGATTGCTTATGTCTTTCTTTGTATCCCCAGCGCTTAGCACAGCACCTGACCTGTAATAGGCATTTAATAAATATTTACTGTTGGCTTGACTGGTCATGTTCTATCAACATAGCATGTGACAATCGGAGGATGAGTTTTCTGTAGCTATTATACTAGGATTCTTAAAGTACTAATGATTAGGAGGTAGAGAATCAGAGCTTCATATCAGATATGCAGTTGAAGTTGTCTCTGAAAGGTCTTTCCATCATAGACCATGTCTACGCATAGACCCTTTGCTATGCAAGACTGATACCAAGCATTATCCCAAAGGAGTAAAAAAAAAAATGTCCAGGGAAAGGGGCCCAAGCTGCTTTACTACCTATTAAGACACTGGAGAATAGGCTTACAGTTAAGCTCAAATTATGGAAATTTCTATTTAGGAACCCAGACAATTCAGTGACACTCTTTTCATACCCTAGAGGCTCACTTGGACCTTACCGTAGTTATTGGATTGAATTATTTCTGCGAATAATTCAAACTCCCCAAAGGCACAAAAGTGAATCTACCTAATTAAATCCATGGGCACTTGTACCAGTCCCTCCTCCTTAAGTATCCCTCCACACCTCTGCATACAGTAATAGTGGGACAATTCAGTTCTCGTGCCAGCCTATTTCTAACTGAATTCATTGATTTTTTTCTCTTTTACTCATTGTTTCATAATAACAATAGTCAGCATTTGGGTATTAGGTATGCTTCTGCACATCGTCAGCCAACAAACATTTATTAAGCATTTACTGAGTGCCAGATACTATGCTATGTGCTGGGAATACATAGAAAGGAAAAAACATTCCCTGCCCTCAAGGAGCTCACATTGCAATGGGGAGAGAAAATATGCAAATAACTAAGTATATTAAAAGATATATAATAATAAGCATTTACTTAGTGCTTTCAAGTTTGCAAGGCACTTTATAAATATTATCTCATTTGATCCTCATGACAACTTTAGGAGGTAGCTATTATTCCAGTTTTACAGTTGAGGAAACTGAGACTGAGGTTAAGTGACTTGCCCCAGGTCATACTGATGCTGTCTGACTCCAGGCCCAGTGCTCCGTCCCTGGCAACATCTAGCTGCCTGCTATACAGAGTAGATGAAAAGTAATAGGATTGTAGATCATTTAGTCTAATCCCTTTATTTTATATAATAATAATTGCTGACATTTAAATGGAATTTTAAAATTTGAAAAGGACTTTACATAGGAATGAATGTGCCATTGTTAGGTCATAAAAATCAGGAGAGAGAAATTATCTCAAGTTAATGAGAAATATATTTTTCCTGAAGTAGTCAGAATGTATATATGCAGGTAGCCCTGAAGAGAGACTACCAATTTCCCCTAAATTGCCTAATTTTTATACTATTGATCAAATAACTCTTTGCCAAATAGTGTTCCTCAGCTGACCTGATATTGACCCAAGACCTTTTTCTTTTTCTTTCTTTCTTTTTTTTTTTTTTTTAAGCAATTGGGGTTAAGTAACATGCCCAAGGTTACACTGCCAGTTATTTTGTGTGGGTGTTAAGTATCTGAGGCTGGAACCGATCCTGGGCCTTCCTGACTCCTGCGTGGGGCTCTTATTCACTGCGCCACCTAGCTGCCCCCCAAGACCTTTTTCTTATCCTGAAAGCATTCTCTTTTTTTTTTTCTTTTTGGAAGGTAATTGGGGTTAAGCTACTTGCTCAAGGTCACATGGCTAGTAAGTGTTAAGTGTCTGAGGCCGGATTTCAACTCAGGTTTACCTGACTCCAGGGCCAGTGCTCTATTCACTGTGCCACCTAGTCACCCCCAAAGCATTCTCTTTTTGAGAACATTTAGAAGTCTCCTGTCACATTATCCTGAAGTTTATCAGCAACTCTATTGTCTCTTTTTTTCTATTTTGCAATCTTGTCTGTTGGCATGAATTATTTTTCGTTACTGCAGCAATCTCTTACAGAAATAACCCCAAATTTAACCTTTCATCATCAAAAGAGTGTTATTTGCCAGAGATGTCAAATGAGTCCTAATCATCTGAAAAGAGTTATAGGAAACTAGCCAAAAGATCGGGGTCTGGGTAGATGGAGGAATTCTCTGACCTCTGTGGTTGACTTCTTGGTTAAAGAAATCAAAAGAAGCATCAACTTAGTTCAGGCCTACTGTGCTGGATGTTTTCCAGATAGCTGGTATACTCTACAGATAGAATCCTCCCAATGACTTGAGAACAGTTAACTCTATGTCACAGTACTGTCAATCTGCCTGAGAGCAAATGGTCTGGAGGCTCTAGGCTGGAAAGAAGGACAAACTGAAATCCGAAATCCTACCAGGAGTTCACTTTAATATTCTCACTGGCTTTCTCAGAGCTGTAGGCAACCAGCCATATCTTTGCCTGGGGAAAATTCACTTGACAGGTTTGGGGCATGGGGGAAGAGCAGAGAGCTGCACCATAGAAGCGATATAGAAGATATTTCCATCAGGAGTACAGTCACTCCAGCAAAGGGAGTAGATCTCACTTATGGTAGATGAATAGGAGAAAATGATCCCTGGAAGAGGGGCAACATGGGTGTGTAGTAGGGGACCTTAAAGTAGTTGTACCATGTGATACTGGAGGACTTTAAGATAGACACAAGGAAGTTCCATCCTAATGGACCCTCTGAGGAAGCGTCCCCATTCATTCAGCCCCCATCCCTGTGGGCAAAAAGCCCAATTCACCTCTACCTGGGTGTTGGCTCTAGGTTGGTCTCCTTCTCCTTGCACTCCGCTCCCTTCCCCACATAAATTCTTGCTCTCTTTTTAAATTAATTTTTCAAATTACAAATTAGAAAAAGCATCAAGAAATATGAACATTTCCATAAACAAAATGATTTTTTTCATTAAACTGAGAATTCAATATATGCAGCTTGTTCATTTTTTTTTTTTAAAGCATTTGGGGTTAAGTAACTTGCTCAAGGTTACACAGCCAGTTATTTCTGGGTGTGGTGCTAAGTATCAGAGCCCAGATTTGATCCCAGGTCATCCTGACTCTGGGGCCGGTGCTCTTACTCACTGAGCCACCTGGACGCCCAAACATAGGTTGGTCTAGCCACCAACTTCTTTTTTTTTTTTTTTAAGCAATTGGGGTTAAGTAACTTGCTCAAGGTTACACGGCCAGGTGTTTCTGGGTGGATGCTAAGTGTCTGAGCCCAGATTCGATCCCCCAGGTCATCCCAACACTGGGGCCGGTGCTCTTACTCGCTGTGCTACCTGGCCACCCCGAGCTTGTTCATTTTAATATACATTTAATTGAACATGGTAATACCACTATTGTCCTTCTTTGTCTCAATATTTCATTTATTCATTCCCTTTGGAACTTACCCCCACTCTGTATTTTTATATACTTCATGGATGTTCTTTTCTTTCTCTCTCCTCCCTCTGGCCCCCCACCATGCCTTTTTTGGGGGTTTTTATTATTATTCCCCACTTTCCCTCCTTTTCCCTCCTAATTAATACCCTCCTTTGTAATTAAATTGTTGTTTTTCAGTTGTTTCAGTCAAATTCCACTCTTTTTGACCCCACATGGGTTTTTTTTTTGGCAGTTACTGGAATGGTTGGCCATTTTCTTCTCAGCTCATTTTACAGATGAGAAAATTGAGACAAATAGAGTTAAGTGTCTTGCCTAGGGTCATACTGCAGTAAACATCCAAGGCTAAATTTGAGCTTGGGAAGATGACTCTTCCTGACTCCAGGCCCAGTGCTTTGTCCACTGAGATATCTAGCTGCCTCTGTAATTGAAGTAGGGTTGTAGCAGTAAGCACCCTAGCATACCCAGGATGGCTGCTAGCACAGGTTCTTTGATCTGCTTTTCTAAAGGAAAGCAACTCAAAAAGGGTTAACAGTCTTATTTTAATCAAACATATATCATTTACCTAGTTCAGGGGAAAAAGTCAGAATCCTGAACTTCAGAGAATATAAACAGAAGTTACAAGCAGACAAAAATACAGACAGAGACAAAAAACACAATTCAGCAGACCAACAGACAAGGCTTCTAATTGTATGACCATCACATACATATACAGTTAGTCACCATAGAGAGAAGCACCAACATCTGGGTTTTCAAAGCCGGGGGGCTCAACAGCTGTCCATAATCTCATCTGGCCAAATCATACAACTCTTCCCAAAGTGAGCCCCAAAGCAAAGCCTCACCTCAGAGGTATATATAGCCTTCTCGAAGGTCAGAGAACATCACAACCCTCATAATCCACTTGACTACAAAGTAACAAAAGTTGTGCTTTTCTGAAAAACTAACCTCCCACCACAGGCTCCATGTGACCACATGCAGCCTATTAGGGGGCAGAGTATATTTTCAAATCTGGAAAGGTCCTCAAATTCACTTAAGCCTGTTAAGGGGAAGGGAAGATCTTCAAATTACCATTACCATTACAAGGGTAAAGCAAAACAAAATTGTGTGTGTTGTAACAACCATGTTAGAAAAATGCATGCCTCACTGCACTTCTACCAAGAGCTGAGAAACATAATTTATCATCAGTTTTCTGGAGTTGTGACTGGGGCCAACATAATTTGTCATCAGTTTTCTGGAGTTGTGACTGGGGCCATCATCAGTCTTCTTGACTTTTGTCCTGCCACTGGACTGTGATGACTCTGGAAGAGAGTGAGGTTGATGACTTTGTGCAGCTCTACCTCACTTAATTCAGGTACAAGTTCACCCTAGGGATGTCATTGATATTCTTTGAGAATGAAGCATGATGAACAACAACAGCTGGGACTGGTCATTGCATTAGTTCTTGTGTTACTGGTTTTTCTTTTTTCTTTTTTTTGGAAGGCAATTGGGGTTAAGTGATTTGCCCTAAGGTCACACGGCTAGTTTTTGTGTTAAGTGTCTGAGGCCGGATTTGAACTCAGGAACTCCTGACTCCAGGGCCGGTGCTCTATTCACTGTACCACCTAGCTGCCCCTATTGCATTATTTCTTAATAGAGTTCTTAAGTCATTCAAACTTGTTTTCCTTCACAATATTGTGGTCATTTTTGGAGTTAGTTTTTCTTGGTTCTGCTCACTTTACTATGCCTCATTTCTTACAAGTCTTCCTGGCTTCTTTGATTCTGTCCCTTTTGTCATATCTTATGGAGAAATAATATTCCATTATATTACCATATCATTAATTTGTCCACCTAACTGGTAGGTACCCATCACATTTCTAGTTCTTTGTTATAACAAAAATTGCTGCTATAAATATTTTTTATACATACAGTTCCTTTTCCTCTTGATTACTTTGGGACTCTAAACCTAACAGTGTTATAGTTGGGGCAAGGGGCATGTACCTTTAGAGAGATTTTGGGTCTAGTTCCAAATCTGGCTGTATCAATTTACAGCTCCATCAACAGGGCCTTGTTGTTCTAGCTCTGTCACAGCTCCTCCAGCAACCATCACTTTCATTCTTTGCCATCTTTGCCAGCCTATTGGGTGTGAGGTAGAATCTCAGAGCAGTTTTAATCTGCCCTTCCCTTGTTGCTAGTGATCTGAAACATTTTGTCACTAGGTTCAATTTCTTCCCTTGAGAATTGCCTGCTCCTATCCTTTGTTCATTTACCTATCAGGGATTGTCTCTTGTTCTTATACTCCTCAGTCTCTCTTGCTTCGATGTGGAAAGTCCTGCCCATGCGGAAAGCCTCAATTTTCACACCCTTAAAAGTGGGTTTAAAGAATTTTACTAGGTTTAAGACAATGAAAAAAAAAACACAACACTACCTAGAAACTTACAGAAATAACAGGGTGTTTCAAAAGTCTTCGTGCAGTTTGAAGCTATTACAGTTGTGAAGCTGTTAAGGATTAAAACTGCATGAAGACTTTTGGAACAACCAAAATTGTGCCCTAAACCACACTAATCTAGTCCTGTAGGACCAGTGTATACTTACTTAGAGGCTAAATCTATACCTAATGCCATCTCAGCAGCTAATGGCCTATTATCCAGGTGTATCTTCTAGGAATAATGAGGTGATCGTTTCTCTGAAACTGCTCTCTCTAGATCTTATCTGGAGTATTGTGTTCAGTCCTGGCAGCCATAGTTTAAGAAGAAAACTGATAAACTGGAGTGTATCCAGAGAAGAATAAGTAGGATCATGAAAGTTCTAGAGTTCATGTCATATGAAAATTAGTTGAAGAAACTAGAGATGTGTAACCTGTAGAAGAGAAGACTCAAGGGGCCATAATAGCTCTTATCAAGCATTTGTAGAAGAGGCATTAGATGTGCTCTGCTTGGTATTGGAGGGCAGAACTAAGAGTAACTAGGGAGTCCACAAAGAAGCAAATTTAGGCTTGAAGTCAAGGAAAACTTTAAAAAAAATTTTATTTTATTTTTAATTTATGTAATAAAAAAGAATGTCCAAAACACAGTGTAATAAAAAGGTGATTATACACAAAACTGCAACTATATTATTTACAACTTGCTATTCTTTTTAAGTATATAATAAAGTTATCACATAATTTTTTTCTTTTTTTTTCTTCCTTCCAAAAGAAAATTTTTTTAACAATTAGAGCTGACCAAAAGGTCTCTGGAGTTAGTGGTTCTTTGTCGCTGGGAGTCTTCAAGCACTGGCTGACCATTTGTCAGGTATGATATAGTTGGGATTCTTTCTAGGTACAGGCTCTGTTACCTTGGTCCTGAGGTGCCTTCCAACTCCTCAGTTCTATGATTTTGTGATCCATGTAGTGTCACCATCCCTTGAGATTTGCTGGCTTACATCCTTTGTCACTCCAATTTTTCCAGAGTGACAGACATGTCATTGTTCCCTCTCCCAAACTGGGAGACATTTGAGGATTACAGTCCAGAACACTAGAATTCTATGCATACTTTTTGGGGGTCTCGAGTACCCCTAACCTATACCTCATCATTTTATGGTAACCTCTTCACCAAGGGAAGTGCTTTTTTTTTTCCTAACATATCCTCAAGTTTATGGTCAGCTTACTATAGTCTGAATATCATTATTCATCGGCTAGTTTGAAAGTTAGTCAGTCAAAAAGGATTTATTATGTGCTTACTATATCCCAGGTCATGTGCTAAAGGAGAGGCAACATCATGCCTAGAAAAAAAGAAAGGAGAAACTCTTTGAAGTTGGGCTACATCTGAATATCAATTAACTTGAGGCAAATTAATATTTAAGGGATGATAGAAATGAGCATTTATCTGTTCTTTAGCGGTGTGAGCTCACCATACAATACTAAAAAGGGCAATAATAATAATAAATGACATTTTGATAGTCCTTTAAAATTTACAAAGTACTTTACGTGTTTTATTATCTCACTTAAGCTTCAAAATAATTCTGTGAAGTGCTACCAGTATTGTTCTCCCCATTTTACCGATGAAGAAATTGGGAGTCAGAGAGATTAAGTGATTTATGTGTGGCCATACAGTTAGCAAATGTAGAGAGGTGGGATTGGAACTCAGGTCTTCCAGCTACCAAGCATACTCTTTTATCTGCTCTGCTATGCTGTGCTAAGCCATGCTTCCTTCTCAAGAAAAGCATGAGTACTTTTTTAAAAAATCAATTTTATTTTATTTTCAGTTCTAAATTCTCTCCCTCTTACCTAAGCCCTCCCTCCCATTGAAAAAGCAAGACAAGCAAAAACTGTTACAAACACACATAGTCAAGCAAAACAAATTCCCTCATTAGCTATGTTAAAAAATAAACCTCAATCTGCACTGAGTCCATCACCTCTCCATCTGGAGGTGGGCAGCGTGTTTCATTATGAGTCCTCTGGGACTGTGGTTGGTTCCACTCTCAGTTTCCAAGCTTTTCAAAGTTATTTGGCTTTAAATATCATTGTTATTGCACAAATTGTTCTCTTGGTAGTATCCACTTCACTTTGCATCAGTTCATGCAAATCTTCCAGGTTTCTCTGAAACTATTCCCTTCATCATTTCTTATAGCAAATAGAATCACATCACATTTATATGTCTTAATTCATTCAACCATTCCCTATTTGATGGGAACCATCAGTTTTTAATTCTTTGCTAGCCCCAAAAGAGCTGCTATATAAATTTTTGTACATGGGGATAGATTTATCATTTTATTTATTGCAGAATAGTGAACAAGGACCAGAAACTAGGTCTTTATTTTTTCATTAATTAACTATACGAACAAATCACAACTTCTATAAGCCCCATTTTCTTTGTCTTTAAAATAATCATTACAACATACCACCTCTGCCTAACTCACAAGGAGATGACAAAGAACAAATGTTAAAGTAGGTGAAAATGCTTGAGTTTAGGAGTTCTGAGCTGAAGTAAGACTAAAGCTGATTTGGTGTTCTTGATAAATTTGGCATCCATATGCAAGTAGGAGGAATGGGGGAACGGGGGTCTTAGGAGCAAAATAAATGGTGCAGGTTAAAGTTTGCATGCTTATAAATAGTGAGATTGGACCCATGAGTAGCCACTGTATTTCCAGTCTGTACAAAACAAGGAGATCCAATCTTTAAAAAAAAAAAGTTTCCTTATGGAGTGTTCCCTACATCAGTGATACATTCATAATCAGTAACATTTGTATATTGACTTTTAGCTAATAAGGAATTTTCACCTAACTTGATATTTGTTCCCTGTCATTACCTTGTGAAGTTAGGCTGAGCTGATGTGTTGAGATGATTACTTGGTATATAGGAAATGATTAACAAAGGGAAGTCCCTATAATTAAAAGGAGTTGGGGAAGGCCTCCTATAGAAGGTGATATTTTAGTTGGGACTTAAAGGAAGCCAGGGAGGTCAGTAGTAGGAGTGGAGGAGGGAGAGTGGATAGAAGTTAGTGGGCAAATGTTGACAATGTTCATTCCCAGACTTCAGGTAATTTTCCTCATCTTGGACCCATGATTTTCTTGGTATAGTGAGAAACTTTGTCTACCAATGCACAGTGTCATATTCCCATGGTTCTCAAAACATGGCCTCTCCTCCGATTCTCAGCTTACTTTCTAGTTTTGATTAGAAGTTGATTTGCCCAGAGTCATACAATATTGGTCAACGATCATAATTTGTCAACACCCCACCTTAAACCCAGGTCTTCTTGATTGCAAGGCTAATGATCTACCTACTACTTGTCAATCAATCAATAAGCATTTTATTAAGCACATGTGTCAGGCTCACAGTCCTGGCATTATATTTAAGAGCAAGGTTTTCCATTGTCTGCACAGTGACCTGAGCCTGGGGAAAGACAAGTATCACCGAGATTTCTGTCCCATGATGGGGCTCCATTTTCCCACTAGCCAGCTTAGGACCCAGGCAGTTATCACCATCCACTGCCACCACTTTCCCTAGCTTTCCTGGGTTTCCTACCTCCAGAATTTGGATGGAATAGAGATGCCAAGGTTTCTTTCTCATCTACCCTCCTCCCTCCCTCAAGGCAGCACTCCATTGTCTGACTGTTTTGAAACAAATGCTACTAGGGAAACACACTAAAAGGAAAAAGTGTACCTTAATAGTTGGAAAGGGTAGCTATTTTAGAATTTGAGCTTGCTAATCTTGATCCTAAGCATCAATTACAGATGAGAGGACATATTTTAATCTCCTTCCTCTTCTCTACCTAGCCTACTCCCAGGTCTTGACCTTGATGTTAATTCATTTCTAGTTCATGCAACTGACTGGTCAGATTATTATGTTTTTGTTCTCCAGAATCTTTTTTGATAGCTCTCAATTATGGGGGCCAGGAAGTTAGAATCAAGCAAGGTGCTTTTCTCCTCCATTCCCTATCTCAATGAATTTCAGGATCCCTCATTCTGATCTACTGTCCCTAACCTAGAAAAGTCTATCTTCCCCTAATCCTCCAAAGTACATAAAAGTCTGGGCCCCTCCAAACTCTCTACATGTTCCTTATTAATTCTAAGCTCCAAAGCCTTTCTTGGACCTGAAGGTCTATCTGGTACAACTGCTTTTCTAATGGTCTTTGTGTATGCTATCACCAGAGACCCTGAACTTCCAAATTCCCCATCTTTGGGCTTGTTCCTACTCTTCTATTTTATGCTTCATTTTGGTTTTGCCTCAGTTTCTTGAGCTTTTCTGACTGCACAGAATACCTCCTCATGAAAGTCCATTCCAGTAAAGTTTTGGTAATAATAATAACAAAAACAAAACCTAGCATTTATATAGCACTTTAAGGTTTGCAAAGTGTTCTACATGTTATCTCATTTGATCCTCACAATAACCCAGGGAGGTTGGTTATTATCCCAATTTTATAGATGAGGAAATAGAGACACAAAGGGGTTTAAAGGCCTTGCCAAGGGTCTAAAACTGCTAAAGTATCTGAGTCAGGATTCAAACTCAAGTTTTCCTAACTCCAAGTCCAATACTCTGTTCACTATGCCACCTATGCCTCCAGAATAACATTCTCTTTTTTTTTATTTTTTTAAGCAATTAGGGTTAAGTAACTTGCTCAAGGTTACCCGGCCTGTTATTTCTGGGTGTGGTGCTGAGTGTCTGAGCCCGGGATTCGATCTCCAGGTCGTCCCAACACTGGAACCGGTGCTCTTACTCGCTGAGCCACCTGGCCGCCCCTAAGCAATTGGGGTTAAGTAACTTGCTCAAGGTTACACGGCCAGGTGTTTCTGGGTGGGTGCTAAGTGTCTGAGCCCAGGATTCGATCTCCAGGTCTTCTCAACACTTGAGCCGGTGCTCTTACTTGCTGTGCTACCTGGCCACCCCATAACATTCTCTTAATAATCCAAAGCAACAATCTCATTAAAGGCACATCAAAGTCATGCTCAGATTATTTCATTCACAGGCTCAGAAATACTCAGGGATCACTCTGTAAAAGGGTCTCCATTTCCTCCATATTATTCCTTGTTTTGTTGGTAATCAGTACTAGTAACAGCTTTCACTCAGAGCTTCAGACATTGTACCTCTCTCACCTGTTAGCTGGAGATTTCTAGGCTCTGACTCCCTAGAAGTCTGCACCCTTATTTCCTTCCCACCACCCCACCTCCCATCTCTATTCCCAGGTGGTTTGCTTGAAGTAAATTCCATTAGCTGTATTTTTTTTTTTTTGGAGGGGGGAAGGCAGGGCAGTTGGGGTTAAGTGACTTGCCCAAGGTCACATGGCTAGTAAGTATTAAGTGTCTGAAGCTGGATTTGAGCTCAGGTCCTCCTGATTCTGGGGCTGGTGTTCTGTTCACTGTACCACCTAACCACCCCCATTAGCTGTGTTTCTATGGACATTCCATCTCTTGATGACAAAGTTGCCTGGTATAAGGACCTTGTACCATGTATAATAGGCCCATACTTCTAGCACAGAGGCCTCTTCTTCCAGACTCAACTTACTTTCTAATTCTGTTCCAGTATCATTCTAACTTCTCACTGATTGACTGAATCAAGCTGACCCAATAGATGTTGAAAATATTTCTCATCTTTGGCTCAGGATCAGACTACTTACCCACTTTAGGCTGATACTTGAACTCTTCTTCTACACATCCTTCAGCCTTGTATGTACAACTATTTACAGGTAAGAAACTACAAAAGGATATACAAATAACAACTTTTTTTCACCCCTAAGGTCAAACTACCACACACCCAACCGATTTCATCATCATAATAATAGCTAGTATTTATATGCACATAAAGGTGTGTATTTTAAAGCACTTTTTAAACATTTCATTTTGTCCTTGCAGATATTCTGGGAGGTAGGTACTATTATTATTATTTTATAGATGAGGAAACAGGCAGACAGGGTAAGTGATTTGCCTAATAAGTAAATTTCTAAGGAAAGATTTGAACTGGTTTTCCCAATTCCAGGTCCAGCACACTGTACTACCTAGTTGCCTACATGAAAAGCAATTACTAAGAATCTATATGCAAAAAAAGAGAAACGGGAACCCACAGAGTATTGGAATTACAACAGAAATATAGAATAAAGGATATAACCAAGGGGCCAGGCAACTTTGAGAGCAGGAAAACAGATGTTCCTCTGAGTCTCACAAAGAATACTTTCTTGCAAAAAGTGACTCTAGCCTTGACTTGCAGAGGTTAGGAAGAAGCCCCATATGAGATATAGTTCTATATTTCAAGTCAAGTTTATTTTTTTTTCCAATTCAAACAGTTATACATTTGAATAGTTGGTGTCTTAGTGTCTTCCCAAGAATTCTCTAGATATATTATAAATTTTGAAAAAGTTGAATTATCTAGCCTAACACCTGAGTTTGTGACCTCAGAAAGCTGCTTGGGTGAAGAGTATGTTTTAGGAGGAAATATCATAGAATAATTTTCCTAATGGGCAAAATAAGATGATAATGTGAAATCTGTTTTCTAACACCTACCAACTCTCTTTTTTTTTTTTTTTAAAGCAATTGGGGTTAAGTAACTTGCTCAAGGTTACACGGCCAGTTATTATTTCTGGGTGTGGTGCTGAGTGTCTGAGCCCGGGATTCGATCTCCAGGTCATCCCAACACTGGAGCCGGTGCTCTTACTCGCTGAGCCACCTGGCCACCCCTACACCTACCAACTCTTAAATGGTCAGAAAACAATGTTCATTTCACTGTCAAAGCCTGAGAAAGTATATGTATATGTATGACCATATAACATTTATGTATCCTATATGGAGATATGTGTATGTTATTATTAGGACAGATCTGTGATTTTATTGGTTTAAGAAACTATTCTTACAATGCAGATCGACAAGTTCTGGTCTTAGAGGGTTGCCTGGGACAATGAAAGGCTAAGTTAGTCAGTCAATAAACATTTATTAACATGCTTACTAAGTGTCATTGCCTACTATGTGCTAAACTCTGGGAATACAAAGAAATGTAAAAGACAGTCCCTGCCCTCAAGGATCTTAAAGTCTAATGGGGGAAATAATATGCAAATAATTATGAGCAAACAAACTATATGCAGGATAAATCAGAAATAATAAACATTAAAATAAAAAATAAAAGGGAAGTCACTAGAATTAAAGGGTATAGGGAAAACCTTCTTGTAGAACATCACCTTGACAGATGAATGAAGGATGGACTGGATCAGGGAGAGATGGGGAGAGCAGCTAGTAGGTTATTGAAATGGTTCAGGCATGAGGAAGTGGAGGCTGGCATCAGGTTTGTGGCAGTGTCAGTAGAGAAGGGGACATATGCAAGAGGTGTTATGAAGGTGAAATCATCAGACTTTGGCAACTCCTTGGATATGGAATATGGAAGAGAGTGAAGAGTCAAGTATGACACTGAGGCATCAAGCTTGGGTGACTGGGAGTATGGTGATAGCCTCAACTGGATGAGAGAAGCTAGGGAGAGGGGAGAGTTTGGTGGGGGGAAGGGAGAGGAAGATAATAAGTTCACTTTGGGACATTTTGAGTTTAAAATACCTATGGGACATCCAGTTCAAGATGTCCAACATGCAGCTGGAGATAGAAGATCAGCAGTGTTTAAGCCTGAATGAGTAGAAGTAAAAATCACTAGTATTGAGATGATAATTGAATCCATGGTTGTTGAGAAGTGTCTTGTCCCAGGTTACAGAACCAGGATATATAGGGGGCAGAACCCAAACCTGTAACTTTCTAGCTTGGAGGTCAGATCTCTTTGCATGATACTATTTTCCTTACTTCTACAAACAAAATTGCCAAATTTGATGTCCTTTTCTCAATCCTCATCCTCCTTAACTTTTCTGTAGCCTTCAACATTACTGACTGCCTTCTCTTCAGGTTTTCATGTCACCGTTCTTTCTTTCAGAGTATCTGGCTGTTCCTTTTTAGTTCCCTTTGTTGGATTATGATCCATACTGCCTACCCCATGACTGTGGAGGTACCTTCAACTTCTGTCCTAAGCTCTTTTCTCTATATAAACTTTTAGTGACCTCATCAACTCATATAGATTTAATTGTTATCTCAATGCAGATGACTTCCAGATGTATAGATCTCCTAATTTCTCTTCTGATCTCCAATTCTACATTACAAACTGCCTATTAAACAGTTTAAACTGCATGTCCTATAGGCATCTCAAACTCATCATGCCCAAGACAGAACTTGTTACTTCCCATCTCTCCCTAAACTACTCTTTCTTTTTTCTGTCATGGATACCACCTACTTTCACAACTTCAGAGTCATTCTCAATTTCTCACTCTTCTTTACCCCACAGATTCAATCAATTGCTAACTACTGTCAACTGTACCTGCATAGCATCTTGACATCTGTTGCCTTTTTTCCACTCAAACTGTCACCACTGGCAACCAGTTCCTCATTGTCTTCTACCCGGACTGCCAAAATTGCCTACAAATTGGTTTTTCTGCCTCAAGTCTATCTCCTCTTCCTAGCTATGTTTCATAGAGCTGCCAATGTGCTATTCCTAAAACATGTCACTGCCCTGCTCAAGTATACCTATTACTTCTAGGATCAAATACAAATTATTTTGCTTGTTATTTAAAGTTCTTCACAAACTGACTCCAATCCATCTTTCCAGACTTCATATCCATAATTCTTCTCTCATCCACCAAAATGGTATTCTTACTGTTCTTCACACATGACATTCCTTCTCCCAGTCCTGTGCCTTTGTACAGGCTCTCCTCCACCCTGGGAATGCTCTTCCTTATCATTGCCCCCTCTTACAATCCCTGCCTAAGATAAGACATGGTCTCTACTCTCATGGAATTTACATTCTGGGAGGGGAGGCGGGGTGGGATATGATAAATAACTATAATAAAAATAGCACATGATAAGTTCATTGGAGAGGTACAATGTGAAATCCAAGGAGTGGAAGGTCAATATTAACTCACGGGATTAGGGAAGACTTTATAGAGGAGATGGTGTCTGAGATGGGCTTAATTTAAAAGAGTAAGTTTGGACATTGTTCACATTATTCAACAGGTAAGAAACCTAAAACCCAGCTGAACTTTCCTTTCCCCTCCCCTAAATTATCAATGAGCACACTTTAGACCAACAGGTACAATCTTCCCCTTCCCCAATGCCCAGTTTTTGAATATCCATCTTGGATGGATACTGGACCTGACACCATCCTTATGTTATTGGAGATAACCCAGAATCCCACTTTATTCCTACTTTTGAGCCTTCTTCTTGGTCTCTTAGTCTCTTCTCAACAGTCTTAGTGATCATCTACTCTGCCCAAGATTTATCACTTTTATTAGTCTTTTAAAAGAATCGGCTTTGGTTTTATTCACCATTTTTATCATTTTTATTTTTGATTTTCAGTTTATCTGTTTCTCCTCTAATTTTTAAAATTGTCTCTTTTGTATTTAAGTTTGTTTATTCATTGATTTTCTTAAAATGCATATTTAGTTTGTTAACCATCTTTTTTTCTGTTTTGTTAATGTATGTTTTTAGGAATATGATTTTCCCCTGAGGACTGTTTTAGCTGCATCCCAGAAATTTTGGTTTTTTGTTTCATCATTCTAATTTTCTTTCACATACCTACTGTTTCTGTGATTTGTTTTTTTGGTTTATTCATCATTTAGGATTTCAATGGGTTTGTGTTTGTGCTCCCTGAACTGATTACTATTTTTTTTATTGCATTATGGATTGTAAAGTATTTATTTATTTATCATTGTTGTTTTTTACATTTGTTTGCAATATCTCTATGCCTTAATAAATGGTCAATTTTTGTAAAAGTTCTGTGTGATGCTCAGAAACACATACATTCTTTAGTATTCCAGGTTAGAAGACATCATAAGTCTTTTATCTCTATATCCTTCAGAATTTATTCTGTTCTATATTTTCCTTTTTGTTTATCTTTCTGTTAGTTGCTTATAAAACTCAAGAACAAAACTAGATGATCTTAGAGGTCACTTTTTAGCTCTAAATCCTATTGTCTGGTAAATCTGACAATTTATCTTCTTTTGCATTTTCTTCTTTTATCCCTTCCCTTGCCTCCCTGCTGGCCCAACTTCTAAGGCTAGAAATTTAAGGTAGGTACCTGGATAACAAAGGCAGAGGTACAACTCATTTCTTCCTGTTTCTACACTGACTGATCAAATGATTTTTATGGGACAATATGATCTCTGAATGTATGATAATTGCCTACAAGTACTATGTGTGGGATCTCTTCAAAGTTCATGACCAGAATAAATTCATAGAAAGGATATTTTGGTTCTGAGTAGAATTATTTGGTTTGTTTATTTCTATATTGAGAAAATTAATCGAAATGTTAAAATTCAACTTTGTGCTCTGTGTATATATTCTGTCTGTATGTGATATATATGTGCATACATGTGTGTATACATATATAAAGAGAGGTGTGTGTGTGTGTGCTCTCTATTATCTATATAAAATGAGATCTAGAAGAAGGTTTCCAGCATGTTGTATGGATGTACTGTGGAGAATTTACAGGATAACATAAATAAGAGTCATGGATAAGGAGGTGAGCCTAGTTTCCAATCTGCCTTAAGGAAAGGCATATTTACATCAATGATATCATATTTCTGCCATAACAGACAGATAAATTGGTAGATAGATTATTAGGAAGCATTTATTAAGCATGTCCTATATCCCAGGTATTATGCTAGGTACTTTTAACTAGGGTTACAAAGACAAGAACTAACCAGTTCCTTCTGCCCTTTTATAAATGATTTAATATTTTTCCCTAGTTATATGTAAAAACAATTTTTAACATTCACTTTTTAAAAATATGATTTCCAAATTCTCTTTATCCCTCCTTCCCTTCTTCCCCTCATTGAGAGAGCAAACAATCTAATTTGCAGTCATGCAAAACATATTTCCACGTTAAGTATGTTGTGACACAAAACATAGACAAAAAAAGCCCCAAGAAAAATGAAGAAAAAGTATGCTTCAATATGCTTTCAGACTCCATCAGTTCTTTTACTGGAGGTGGATACTATTTTTCATCATAAGTCCTTTGGAATTATCTTGGATCATTGTATTGCTGAGAATAACTAGGTCATTCAGAGTTCCTCATTGTACAATATTGTTGTTACTGTGTACAATGTTCTCCTGGCTCTGCTCATTTTACTTGGCATCAGTTGATGTAAATATTTCTAGATTTTTCTGAGAGCATCCTGTTCATCATTTCTTATAGCACAATAGTATTCCAACATAATCATACAGAACAACTTGTTCAGCTATTCCCCAACTGATGTATATCTCTTCAATGTACAATTCTTTGCCACCATTAAAAGAACTGCTATAAATATTTTTGTACATATAGGTCCTTTTCATTTTTATTTTTTTTTATCTCTTTGAGATACAGACCCAGCAGTGATATTACCTGGTCAAAGTGTATGCCATGGTTTTATAGCCCTTTGGGCATAGTTCCAAATTGCTCTACAGAATGTGGATCAGTTCACAACTCCACCAACAGTGCATTAGTGTCTCAATTTTTCCATAAACACTCCAACATTTGTCATTTTCCTTTTCTGTCATATTACCCAATTTAATAGGTATGGGGTAGTGTTTGGAGTTGTTTTAATTTGCATTTCTTTAATCAATAGTAATTTAGAGCATTTTTCATATGATTATAGATAGCTTTCATTACTTTGAGAACTGCTTGTTCATATCCTTTAACCATTTATCAATTGAGGAATGGCTCTTTTTATATGTGTGTGTATGTATGTATGTGTAAAAATTTGAATCAGTTCTCTATTTATTTGAGAAATGAGGTCTTTAC
>NW_027187378.1:8807212-8871278 GCF_028583685.1 Petaurus breviceps papuanus
AGAGATGGGGGATGGAACATTATGTATAGAAAACAGCAAGGAAGTCAGCTTGGCTGGAATGTAGAGTGTGTGAGGAGAAGGAAAGGGGAATTGGTTCAGAAAGATAAAATGATGTCATCTAATGAAGTACTCTAAGTGCCAAAAAAGAGGATTTTGTAATTTATCCTATAGGCAATAGGGAACCACTCAATCTTTTTGAGGTGGAAGTGAACAAGTATTTATTAAGCACCTACTATGTGCTAGGCACTTTAACAAATATCACCTTATTTGATCCTCACAACAATCCTATGAGGTATGTGACATTATCACTCTCATTTTATAGGAGATAAAATTGAGGCAAACAAAAGTTAAGTGAGGCTGGAGGAGATTATATACCATGTAAGACCACTGGGAACAGACCTGGCAGGAACCGTGAGTTGAGATCAACAGAAAATAGAACTGATGTTGCAGTGTTGGGGGCATGAGCTGCTTCTCCACACTTACGTATGGTTCCCTTGCGTATCTACTCTTCCCAGTCATGGTGACTCTCTTTGTTAGAAAGCGTGTGCCAGGTTAGGCTTCATTGTAGAAATGCTTTGTTGTTACTTTTCTTACAATGCCATTTTACTAAATGCCTTTGTTTGAAATTCATTAGGTCTTCTACTAACTAGTAAAAGTAAAAATATTGGTGTGGGCTTGTAAGCCATAATTTTTGAATGAATATAAATTCATAGAGGTTAATTTACTTTTTGAACTTGGCACAGGACTACCTGTTAGCCAGACAAGGAAGAGCTGGTGGTTTTGTAAACTCCTATTGCCTGTGGATTGACCCTTCACGAGAGAGAGCCCTCATCACCGACATCAAGAATATCTAGCCAGGGCCTCTAAGTGTTTTCACTGATTTTTTCTCCTGGGTTCTTCCAGACAAATGGGCAGGATTCATTGAAGAATCCTTTGTACCTGCTGTGATTTTGTTTAGATTACTCTGTAGACATGGTAGTGTACACTGGTGGTCAGGGGACCAGGCGTTGGATTGTGATAAACTTGTTTCTTACTCTAGTCTCCCTGACCACTCCCACTCCTTCTAATTAGTATAGTAATTTTATAAGTAGCCAGTGTAAAGTAGCAATAGCAGGAAGTAGGATTGCAGAGGGAAATCTAGAAGTCTTGTACAGTCCCCAAAATTAACCAAAAAATCACATCCTGGTAACAGGTGCTGAATCTGCAGAAGGTTTTGCCGTCAGGGCCTTTTGGTCCTACAATATGTAAATATCAAACAAGTTCCAGACACCTGCAGTAAGATCAGCAGAGCACGAAATGGTGCTCATAACCCTGAGACGATGTGGATATATTACCTCTAAACTTTTACTAACACCTTTGAAATGATTTGGATATGTTAATAGACTGCCTCCAAGGTGGTACAGATAAGAATTAGTCTGTTCTCCCCCAAACCCTATAAAATGAGACCCAAATTCCTCCCCCTGCCCCAGCTTTCTTCCATCTCCAGTGTTCATGCAGATTAGTGCTCCCAATGCTAACTCAGGGTTAAAAGGTGTTATCTATGTATCGCTCCCTCACCATCCTCTTCCTCATGCTGCCTGCCTTCCTTCACCACCCTATCCACACTGTCTGCCTCTATACCCTTTTTGCCACTTGTCTCTGTACTTTCTGTATCATTTTCCCCTATACCCTCACTTCCTGTTGCCATCTTGGCCTTTCCTGGTAAGTACCCAAAGAACTCCCATTTCATAATTTCACAAATTAGTTATCAAATCATATGGTCTAGTTTGGGGGACCCAGGTACAAGTTGAAGGGTGCTCCCAGGTGCTACACAAGCAAATTCTAAGTGCGGAACTGAATTTTGTCGTTTGTAGCATTCACAGTAGCAATAATTTGGTTTGGCTGAAACAAATATCTAGCATTTGTTTCCTACTAGAGCAGTAAATGGGAAGTTGGACAGATGGTTCCCAAACCTTGTTTAAAATCCCTTAAGTGAACTATAGTGAAGCAATAAACTCTGTGAGAGCTATTTGTCAATTTTTTTACAATGTTAACTTGGTGGTAAAAACAGATATTGCTGTGTAACACATACAGAATAGTGATTCAGGATGGTAGGAGGTGATGATGGAGAGAGGGATGAGATTGTAGGAGAAGATGGTGAGGGAAGAAAAAAAATGCAATGACTGACTTCTTAAGCTTCAAGTATATATTCAGCAAATAATAATCATCCCACTAAAGAGTTAAATATATATTTCTAAACTCCTATTGCTAATGAGATATTGACTATTGAATTTTAAACTTATTAATAGAATGTAAGCTCCTTGAAGGCAGGGTTGTTTTTCATTTTTGTCTTCATATCCCTAGAGTCTGACCCAAGGCCTTTCAATACCCTAATGTATGAAGATCTGTGATTTCTTCAACATGGTAAACTCTCAGAGTGGGAATTCCTCACCCACACAAGCAGAAGAGTACAACAATGTATGACCCACTAGAAAATCCTGGAGAGGGTCCTGAGGCACATAGAAATTAAGTGACTTGTCTAGGGGGCATCATGTAGCTAGGAAGGGTCAAATGTGGGATTTGAATTTAGTTCTTCCTTATAGCAAGTGAATGATATCTAATACTCCACACATTGCCTAGGAGGCATTTAATAAACGCTTGTTGAACTGAACTGATTTAATTACAGAGCAGTAACGAAGTTACATCTCTAAAGTATATCTATTATAATCCTTGAGTAGGGCAAGGAACTTTAAAGGCCCTCATAAGTAAAGAATATAGAGCTGAGCTTCTCAGGGCACACCTGAAATTCGAATGTACTGGAAAGATAAAACTTAGTGATATAATGAGATCTGAGCCTCTGCTGTCTATATTTTCTTCAAATTAGGTGAAGAGTGAAGAATCCCCCAATCATGAGGAGAAACCTTGCTGGTGTAGGCTCGGATAAAGATGATATGGGACCATGTATGAACCATGCTGGGAGGGAAATAGGTGATCTTAAAACAAAACAAAAGAAAAAGATTACGAAGCATATATGTTAACCTTTTAGTAAGATGTGTGAAAGGCTGTGTTTGATATTATATATTATAATATAAACAGTCTTAGAACCAATTTTTCTTTATTTTGTGTGCTCATATTTTTAAGAAAATTTATCTTTTATTTTTCCAATTACATGTAAAAATATTTTTAATCTTCATTTTTTAAAACTTTGAGTTCCAAATTCTCTCCTCCCACCCTCTCTCCAGTCCCACTGAGAAGGCAAGCAATTTGATATAGGTTATGCATGTGCAGTCATGAAAACATATTAGTCATGCTGTAAAAAAACAACATAGATTTTCCACCCCCACAAAAAAAAACAAGAAAAATAAAGTTTTTAAAAAGTATGCTTTAATCTGCATTCAGACTCCATCAGTTATTTTTCTGGAGATGGATAGCATTTTTCATCATGAGTCCTTTGGAATTGTATTAGGTCATTGTATTGCTGAGAATAAATGCTCATATTTTCTATCTTTACATGCTCATCCAGTTTTCACCTGCCTTGGCCCCTTTCCCTGGCTTAACCCCACTCTACCTCTCCCAAGTTAATTTTTGAAAGTATCTCTTTCTCCATTCACACACACACAATCAGAAGTACACATACATACACAAAGTATTGGCATGTAGCCTGTCACAGATGTACACAAAAAGCTGACCTTCTTCTATTCTCTGAGCAGCTGGCTGCACTTCACAGATCATTTCAGGCAAGTTAGAGAGCCTGCCTTGGAGAACATAATAGCATGGTGTCAGGGGAAGACTCAGAGCAGATCAGGGAGCAAGAACCCAGAGCTCTTTGGAGGAAGTGCCAGATCCAGCTTGCAAAGGTTGGACCACATCCCAAAACAGCACTGACTCCTGTTCCCAGAGGAGAAATCATACTCATCTCACTACCAGCACAACTCCCTGGGGACCATTCTATGTTTTGCATCTAGAATGAGCCTCCTACTGTTCTTGTCAACATTGGCATTGAAGATGCATACTAATCTGGGTATTTGGGGAGAACGTAAGTGGTCTAACCATAGCATGAGGACAGTGCTCATCCTGTGCTGTGGTTTGGGGATAAGAAGCAGGAGAAGGAAGAAGGGAATCTTAATGTCCTTAGAGGAAAAATTCGCGATGAGAATTCTTGTTTGGGGACACTGTGAAAGCCTTATGTTACTATATAAGTCACAGAACCTTCAAACTGGAACAGAGTTTGGAGATTTATCTAATCAAACTCTTTTACATATGAGGAAATACTTCCAAAGTGGACTAGTAATTTGCTGAAAGTTATAGAGCTAGTGGGAAAACTTGGATTAGAATGCTGCTCTTTTGATGAGCTAGGCCAATGCTACACAGACCCTCTCTGTTCTTCCATGACCCTCTTGGCTTTGCCACAGTTCTGGGAAGAGAGGTGCCATTTGGAAGGACATCAAGGGGCCTGATGAGATAATGCCGTTCACCCACAGGGGCTTAAGGACATTGCCATCAAAAAGAATCTCTCTTTTATTTGTACTTTGCACAAGACAGTCTATGTGGCAATGGGAAATAAGTTTGGTGTGAATATAATTCACTTGATAGCTAACAGAACCAAGTATAACGACCCTTCTGCCCACTTCCTTACTTCTATATGTTTTATGAGGGTGGCATATTCTTGCATCAAAGAAATGTTTTGGTCATAGGGGGTGGTGGGAACAGAGGTACACAGGTGGACAAATCACAGAATCTCAGAATTAGAAGGACCTCAGAGACTATCTAGTACAACTAGTAATTATAGAATCATGAGCTAGCAAGTATATAGTACTTAAGGGTTTGTATAGTTAGTTATAGTACATGAACCTCCCAGCAAGCCTGTGAGGTAGATGCTATTATCTCTTCTTTTACATATGAGCCTGATAGAAGTTAAGTGACTGACCCAGAGTCATATAGATAAGTGCCATACAGCTAAGTAGGTTTGGAATTCTAGTCCCTGAGAATCCCCTCTAAAACATGCCTGAGAAGTATTCATGCAGTTTTTGTTTATGGACCTTCAGTGAGGAGAAATTTACTACTCCCTGAGGCAGCCCATTTGACTTTTGGATAGCATTGATTTATTAGGAAGTTTTTTTTTTTTAATAGGTTAAGCCCAAACTTGTCCACTTCGAAGTTTCTGCCCATTACTTTTGGTCCTATTCTCTGTGGTCAAGCAGAACAATTCTTCTCTATTCTATAGTTCGTAGTCAAGAAACATTTATTAAGTGCCTACTGTGTGTCAGGCACTGTGCTAAGCCCTGGGGATACAGATACCAAAAAGAAGGACAGTCCTTGCCCCTGAGGAGCTTAACACTCTATTGGGGAAGGATGACACACAAAAGACAGTTGAAAAGTGAGGAGGGAGTTAAGGTACCCAAAGGGGGAAGGTGATGGTGGAGAAGTCAAAGAAATTCCAAATAAGTGCAGCTGGGTGGGCAATGAAATGTCTGAGGTGACAGCAGTCCTGTTATCCCTCCTTAAATGGAGGAGTTTAATAGCTCCACTCTCCACATCAAGGGACAGAGGATGCTTATGGGCTGTACATGCCAAGGCTGACTGGCTCTTGCAAAGTGATGTGATTTCCCAATGATGAGTTTACTGGGGTCTTTAATGGAGAAGTCAAAGAAGTCCCAGATGAGTGCAGCCAGGTGGGAAATGAGATATCCAAGGAGATAATGATAGTGATAATACTTACATAGTACCTTCTATGTACCAGGCACTATGCTAAGCACTTTGCAATTATTATCTCATTTGATCTTCATAACAACTCTGGAGGGCAGATACTGTTATCATCCCCACTTTACAGATGAAGAAACTGGGGCAAGCAGAGATTAAGTGACTTGTGCAGGGTTATTAGTGTAAATGTCTGAGGGTGGATTTTCTTAATGGTGGGGGGGGGGGGGAGGCAGGGCAATTGGGGTTAAATGACTTGTCCGAAGTCACACAGCTAGTAAGTGTGTCAAGTGTCTGAGGCTGGATTTGAACTCAGGTCCTCCTGACTCCAGGACTGGTGCTCTATTCACTGCACCACCTAGCTGCCCCTAAATTGAGGGTAGATTTGAACTCAGGTTTTCTTGACTCCAGATCTGACACTTTAGTCTATCCACTGTGCCATCTAGTTGCCCTCCTTAAGTGAAGTGTCTATGTGATAACCTTTTGAATACTTGAAGAGTTATCATATCACTCAAAATTTCTCTTTTCTCTAGGCTATACCTCTTCAGTTCCTTGAACTGGCCCTCAAATCAGTTGAGCCAGCTAGGTAGGGCAGTGGATAGAATGTTGGGTCAAGTCAGGAACACTTGAGTTCAAATCCTGCCTCAGACACTTACTAGCTGTGTGATCCTGGGCAAGTCACTTAACCTCTCTCTCAGTTTCCTCAACTGTAAAATGGGGGTGATAGTAATAGCACCTACCTCACAGGACTGTTGTGAAGATCAAATGAGGTAATATTTATAAAGCACTTAGCCCGGTGCTCGGCATATAATGAACTTATTAATAAATGCTTGTTCCCTTTCCCTTCATATGGAATCATCTCTAGGAACTTCACCATCCTAGGGACCGTCTTCTACAAACTCCAGCTTTTTGGAGCACTGTGGATCCAGAGGCTGAATGTGAGTGTGTATGTATAAGTACATTTGTATCCCTGTACACAGTGAATGCTTGCTCCTCACTGTGTGAGTTGAACTAAATTAACTGATTTTATCTGCTCAGTATCTTATTCAATTCTCAATTTCTTGAAATGTGACTTCTGTCCAGACATTCAGACTCTATGGCATTTGCTCAGTCCTCAACCTCATTGATCTTTTCTACTGCCTTTAATACTGTTGATCAGCTCTTCCACTCTTTCCTCCCTTGGCTTCTGTAATATTGACCTCTCGCTGCTCTTCTTTCCCCTCCTCTGCTGGTTCCTTTTATTCCTATCAGCCCATGGCCAGACATTTATTTTCTTCTCTTTCCAAAACCCTCTTTTCCTATTCTTGTATTGTCTATGACTTTTAGGCTACCATATTCTATTTTTTATTCCAAATCTAAAATCTACTCTTATTACATAAAATACTCAAGGGACTTGGAATGATTTCTGGCAGCGAGGTAGAGTGGCTAGAGTGCTGTACTTGGAGTCAGGAAGACCTTAGTTCAAACCTAGCCTCAGACACTTAACTAGTTGTGTGATCTTAGTCAAGTCATTTAACCTGTTTACCTCAGTTTCCTCAACTGTAAAATGGGGATAATAACCTACCTCACAGGGTTTCTGTGAGGAACAAAAGAAACAATAATTGTAAAGTGTTTAGCACAGTGCCTGGCACAGAGGAGGCACTATTTAAATGGTAATCATTTACTACTCCATGAGGCAGCCCATTTGACTTTTGGATAGCATGATTTATTAGGAAGGTTTTTTTTTTAACTAAATTTTTAAAAGAATTTTTTTGCAGGGGGGAAGACAGGGCAATTAGGGTTAAGTGATTTGCCCAAGGTCACATGGCTAGTTAAGTGTTAAGTGTCTTAGGTCGAAATTGAACTCAGGTCCTCCTGACTCCAGGGCCCATACTCTATTCACTGCACCACCTAGCTGCCCCCCTAGGAAGTTTTTTTTTTTTAATAGGTGAAGCCCAAACTTTTCCCTTTTGAAGTTTCTACCCATTACTACTGGTCCTGTTATCTGTAGCCAAGCAGAACAATTCTTCTCTATTCTATACTTTATAGTCAGGAAACTTTGCTTTACCAATGATATTTCTTCAATACTATCCAACAAATATCTACCAAGCACCTGCTATGTTTAAGGTAGAAGTAAGGGAATACAATGATTTCTTTTTTAAATGACTGTCCCTGCCCTCATGAAGCTTTCATTCTACTGGGGTGGATAAAGGGAAGAGGATGGCACCTACACAGATGATTATAGTATAAAGTAGGGAGCAAAGGCAAGCTCAAGATAAACTGATCTTAAAAATTTTGAAGAGGAAGAAATCATTTCAAGTTGGGAGGATTGGGGAAGGCTTCATGGAGGAAGTGGTAACTAACTTGAGCCTTGAAGTAATAGGATCAGAGCATTTGAGAATTGAATGGTACCTTCAGTGGCCATTGAGTCCAACTCATACATGAAAGGAATACTAACTCTAAGACACTGGATGGGTGGTTGTTGTCTCTGCTTGAATACCCCAGGAAGGGAAAGCCCTCCTCCTCTTGAGCCAGCCCATCTAACTTTTAGAAGAATTCTGAAAAATGGAGATGAGAGAATATATTCTAGGTATGTGGGGCATCTTGCTCAAATTCATGGGGTGGAAGTTGAAATGCTTATTTCAGAAGACAGTCTCTAGCCCACGTGTGTTGGAAGGTAGAGAGAAGGGAAATAATGTAAAATGATGTCAGAAGGGTAGGATGGAACCAAATTATAGAGGGTCTTAAATATGAAGGGAAGAGGTTTTTTTTTATCCTAAAGGTAATAGAGAACCCCTAGATTTTTAAGCCAGAGAATGGTAAGTCCTGTGCCTTAGTAAGATTATTTTGGCAGCTGTGTGAAGGATGAATTGGAGAAGGGATTGGCTAGAGGCCCAGGGATACTATTTTCTTAAACAAAATTTATTATTTATTTATTTTTAACATTCATTAAAACTTTTTTTTGAGTTTTAAATTCTCTCCCTCCCTGCAGGCCTTCTCCCACCCACTGAGAAAGCAAATAATATGATATCAATTATACATGTGAAATCAGGCAAAATATATTTCCATATTAGCCATGTTGCAAACAAAGCAAGAAAAACAAAGAAAAAAATTATACTTCAGTTTACACTCAGAATTCATCAGGTCTCTCTCTGGAGGCAGATAGCATTTTTCAACACGAGTCCTTTGGAATTATCTTGGATCATTGTCTTGATCTGAATAGCTAAGTCTTTCCCAATTGATCATCATTATAATATTGATGTTACTGTGTACTATGATCTCCTGCCTGGTTCTGCTCACTTCCTTCTGTATTAATTCATGTAAGTCTTGCCTGGTTTTTCAGAAACCACCTTGCTTGTCATTTCTTATAGCACAATAGTAATCCATCACAATCATATACCACAACTTGTTCAGTCATTCCTTCAATTTTCAATTCTTCACTACTACAAAAAGAGCTACTATAAATATTTTTGTACATATAGGTCCTTTTCCTTTTTCTTTGATCTCTTTGGGACACAGAACTAGTAGTGTTATTGCTGGGTTAAAGAATATGGACGGTTTTATAGCCCTTTGGGAATAATTCCAAATTGTTCTCCAGAATGGTTGGACTAGTTCACAACTCTACTTACAGTGCATTGGTGTCCCTATTTTCCCACAAGCCTCCCAGTATTTGTCATTTTTCTTTTCTCTCATGTTAGCCAATCTGATAGGTGTGAGGTGGCACCTTAGAATTGTTTTAATTTGCATTTCTCTAATCAATACTGATTTAGAGCATTTTTTTCATATGATTATAGACAGCTTTGCTTTCTTCTTTTGAAAACTGCTTTTTCATGTCCTTGATCATCTATCAACTGGGGAATAAGAAGTCTTATTCTTATAAATTTGGTGCAATTCCCTATATATTTGAGAAATGAGATCTTTTCAAAGAAACACTGCAAAAAAATGTTTTTCCCTAGTTTCCTTCTAATTTTTGCTGCACTAGTTTTGTCTGTGCCTTTAAGAATTTGGACAATCTGCCATTTGTTGTGTACATTTTTAGTATTGATAGTACTTCATTGTCTATGATATTTTTTAGCAAAATGTACTTTGCCTTATCATCTCTTTTAATTAGGTCTATTTTTGCTTTTGCTTTTCTGTGATCATGATTGCTATCCCTCCTTTTTTTTTTTTTTACCTCAGCTGAAGCAGAATAGATTCTGCTTCAGTCCCTTATTTTAACTCTTTTAATTCTATCTTTCTTTTTCAAGTGTGCTTCTTGTAAACAACATATTGTCAAATTCTGTTTTCTAATACATTTTGCTTCCTTGCATACCTCTTTTATGTGAGAGAATTTTTCCCATTCTTACTCTCCCTTCCCTCTTCTGCCAGTCCTTCCCTCTTTCTCATCCTTTAATCATTTTGATCATCTCAATATAATTGACTCACACCCATATAGCCTCTGTCTATGCAGACTCTTTAATTGTAGTAAGAATGATAAAACTCTTAGAAGTTATGTGTATCATCTTTCTATATAAAAATATAAACAGTTTAACCTTACTGAGCCCTTTATTATTTCTCCTTTGTTTATACCTTTTTATGTTTCTCTTGAGTCTTGATTTTGAGTGTCAAATTTCCTTGGTCTTTTCATTAGGAATGCTTGAAAGTTCTCCATTTCATTAAATAAAATACCCCCCCCCCCCGCCAAGGCTTATACTGGGGTTTGCTGGGAAGGTGATTCTTGATTGTAATCCTAGCTTTTTTGCCTTCTGGAATATCATATTCCAAGCCTTCGACTTCAACATGAAAGCTGCTAAATCTTCTATGCTCTTCATTGTGACTCTATGAGATTTGAAAGGGTTTCTTTCTGGCTGCTCACAATGTTTTCTTCTTGACCTGAGCTCTGGAATTTAGCTATAATATTCCTAGGAGTTTTCATTTGGGGATCTCTTTCAGGAGATGATCAGTGGTTTCTTTTAACTTCCATTTTATCTTCTGGTTCTAGGATATTGAGGCATTTTTCTTGATAATTTCTTAAAAGATACTGTTTAGGTTCTTTTTCTGATTATGGCTTTGAAGTATTTCAATAATTCTTAAATTCTCTTTCCTTGATCTATTTTCCAGTTCAGTTGTTTTTTTTTTCTTATGAGATATTTCATATTTTCTTTTGTATTTTCATTCTTTGGACTTTTATTGTTTCTTGATGCTTCATGGAGTTATTAATCTACACTTACCCTATTCTAATTTTTAAGGAATTATTTTCTTTAGTGAGTTTTTGTACCTCTATCTCCTTTGGCCAATTCTGCTTTTTAAGGAGTTCTTTTCTTCAGTGAACTTTTGTGCCTTTTCTTATTGTACCTTTTTTGTAACCCTTTGGTCAATTCTAATTTTTTAGGTGTTATTTTCTTCAGTACTTTTTATGTCTCTTTTACCGAGATGTTAATGCTCTTTTCATAATTTTCTTGCATTACTCTCATTTCTTTCCCCAATTTTTCATTTACCTCTCTTATCTCTTTCTTTAGCTCTTCCTAGAATTCTTTTTGGCCTTGTGTTCAATTTGTATGCTTCCTTCTCCCCAGCCACTTACTATCTGGGTAAGTCACTTATTTTGATACCCAGACCGTAGTCATCTCATCTGAAGATCATCTCTAATACCAGCTCGCTAGGATTCTATTTTTCTAAGTGTTGATGCTGCCAAACAAAGGCTCAAGTCCAAATGCCTCCAAGTGGTTCTTGCCCGTTAACAAATAACATCTGTTACAGCGGCAGGGATTGTGTGTTGAAAGTGTAAATCAGACACTGTCTTTGAGTCTTTCTGTGTTCCTTTGAAAATTAGGAATAAAACACATAGTGCTGCATTTTTGAAGTTTCTGGTTTAGCACTATCTAGCAACTATCCTCTCTTCCAGTATAAACATACATACATACATATATATACCATTTTGTGGTATGTTTTCTAGAGTTTTATCCCTTCCAACTATGAAGTAAAAAATAATTCATATAATGGAGATTACCAACTAACCCAAGCAGAATAATCAAGTCAAAGAATGCAAAGAATGTTAGAGCAAGAAAGAACCTTAGAGATCATTGAGTTCAACCTCCTCTTTTTGTTCCAGGGAGGTAGAAAACAGCAAGGGACCTTCTCTGTGGGTATTTAGCCTAGAATAGAGAACACTTAGGGAAAAATGAGTTCGATCATTTGAAGAGTTGTCATGAAGAAAAAAAATCTATCTACAATGGGTAGTTATCTTCTACTACAGTATACTACAGATGACTAGGAGGCATAAAAAGAGAACATAGATAAGGAAATTGGGAAATAGATTATAAAACCATGATCAAATCAGTTCTTCCATTGTTCTGGAAAGGCTGTATTTATCTATTCACTTTTGGTCCCACTCACAGCTTTGTAACTTTCAGGACCAAAAGGCCCCACCCTGGCCACCATACTCCACTAGATATAATGCTTCTTTCAATTAGAATGTAATCTTTGAGAAGAGGGACAGTCTTTGCTTTTAGATATGTATCCTCTGTGCTTAGACCAATGTTTAGCATATAGTAAACCCTTAACTGAGGTGTTTTTTTTTCATTCATTCATTCATTCATTCATCCAGAGGTACTGGAGTGGGGAGAGAGAAACTGACAATAAGAAAATATAGCTAAATAAAAGATATTCATTCAGTGTAAACATGATAAAGAGGCATAATACAATGCTGATAAGAGATTTCAATTATTTGGAGTTTTACCTCTACCCCAAAATGAGTAGCTTGCAATGTCTTGGTTTGCCTTGATCATAATTTTATCTTTTAAAAGATGGATGAAGCAATGAGTGGAGCTCCCATTCTGGATATAATTCTCATTAATAAGGAAGAGCTAAATGCAGAAGTAAAAATGATGAGAGATATAGGAAGTGACCAAATCATCTTTTGAATTTCTGATGGGTAAGTATTGCTATTTTCATGTGAGGGTTAAAACAACTTCAATTTTGAAGAAGTATGTTTAAAAATTGTTTAAAAAGGTTAAAATATGTTTAAAAATTTAGGATAGACACTATAGAAATGTTGCACTAATTCCAGAACCACAGAGTTGAAAGGGAACTCCAAGGTACCTAGTCCAAACCAAACCTAAACAAGAATTTTTTCTACAGCATATTTAATGATTGGTCATCCAGAATTTTGCTCAAAGACATACAGAGAGTGCAAAATCACAACCTCCCAAGGCAGTACATACTATGTTTGGACAATTCTAATTATTAAGGAGCTGTTCCTCAAGTAGAACTGAAACAAAAAAAGAGAAATGCCTCTCTTTAGCTCCACTGATTGCTCTAGTTCCACCCTTGAGGGCTAAGAAGAATGTGTCTAATCAGGCTTCCACATGAAAAAGCTTTTCAGATACTTGACGAGAGTTCTCATGTACCCAGTAAATCTTCTCTTTTCAAGATTTAAATTCCATAATTCCTTCTAGAAATTCTCATGTGGCCTGAACTCAGACCCACCTTGGGATAATTCTCTAGTTTAATCAATGTTCTTCTTAAATGTGTCACATAGAACTCAAAAGACTATTTCTGATGTATTCTGGCCAAGGCTAAGTATAATGGCATCCTTCATTCAGGACACATTAGCATGGGAAGTAGAAAGAGTGCTGGATTTGGAGTGGGAGGACTTGTGTTGAGATCCTTTTTCTGCTATTATCTATGTGACCTTAGGCAAGTTAATTAACTTCTTTCGGCTTCAATTTCCCTATCTTTAGCCATGACTTAACTAGTTTCAAATCCATCTAACTCTATTAGTTATCTTAACCCTCTTTAGCTTGGCCACAAGAATGGCTGATTTTGTCAAATGCTTTGCTAAAATCTAAGTAGACTATATAGCATACCCCTGATATATCAATCTTATAACACTATCAAAAATTGAAGTGAGCATAGTCTAACATGAACTGTCTTCTTTGTGATCGTTTCCTTTTCTATATATTCACCAACTATAACTTTAATGATATATTTTAATATTTTGCTAGGAATCACAGGCAAGCTCATTGATCTATAATCTGAAGAGTCTTCTCTCTTGTTTTATTTTAAAAATGGGACACTTGCCCTTCTTTACAATCTTCTATTGGTCACTGTCAGTGGCAATCACATGTGAGGGTTCTTTTAGTCCCTGATATATATTTTTTTTGCTTTTTGGAGGGCAATTGGGGTTAAGTGACTTGCCCAAAGTCACACGGCTAGTATTGTGTCAAGTGTCTGAGGTCATATTTGAACTCAGGTCCTCCTGACTCCAGGGCTGCCCTGCTAAGATATTCTTTATCTGGGCCTGGCAAATTGAGTTTATCCAAAGCAGTAAGTGCTCTTCAATAATCTTCCTATTTATTTTAGGTTTTAACTCTTTAAAGACTATTCTGTTCTTTCCATTGCAAAGTTATTTTTCTTCCCAGAGAAAAGAACAGCAAAATTTAGTCAAGTTGTTTTCTCTTCTCTCCATTATCCATTATCCTCATGTCATTGACTCTGAATATTAATCCTATCCCTTCTTATAGCTTATATCCCCTCAATGACCCCCAAATCTCATCCCTTCAGAGGCTAACAAGTTTTCTTCAGACAGCTGTTTGAAGAGCCAAGGAAAGTCTCTACAATGTGGATTCATTCTTTATTCAATGTGCAGCAGAGTAGTTTGGGAGCCTAGTTCACACTCTCAAATGCAAATATGCACAGAGAAAAATGTGATAAAACACTATGGAAGTCATTGAATGCAATTCACATAAACTTTATAAAGAATTAGAAGTATCCTGAGAGGGAGTGTGGAATGGTGGATAGATAGCCAGCCTCCTAGGATCTTTGGCTTTCCATTCTCCCTCTGGTGTCTTATCAGCTGTGTGATTTTACACGTCACTTTATCTCTTAGGACCTCAGGAAACTCTCCAAGAATCAACATTATACCTGGCACATAATAAGCACTTAAATAATACTTTTTCATTCATTCATAAATTGCAAAATAGTTGCTAAAATTAGCAGTATCTTCTGGGAGTTCCTTATGTCAATGAAATCACAAAACTGGTTAAAAAAAAGATTCTATCTTTCTAAATACTGTTCACCATTACCAATAGGGCTTCCACTTTCTGGGAAAATATATTCTGTTATGGTCAGGCCCTTTCTAAGTGTGAACCAGACTCCCAAACTAATCTGCAGCAAATTAAATCAAGAATGAATCTTCATTAAAGGGATAGGGAAACAGCTTCCTTGACTCCAGCAATGAGTTGTCTCAACCATTAACTTATTACACTCTTAAGAGATGAATAGGGAGCAGGAAATACTCCTGAGGAATGGCTTCGGCAATATGGGTATCTGGGATTACATTTAATTCAGCAACACCAATGATAATAAACATTTATTAAGTGTTTAGAGTGTACAAAGGAATGGTCAGAAACTGGGAGAGAGAGGAGACTTAAATAAGACACTGTACTGAACCTTGAGGAGCTTAAAAATCTATTGATGAGGTTAATAATTTAACCTTATCAGACAGCTAGTTTATACCTTGGCAAGAGAAGCTGCCTGGCTGGTTCTTTGTATACAAGGTCTTGTTTTAAAATTGTTCTCTCTGCCAGAACTAGATTTATTTTTTAAAAATAGGACAGACTTGTATAGTCTTTTTTTTGTATGTGTATTTGGTATCTCATCTTTTTCCCTTGAAAGGGGAAATGCCTTATTCTGGGATCCAAAAGCTTCCTGAGCCTTTCATAGCGTTTATAATGGCTTGGAGCTCCTCAGAAGGGCGGTTCTATCATTCAGTGGGCTGATCCCTTTGTCACTCATACTCTATTTTACTGGTAATAGCTGGAATCCATCATACCCCAAAGTCATCGTTGCTGCTGTTTCCATAGCTCAACTCTTGTTACCTAGGCTAAGCTGTGAGCACTAAGGCGGTGAGACAGATCTTCCCTCTAAAAGGGGGATTGAGCCTTTCTGTGACAGCCTATTATCATTAAATTTTCAGTGTGCATCTCTGGAAGGGCAGATCACAGTGGGCTGATGGCTGGAACAAGTCACACTGTGAAGGCTCCTTCTCCTAGGGAAAAATCCAGATCAATGAATATCAAATGTAGCCTTAAAAGGCAAAAAGATAACCTATAGTGTAAAGGAAGGGACAGTTACCCAACTGGGCAGTATGTTTGTAGGTCACATGAATATAACTTTAGAGACTTATTTCCAGAAGCTGCCGCCACCACCACCACCAGATAGTCAATTCTATTAGTCTTATCTTAAGGGGTACAGGTTTCTTCTGAACATAACCTCAAGCAGCCATCACTTCCTCCTCCTTGCTGCCTCTCTGATTTACTGCCTAGCTTCTCACATCCCAGGAACTGAGGGGCAATTGCTCTGATCCAAGATATGGTAGGGATGTAGCTACCATTTTACCTAATCTTCATAATCTTCATCTTCATTTTACCTAATTGAAGTGAGGAAGGGAAAGTGCCCACTAGGGGGCATGTGAGTGCCAGGGACAGGTAAATGGCAGCCAGGCTTTCTAGGCTGGCTGTCAAAGGAAGATGGGAAGGAAGAAGTTCTGGTTTATCAGGAACACTTTGCTACTTACTGACCTGGTGTGACTTGGCGTAAGTCACTTAAACTCTCTGGGCCTGTAGAATGAGTATGCCATGCTAGATGCTCCCTTGGGTCCTTTGTAGGTCCTATGAACTTCCTTGTAAGATAAGATTGGGGTCCCTTCCAAAAGTAACACTGGTTCGGTGCCTCAGTGGAGGGGACTGAGTGTTTTGCAAGTGTTCCATGATTAGAGTGTCCTATTAATTAGGACAAGGCAATATAGTCCAGTTAACTTTGAACACACGTGTTTACTAGCCTCTGTAACACAGAACAAATGAATAAATCCCTGTCTATAAAATGGGGATAGCAGCGCTTATATTACTTCTCATAAGGATGTTTTGAAGAAAGTGTTCTGTAAACCCTAGAGACCTATAAAAATGGAAATCATTTTCCTGGAAAATGTGTTAAAGCCCTAGACTTGGCCAATTCTACCAGTGTGTACTATTATTCAGAAATGGAGTCATGTATTATAGATTAGTATAAATCTATGTGGGAAAATGTCACCAATCATATGACCTACTAAGAATGGATCTGACGATTGACAAGTCATCTTCTCACTGATTCTGATTATACTCATTCTACTACATTCCTCTAGCAACAAAGTACATGAAAATTCTTCAGATGTTGTGTAGCTTGGAAAAGTAAGGGAAGCCCTTGACTCCTACCAGGGCTAGAGCGAGGGCAAGGTTCTTCATCAATCAAATATTTTATTGACTGACTACTTTGTATATGGGCAGCTAGGTGGCACAGTGGATACAGCACTGGGCTTGAAACTAGTAAGACTCATCTTCATAAGATCAAATTTGACCTCAGAGACTTACTAGCTGTATGACCCTGGGCAAGTCATTTAACTCTGTTTGCCTTGGTTTCCTCATCTGTAAAATGAGCTGGAGAAGGAAATGTCAAAACACTTCATTATCTTTGCCAAGAAAGCCACAAATGGGGTCGCAAAGATTTGAACATGATTAAAATGACTAAATAATAACAACAAAACTTTGCATAATACCCTTTGC
This sequence comes from Petaurus breviceps papuanus, assembly GCF_028583685.1. Lineage (NCBI taxonomy): Eukaryota > Metazoa > Chordata > Mammalia > Diprotodontia > Petauridae > Petaurus > Petaurus breviceps. The sequence continues at coordinate 8,824,447 of NW_027187378.1, forward strand.
TAGGTGCTGTAGTACATATAAGAAAATATAGCTCCTGACCTCAAGGAGATTGCAATCCAATTAAGGAGCAAGGACATAACAACAATAACAATAATGGTAATATAAGGTGTACTAAGTGTCAGACAACAGAAATTGTCATAAGACTGAATATGATTATGTTACTAAATGGGCAATGTGTTATAGGAAGGAGTACAGGCAGGAGTGAATTCTAGCTGGAATGGGGTGGGAACACCAGGAAGCAAACCCTAGATCAGGAGTAGGGAACCTGTGTCCTTGAGGTCACATGTGGCCCTCTAGGTCCTCAAGTGCAGCCCTTTGACTGAATCCAAACTTCACAGAACAAATACCCTTAATAGAAGGATTTGTTCTGTAACACTTGGATTCAGACAAAGGGCTGCACTTGAGGACCTAGAGGGCCACATGTGGCCTCGAGGACACAGGTTCCCCACATCTGCCCTGGATCTTAGGAAAGTTCTGAAAAGATCAGATAGATTCCAAAGTAGATTAAAAATCAATCAGCTGATAAATCTGCTGGGTCCTTGGAGCAGAAAAGGTGGGGGGGATTTTATCTGGCTATTGAAGGCTGAGTATGATTTCTATAGGTAGAAAGCAGAGGAAAGATACTTCAGATGAGGGAAATGGTACATGCAAAAGGAGATGGGAATATGCAAAAAGTGTTTTAGAAAACTTTTATTGTGAAGTCCTTGATGGCAGATCTTGGTTAAATTGTTGTTTTTGTATCCTCAGTGCCTAGCACAGTGCATAGAGTAAACATTCAATAAATGCTTGTTTTATTGATTATTCAGAACCTCTTTACCTCTCTCATAGACTATTACAATAGCCCCCAACATAGCTCCTGACTTTGTCTCTTCTCTCTCCAATCCATCCTCCATGCAGCTTCCAAAAATAATCTTTCCAGTGTATAGGTCTCACCACGCCTCTCCCTTGCTCAAAATTGACTCCCTATTGCTCCAGGGATAAAATACAAACTCTGCAACGTCACACTTATAGCTCTTCACTATTGGATCCTCCTTTTATCTTTTAAGGCTTAGTTCACACTCAGTGTTTACATACTCTATGTTCTAGTGAAATTGGCCTACTTGCTTTCCACAGGATTATGAAATCACAGATTTAGAGCTAGAAGGTCATTCATTCCAACACCCTAACTTTACACATTAGGAGACTGAGGCCCAGAGAAGTTAGAGTTTGTCCAAGGTCACACAGCCAGTAAGTATCTGAAGCAGGGTTCACACCCAGGTCTCCCTGATTCCAGATCCAGGTTGTCTTTTCCTTGAACTCAGCATCTCCTTGCCCACCTTTATAATGGATTGTCCTCCATAGCTGGAATACAGGGTTTTTTTGTTTTGTTTTTTGCCTCTATCTCTTAAAATCCCAAAAATTCATTCAAGGTTCAGCTCAGGTCTCATCTCTTATGGGAAAACTCCTTCGTCTTAATGTTCTCTCCTACATCAAACTGTAATGTTTATACTTCTTTATTTACATAGAATTAGTTTTCCCCACCTCCCAGCAGCGTGCAAGCTCATTGAGGGCAGGAAGATTTTGCCTTTTTATCAATTGTGCCTACCATGGTGCTTGGCTTATAAGAGGTGTTTGATAAATACCTGGATAGATTGTTCCTTTCTTGGAGCCCAGGAGATAATGGCTATCCCCAACCAGAACCCAGAGTGGGAGTTCACCATAAACACCCATGGCATAGGGCATGTACTATTAGGAACAGTGCTAGCCAGCAGCAGCAGCAGCAGCAGCAGCATCAGAATGATTTTCTTATCTTGACTGTTTGTGGGAATCTATAAAGATAAGAGTAAACTCTCCCCCAGGTGCAGGGATATCTTCCCCATCAGTGAGAGTGTGATTCTGATGGTGGCCATGTTTCTTTACTCCACTGAATCCTTTCCTGATCTATACACCCTCTGGTTTAAGGTGCTACAGTGTACTTTGGGGTCATCTGCTCTTTCTTCTTGTCCAAAAAAACCCCAATCTAACTGAGGCCGGGATTTTTATTTGATGATTTGCATTTGCTTCATCTGGCTGACAGCTGAAAACGATGCATTTCATCTGCGACATGAACTCCAGCCCTCCCTCCAAGTATTTCCCACTGCAGAACTGGCAGAGGTCACAGCTGTTGTTGATTCTGGCTCTGCTCGGGCAGCTGCCACAGCACTTCAGTTGTTTAAAATTTCATCACTTCTCCAATATTTTCAGTAAACCCGCTTTACTGATAACCTTGTCTTGTCTTCCTCAGGAACTTCCCACCTTCAGATTCAACTTAGAAACAACTAAAGACAAACCTTCTATGAGAAGGGAGCAGAGCAGAAAGCAGCTCCCATAATAACTCACATTTATATAAAGCTCCAAGGCTTACAAAACAATTCCTTTTTACAATGGCCCTTGAGAGATATAGGGCAAGCATTGTCACCCCCATTTTAGAGTTGGGGAAACCCAAGCTCAGCAAGGTTAAATAAAATTTAATGTATAATATTAACATATTATATAATTTAGTATTATATAGTAAAGATATGATCTAGACCTGTGACTTCTTTGGCATAGTCTTCAGATGAGGAAACTCCCCCTCTATCAATCTTCTACCATGTTGGTACTTTCTCTGTAGTTTATAGTCTTAGAGAGTCATTTAGGGCACTGAGAAGTTAGATGACTTGCCCAGGGTCACAGAGCCAGTACAAGTTAGAGATAGGACTTAAGCCTAGGTCTTCCTTTGAGACTAACTTCCTCTTCTCTATATATAGTAAGGAAATGACGCTATTGTTTAACCTAGATGTCTCCTGTTCCAGAAGAAGCTTGTTTCTGCCTGTCCTGTCCTTAATGGGAACACAGAAGAGTTCACTCTTATTTGTAACAATAGCCCTTAAAGAACTAAATTGTATTCCCCTTTCCCCAAAATATTCAGTTAGGTCTCTTATTTATTTGTTTGTATTGTTCACATATGAATCCTCTAATACCACACTTATTAGGTTTAAATTCAGCAAGTTCACTATACAAAAGGGGCCTACAGAGGGGTGGGGAACCTGCAGCCTCAAGGCACATGTGGCCCTCTAGGTCCTCCAGTGCAACCCTTTGACTGAATCCAACTTCACAGAACAAATGCCTTTAATGAAAGAATTTGTTTTGTAAAACTTGGACTCGGTCAAAAGGTCACACCTAGGATCTAGAAGGCCACAGATTCCTCACCCCTGGAGAACTTCAAAGATAGAAAGTTTGGAGTATAGTTTAAATAATTAGAGTCTTTTAAGATGAATTGAGGAAAGAACTGGTATTGTACTTAAGAAAAGGTAGAGAAAAGAGGACAGAACTTTAAGAAAAACAAGTTCCAACTTGATACCTTTAGCAAGGGCAGGGGAATAGAAAGGTATTCAATGGACAATGTAAATCAGGCATTTGTTTTCTATATAAATATGTATATATTTTACATACATATTTAAATTTCTACATATGAAATGCTTAAACTAAAAGATTCTCACAAATGAGAGCTCTATGAAGAAGAGTAAACCCCAAAAGTCTAGTTAAGTGATCTACCCATTAAAAACCTTGAACCCAAGGGGAAGCTTTGTGACTACTCTAAATGAAGATAAAGATCTGTAGTGCTGGAATTAAGTTGTCTTGGCCACATGTGTTTTTTTCCTGTGTGTATTTTATTACCATTTTACTCTATGTCTACTTTTCCTACTTATATATGTTTATGTGAGATTGTGCCCCAGGCTTATGGGGGAGAGTGGGAAAGGGAAATGTGTTATAGCTACTGTTCTTCTTAATGACATCTTAGTAAATATCTTTGTGATGGGTTTATTGTGTTTACTCATTCACTGTTAAGGGGATGCATACCTATTAGGGTTTGTGAGCTAAAGTTATACAAGGGCCTGACCACAGGCTATCCATCCTAAAATCTGGGGTAGTAGCTACCCTCTAGTTATTCAACTTATAAATTGAGTATAAGTTGGGAAAATATCCCAGAGAAGGTGCTACACATAAAAAACAAATACAATGAAAATTTTTGGGACTGCAACAGCAAATGGAATCTATCATTGTTTTCTTATTTTTTTGATCATGACTTTCAGGCAATCTAATAGTTCTTAAACTATTTTTCCTAGATTTATTTTCCAGACCAGTTGTTTTTCCTATGAAATATCTCATGTTTTCTCACATATTTTTTCAATCTTCTAGCTTTGTTTTATTGTTTCTTGATGTTTCTTGTGGTAATTAGCTTCCACTTGGTCATTCTAATTTTTAAGGAGTTTTCTTCAGTATTTTTTTTTTTGGCATTTTTAATTTAGGTTTGTTTTATTTAAGTTTAATGTTAATTCCATGCTGTGTTTCAGTAAGAACAATACAGATTCTGTATCTGTGGCTCCAGTTAGATATCCAATAGTACAAATTAGCTTGAAGTTACACAAGTTACACATACTTAATGAAAGAGGTTGAGTGAGCAAAGGAGGGCAGGGAATAGGAGAAGGGGAAGAGGGAAAGAGAAATACCAAAGAATTGAACAAGCATGTAGGCTTTTCAATACCACCTTCAATGCTAACCTGCTGTAAGGGAAGGTCAAAGTCGGAAAGAATGAGCAGCCATGGATTGTTGGGCTGTTACCAGCACCATTTCAGCACAGTTTGGAAACACTTTTTATATCAAAACTACTGCAATAAATGTTCCAACACAACCTGTAACTTCAAGCTAAACACCCAATTAATTTTAATCATTGGTCTAAAATTCAGTTTAAAGGATTATAAAAAGGAAAAATGCCCCCACATGCACCCTACAGTGCGATAAACCTCTCTTCTAGACTTTTGCTTCACCTAGAAGTCTAATGGCATTCCAATGTAATATCCATTTGTAATGGTTATCTTGCCACATCTGGCACAGAGACATTACAGTGATGCTGAAAAAGCCTCTATGCAGTCCTGTTAGTGTCTTAAAGAACCTAAAAGCTGGGACCAGTAAAATCCACAGAAATTAACTCTTGTCTTTAAGAACTTTGAAAACTGTTTAAAAACAAAACAAACAGGGCAGGAACCTAAATTCTGAGACCAAATGTAAAAGTCAGATTTGGTGGTTCTCAGTGACAATGGAGAATTTTCGGGGGGTGGGATGGGAGGAGTGGGTTAGTCAGAGATGGAGTCTCTTGTTGGCTTTGATGTCTCTCACTGGTTTTCATCTTCCACATCCTGCAGGGCTTCTTTATTCTGTTCTTCACCATCACCCTGCATATCTGAAGTCCATAGTGTCAGGTTATCACGCAACAACTGCGAGATAAGTGTCGAGTCCTTATAGCTTTCTTCACTCACCATGTACAGTTCTTCAATTGCATCATCAAAAGCTGCTTTTGCCAACTCGCAGGCACGGTCAGGGGAATTAAGAATTTCATAGTAGAATGCAGAAAAGTTGAGAGCAAGACCTAAGCGGATGGGGTGCGCTGGTGGAAGTTCGGTCATTGCGATATCACTAGCAGCTTTATAAGCCACCAGGCTATTCTCTGCAGCCTCCTTCCTGTCATTTCCTGTGGCAAATTCAGCCAGATACCTGTGGTAGTCCCCTTTCATTTTATAATAAAAAAAACCTTGGACTCACCAGTGTTTGTTGCTGGAATGAGGTGTTTGTCCAGTACATCCAGAATGTCACAACAGATTAATTTTAGTTCAGTCTCAACCATTTGCCAATATTCCTGAATCATTTTTAGTTTGTCTTCTCCTCCCTTGTTTTCTTCTTTTTGTTCATTGCTGCTGATTATCTGCCAGGATGTGCATCTGGCTCCAATCACATTCTTACATGCAACTGACAGTAGGTTTCTTTCTTCAGCTGTCAACTCTACGTCCATTCCTGCTACTTTCGTCATTGATTCCACCATTTCCTCTTATCACTCAGCCTCCTTGGCCAGTTTTGCCTGGCACACCAGATCCTCCTGATTGTCCATAGTGGCAGCAGCTCCGGCAGGGTCTGCACGACAGATAGCAGCGGATGGTGGCTCTGACTCTCTTGTCAGCCTCTCCTTCAGTATTTTTTAATGTCTCTTTGCCAAGTTGTTAATTCTCATTTCTTTCCTCAATTTTTCCTCTACCACTCTTCTTTGATTATTCACATTTTTTGTCTTATTTTTTAAAGCACTTTTTAAAGCTCTTCTAGGAATTCTTATTGAACCTGTATCCAATCTCCATTTTCTTCTGAAGCTTTGCTTGTAGATGCTTTCAAGTCATTGTCATCTTCTGAGTTTATTCTTCAGCTTTCATGTTACCATAGTAGCTTTTTGTGGTCAGGTTCCTTTTTTGTGGCTTGCTCATTTTTCCTTGATTTTAGACTTTATGTTAGAGTTGGGCTCTGCTCACCTCTGGGGAGTGGAGGTAGAGTAGATGTCTGGTCTGAATTTCTATCTTTTATGTCCTTCTGCTGCTTTCATAGCTCACTTTGGGAGCCTGTAAATTTTTGATGCTTCCATTGTGATATAATGTAGGTAAAAGTCTCCTTACTCTCCTCCTACAGGTAGGGCCCCTGCTCCCTCTCAATAGGAACTGTCTGCCTTATATACCTTATGTATATATATATCCCTCTCAATAGGAAGCTGTCTGCCTTATATATATTGCCAATATACCACCCTGGAACTACAACCCAGAACTTGGAAATGGTTAACAGAGATGCCAAATGGCAACTGATCTTTCACTCTGTGCTAGTATAGGGGTTCCTTGGGATCTCTAAGTGCTCAGTCCTCTTATCATCCCTGACTTCTGCTGCCATCCCATAGCCCACAGCCAGTGACACTTCTAACATGCCATACTCCTGGTCAACCCCAATCCCAGTGTCTATAGACCTGTTTGTTTTCCTAAGCTGCCCTGGGCTGGAAAAAAAATGACTTACTATAACTTTTTGTTGGCTTTCCTGGTCAGAATTAATTTTGGTGCATTTTAAAAGTTGTTTTAGAAAGAGTGTGTAAGGAAAGTTCAGCAAAAATGCTGACTATATTCTACTATCTTGGTCCTGCCCCCTCAATACTATTTTCTTCTTGGAATTTTAATTAGAGACTGTGGGTTTATTAAGATGCTCTAGTAAGTGGCTCTCCCCACCCCCCACCCCCCTTCAGTAGCCAAGTCCTGCTTAATTGTTCTTTCACAGCATCTATTGTATTCATCCCCTTTTCTCCTCTCATGCCACCACAATCCTTGTTCAGACCCTCATCACCTCTCCTTTGGACTAGTATTTGTTGTTCAGTTATTTTTCAGTTGCATCTAACTCTTCAAGACTCCATTTGGGGTTTTCTTGGTAAAGATACTGGAATGGTTTTCCATTTCCTTCTCCAGCTAATTTTGCAGATGAGGAAACTGAGGTAAATAGGGTTAAGTGGCTTGTCCAGGGTCACACAGATAGGAAGTGTTTGAAGACAGATTTGAACTCAGGTCCTCCTGAGCCACCTAGATGCTCCTTAGACTAGTTATCATACTAATGGGCCTTATTACCTCAAGCCACTGACCTTTCCAATTCCATCTTTACACAGCTACCAAAGTGATAAGCCTACTCAGTTTCAATCATGCTACCCTGCTTCAACTAGCTTTGGTGTCTCCCTGTTGACTCTAGGATCAAATATGGACTCCACTCCCTTCACAACCTTGCTCTGAACATCCTTCCGGGATTATTACACATTACATCCCTTTATGCATTCTCTGGCCCAGCCGAACTGACCTTTCTGCTGATAGAACAAAACGTTCTATCTTTCTTCTCTTACCTTTGCATAGGTTGTCCTCCATGTCTGTAATGCACCCCCTCAGTTCTAGAGCCAGACTTTAGAGGATACCTCTCCTGGTTGCCCCTAGTCTATCTTTCCTCTGCCCACCATTACCTTGCATTTGCTTTGTCTATACAATTAATATAGGTACTCATACATTTTATTTTCCCTAATAGAAGGCAAGCTCTTTAAGGCTATGGACTGTTTAATTTTTGGTTTTGTATCCCCATTACTTAGCATAGTGCTTGGAACATAGACATATAATAAATGCTCATCAACTAATTGATTTATATCACTAATTTCCATCCCCTCCAGACTTAATGCTCTCTTGTGAAAAAGAAAACAATAAAAAACATATTAGTTACAACAACCTGATTTGATAATGTCTATAATCGTTTGCTTTAGTAATCCTCCATTTCTTGCCATGAAGGAGAATTAGATCCATGAATTTTTCCATTTTCCAGGTTGTGCTACATCCCATTTGCAAGGATTTTGTCTCTAGAGCTATCAATTGATAAGCCAACATATTGCCTGATAAAGAGTTATTATTCTACTCAGAGATGTCAAATTTTTATTAGGGAACTTTTAAGATTGATTTCAATAATAAAAGGAATCTTTAATGGTAGAATTTCAGGCACTGTAGTAGAGTGGGGAGATTTGGTGATTAAAGGTTGGAAAGTCTACCAGATAAACTTAAATCACACATGTGTGCATATTACTTATGGAGAGGTTAAGATAAGATCAGCTTGGCCTTCTAAAGGCTTGTCTATATGAAGAGAAGTGAATGAAATAAGAGATTCTTTTACTCTCTGTGGGAACTTTCCAGGTTGTTTTCTGCTAGGGTTTGCAAGCAGTTTCACTGAGAAACAGTGGCCTGAGGACCAAGTGGAATAGATAAATCACCAAGGAATAGGTGAAGTCAAAGACCTGAGCATTATAGCATCCATTAAGTATCTGCCCTATCAGAAATCATGAGAGAAATGACTTGGTAATGCTTCAGGGTAAGAAGTTGTATATCAGCGTTTTGGAAAGGGAGAAATATACTCAACAGCATTAGTGAAAATAATGGGAAAATCCAATAAACCATTCATAGGGGCCACAGAGGATCAAGCAGGTTTATCTACTTGGTTGTACATCTTGCCAGAGAGAAATAGATTTTCATCAGTTTGTTCATTATCCAGCTACGTGGGAGAAAAACAAACAATCAGAAATGCCTACTAGGAAATGCAGACACATGCTGAAATGGTTAAAGTGTTTTCTATGTTATATAAATAAGGAGCTGAGTCATTTAATTCAGAGGTCCTTAGGCTGGCAGGACCAATATGCTTGGTCTAATATTAAAGCTGGGGCAGCTAGGCAGTGCAGTGGATAGAATGCCAGGCTTGGAGTCAGGAAGACTCATCTTTGTGAGTTCAAATATGGCCTTAGATACTTAATAGGTGTGTGACCCTGGGCAAATCACTTAACCCTGTTTGTCTCAGTTTCCTCACCTATAAAATGAGTTGGAGAAGGAAATGGCAAGCCACTCCAGTATCTTTACCAAGAAAACCCCAAATGGAGTCACAAAGAGTGAATTAGCACCTTTATACTTTGTGAGCCCTGGTGTATATCCTTCCATTCAGATAGCTCCACTGGTTTTAAAAGAAGCCCTTCTCCTATGTGGCTCAGAGAGAGGGATAAGCCTTAAACCATTCTTTTGTAGCAATTACTTATTGGCCAGTCTAATTAATATGAACACTACCGGGTTATAAAACTGGAAATGTGCACAAATCTAGAGACATCTTCATTTCAAATATTCAAACATACTATTTGTGCCCGGCTTGAGCCCTCTAAGCTTGTATTGGACTGGTCAGCCACAGTTGAACACACCGTACTTTGATCCTAACGTCATGATGCCATTGCTCCTCTTTGTCTACGAGGGACAAATAACAACAACAGTAATGAGCAATTAGGCTTTCTCATCCCTGTAGCTTAAAGCATTCTTTCTCTGTTAGTAAAGTCTAACTTTATTCCTAAATAATTTTATTTAATAATAAAATAAATTTATTCCTAACTGATGTTAGGAAAGTTCATTAATTTTACCTTTAACAGACTACCTCTTCTTTGCTACAATTATGTAGAGTGAAGGCTTTAAAATGTAAATTGTATTTTTGCCTGGCTTACTACCAGGGAGTGACTTAGACAAGAGGAACAGAAGTCCTTAGGCATCAAATAGGGTTTAATAGTGTAGTAGAGTATGATGACTCCAGAGATTAGAGAGGATGCTCACTCACTCAGAGTCTGAGGAAATGTATTACATTATGTCCTCAATCTACATCAATCTGACAGTCTGTATTGATCTACCAGGGTTGACTGGAGCCATTTTAGGCATGCCCAGTTGGTTTAGCTTTCTGTCAGGCTCTCCCTGGTAGTAAAAAAAGAAAATGAAACAAAACAAAAAATACCTTCACAGCTTCACTGAATTTAATCATACAATTATAGCTGGAATGACCCTCAAAGGTCATCTAGTCTAACCTGTATTTAAGCAGGATCATTAACAGTCTTTCCAAGTCCATAATGTAACCTTGGGCACTCTGTCTAGGTAGGCCTCAGTTTTCTTTTCTGTAAAACTATGGGTTTAGATCAGATGTTTTCTGAATTCCCTTACAGCTTATTGATAGTTGAGGTAACTGGACTTGGAGTTAGGAAGAGCTGAGTTTGATTCTGGTCAGGTGCTTGTTAGAAGTGTGACCCTGGGCACAGAGTCTACCTTTAGCTTTAGTTTCCTTAGGCATACAACGGGGATGATAATAAAAAATAACTATCCTATAGGTCTGTCATGATGATCAAATAGGTAATGCCTGTAAAGAACTTTGTAAAACTTAAAGTGCTATATTAATATTAGCTACTATTATCATTATTATAATTAAGAAGTGGTAGTGATAGTAGCAGTAGTAGCAGCAGCAGGAGGAGGAGGAGGAATAGAATGGATACCATGCTGAACTTGAAGAGTCAGGAAGATCTGATCTGAGCTCTAATCCTGTCTTATTAGCTATGTGATCCTGGATAAGGTACCTCACCTCTCTTAGCCTCAGTTTCCACATCTGTAAAAAGGGGAAAATAATACAATCTACCTCACAGCGATGTTGGGAGGATCAAGTGAGATAACCCATGTAAAGTGTTTAGCAAACTTTTCAGCACTATGTATATATGCTAGCTAAAAAAAAATCCATTTGAAGCCCTGTAGGAATGAGGAACTTACCACGTCTCAAGGCAGGTCCATTATGCTTTTGGCAGCTATAATTGCAAAAAAAAATTTCCTTCTCTCAAGCTGAAACTTCTCTCTCTGTAATTTCTATCCATTGCCCTCTAATATCAGAAATAGGCATTTAGCTTTTTTTAAAGACAGCCTTTTAAATATTGGAAGGCAATTCATAGAATTATAATTCCCAGAATTAGAGCTGGAAGGGCACTTAGAAGCCATCTAATCCAATAGCCTCATTTCACAAATGACGAAAGTGAGGTGAGAGGTTTAATGACTTTCACAGATAGTGGCAGAGCAAAATTCAACCCCAAGTCCTGTGGTTCCAGAAGCACCATACTTTCTACTGTAGTCGGCTAAATATCCCTAATTCTTCCACCTGATCTCATGTAGAATGGTTTCCAAGTCTTTTCCCTTCCTGGCCACCCTCCTCTGGATGTGCTCCAGTATTTCCTCTCCTTCCCCAAGCTGCCAACTTAAGCTTTCTAATTAAAAACAAAACAAAAAACCAAGAAACATTTTGGTTATGTCAGTCCTCTCCTTTAAAATCTTCACTGGTGACCTATTACCCACAGACAGGATAAAGGTTAAAATCTTTATGCTAGAATTCACTTTTTCTCCAATTTTATCCTGTAACTCCCTTATGTAATGCTCTGCCCTAGAAAATGTGTTTACTTTAACCATAGATGATGCTCTGGGGAAATGATATCAAAAGGAAAGGACCAACATCCACAGCTGGCCCTGCCTCTAACTTGGATTCTCAGGGTCTCTTCAGCCCTGCATCACTAGCTTTTCTCAGACTCTGGTCCACTGACATTCCTACACCTGGGCCCCGAGTGCACACTGATGCCTCTTTATTTTTTGCAGAAGACTTGAAAAAATACATTTTCCCTTTAGTTCAGTGGAGAAATCAAACTCATCCTTCAAGACCCTACTAAAGTTCTATCTGCTCTACATATCCTTCTCTCTCTAATGTGGACACCTACTGTTTATATCACTTACTTGTAACTTAATCATATACCACCTCATATTGCTGTTTTGCATTGCTAATTGACTCATCTTGTTATTTAATGTTTTATGTGGGAATGCCTCATAAATTATACATCTTAGATATTTTTGTATTTCCTCCAACTCTTCCCCATGCACTAACCACTGAGCAGGGCAGATGTGAGAAAAGGCAAGTGGTGGCCCAGTACATAGAGTTCTGGGCCTACAATAAGGAAGATGGGAACTCAAATCTGGTCTCAGACACTTACTAGCTTTTTAACCCTGGATAAGTCACTTAACCTCTGTCTACCTCAGTTTTTTCAACTCTAAAGTGCAGATAATAATAGCACCTACCTTAAGGGTTATCTTCAGGGTCAAATGAGATAATATTTGTAAAGTGCTTTGCACAATATTTGGCACGCGGTAGGTACTATAAAAATGGCCATTCCTTTTCCCAGAAGTGCTGAACTAAGCAACTTTTTTTTACCTCTTATTAGATAGTTAATCAGCAAGCATTTATTGAGCTCTTACTGTATGACAAGTGCTGGGCCTGGGACTGAAAGAGAGCAAGTCTTCACCTTCTGAAATCAAAGCATCTTCAAATTGGAGGCCATTTAGGTGAACCAATATACCTGAATAGGAATCTTACTCTAACCTCTGGCAGTCATCATTCCCATCGGGTCTTTGCTGGCCCCCCCAGCCTTTTCCAGAGAATCTCTATTGAGAAGAAACACCCATTACCTGCTTAGGTATTTAGTCCCCTGAGGAAATTAGGAACAGATGGTAGCTAAGTTCCCTTTCAGCTCTAAAATCCTATGATGTTATGATAAATGAAGAGCAAGTTTAGTGTGACCAGATGTGGAAGAGATGTAAATACATAAAGGAGATCATGGACCATGTTAATAATTTTTAAAATTCAGAATGTACACAAATTAATGTTCACAATTTGAATTTGATCTTAATACTATAAATTATAATGTTTTAATGATCATAATACTAATATTCTATTTTTGATCATGATAACATTATTATCAAAAAAATAATTGCTCCTAGAGATCATAGTCAATCACTTGGAAAGAAGGGAGGTGATATTGCTTTAGTTTCCTTCATTGGAGGAATGCCCAATTCTTTATTTGTTTATTGAGAAGAATGCTGTTGTATTTTTTTGAAGCTGTGAGGTTTAAGAAATGACCATGCCTGACACAGGGGGTTTAGACTTAAGAAGGTAGAGAAATTGTGTGGTTTTGAGGGGTGTGGGTTGGGCTGGATGATTTCTGAGCTCTCTTTCAGCTTGGAAATTCTTTGAATCAACATGAATATTGAAGTCAAGGAGGATGATAGTAGGAGATTGGGTGAGGAGAATGACTTGAACCCATTCTTTTCCATTCCTTGATTTGGATTAATGATTCACTTGGTGTTGGAAACTCCAAGGAAGGAAATTTTTACTATTGAGGTAGATTCACAACTGTTCTTGAAACATAAACTTTGAGAATTACCTGAAGTACAGCAAGATTAAATGACTTTCCAGTATCATACAGAATATATCAAGGACAGGACTTAATACAAGTCTTCCTGACTATTTCATTCAACCTGTGGCTCTAAGAAGCTATAGCTTGCACAGTGGCCATATCTTGGGAAAAAAAAAAAATCTTGGCAGACAGGATAAACAAGGTTGAGGGTAGGGGTGTCTAGGAGGCGCAGCCCTGGAGTCAGAAGGACCTGAGTTCAAATCCGGACTCAGACACTTAACACACACACACACACACACACACACACACACAAAACTAGCTGTGTGACTTTGGGCAAGTTACTTTAACCCCAATTGTCCTACCTTCCCCTCTCCAAAAAATACAACAACAAAAAACCAAGGTTGACGATAAATGACAGGACTTAAACTCATTGGTGGGTTAAGGGGGTATCTATCCCAAATATATGAAAATCCCCCCTTCCCCCACAGGCAGATGAGAACAGTCTGCTCCAATTGCCACTATGGTAGCTGAAGCAGGTGGTGTGGAGTGGAGCACTTAGAGCTTGGTCAAACATTAAAGATACCAAGGTTATCTGTCACATCTTCGGCCATCACCAGTTGTCTTGATTTTTGTCTTGTCACTGGATTTCAATGACTCCAGAAGAGTGAGGCTGATGACTTCAACTCTGCCTTATTTAAATCCTATTCACAAGCAACACAAGGTGATGTCATTGATCCTCTTTTGAAAATGAAGGATAGGGAGGCTAGGTGGTGCAGTGAGTAGAGAACCGGCCCTGGAGTCAGGAGGACCTGGGTTCGGGTTTGGCCTCAGACACTTCACACACATACACACACACACACACACACACACACACACACTAGCTGTGTGACCTTGGGCAAGTCACTTAACCCCAATTGCCCTACCCTCCCCCCTCCAAAAAAAAAAAAGAAAATGAAAGATGAACAACAACGGCCCCTGACCATCTACCCATTATACCACTTATACTTTATACAACATAAATAGCTAATGTATTTGACATAGCTATTGAATGACAATCTTTTAAATTGAGAGTCTAATGGTGAAAATGTCAATAGCACATTGGTAAGCCTTTTTGTACACTTTTGCCCAGATAGACTCCAACAATTCTTGTTAACGGTGATGCAAATAAAATAGGTGGGGCCCTAAACTTATGGAAGACAGGTACAAAGAGTAGGTCCTTTTTTGATTCTTGCTTTGAGATTTTCATTTTGTCTGTTCCGGCGGGGCTCACCTACTGGGTTATGTTTCCATACACAGCTAGAGAATGTACAAATCTCGTATGTATTGACTACATTGGTCTGTTCTAAACACACTTCCCCTGGAAGCTACCGATTTTTGTTGTTGTTGTTAATGTTAATTGGAGAAATGTTTGTGCACAGAGAGAGGTAACTATGCCCCTGGAGTTCTGGGCCTTGTTTTTACAGTGAGGAATGTTTGCTTGTCACTTACATTTGACCATTAACTTTCATTTCCTAAAAAAAAAAAAAAAACAGAAAGAAAGAAAGTATCCACCTTTCCCAGTCCTCCAATTTCAGTCAAGAATGCTGACTGGAGATAAACATGTAGGAACATAAATGAAGAATAACTGTTTGTGTTTGACATCTAATTTCTATCTAGCTGGGGAGAGAAAAAAATGAGATTGTCTGTATCACATTCATTACTTCTTTCCAAACATCCAGAAATGGAACAATTTGTTGGGATTTTTTTCTCAACCATGCCAGGGAGATGTTTTAATAACTCTTTGTTGGAGAGCTCTTGCTTCCTCCAATATATTTCTCCTATCAGCCAGTTTTGTCTCTCTTGTTCACTGGGCTGTTGCTATGCCGTTCAGGTAATGGGAAGACCGTTTGTTATGGTTAAGTAATAAAGAGATAATATGGGATGACAAGCTGGCATGGAAGCAGGAACTGGAAAGATTTAATAATATTCAGTGAGTTACTGCAACAATGTTGTCAAATGGGGGAGCAGGAGAAATTGGTAGCCGACAGCAGATATTAAAATGAGATGCCAGCCTCCCACTCCTTGCCCTGCTGCTTATTTCCCTGACTATTTGACTCCAGGCAGTATAGACCAGTGAGGTGAAAATCTGAACTTGGATTCAAGTTGTCCCAGTTCTAAACTTTATAAGACCCAAGTGACTTTGGGTAAGTAAGTCACTTACTTAGGCCTGCTTGATGCCTAAGTTTGACCATGTACGTCATCCCCTATTCAATAAACTCCCAGTGGCTCCCTATTGCCCCCAGAATTAAAAGTAAAATCCTCTATTTAACTTTTAAAGATATTTATAACCTGGCTCCTTCCTACTTCTCTAGCCTTCTTATATTTCCTGCCGTGCATTCTTCAATCCAGTGACACTGGTCTCCTGGATGTTCCTTGCTCAAGATCTCCTGTCTACAGATTTTGTTCATTTTTACAAGTTGTCCTGTATCCTTAGAATTCTCTCCTCCTGGATTCCCTGACTTCCTCTGTGTCTCAGCTAAAGCTTCACTTGCTGGAAGAAGTTTTTCCTATTCCCCCTTAATGTTAGAACTTTCCCTCTTACATCACCTCCAATTTATGCAGTATCTATCTTATTTGTACATGGTTGTTTACATATGAATCTATGAGATTCTTGAGAGCAGGGGCAAGTGTACTGTAATTGCCAAGGAAAGGCAACTTCCCAAGGTTCAAAATACCAGCATAGGTGCTCTCCATTTTATTCAGTGACCAACCAAGAACAGAGAAGATCAAAACATGACATCATTCCAAAATACAGCATTTACTAAGTGTGATTAAATAATCTCCAAGGACTACCCCACCCCAGGACCTTCCAATCATTCAATCAATTACAAAGTCCCTGGTCTAAACACTTCTCCATCCCTAGGCTATACCTTTATTTGTCAATCACAGAGCACAAAAAGGTCAAAAGTTCCCCACCCCTGGATCACAATTGAATCTACCCCAGAGTTACATCAAGTTTAAACACAGCACTTAATACCCAAATGGAGGTCTTTTCTTCATCTTGACAGGAGGCAAGTTCTCAGCAATCTTAGTTCCTGGGGAGACAAGGCTTAGCAAAGCCACAAGATACATTGCCAGTCCCTTCATGAATTTATCCTCTGTCTGTAGAACAGTCCTAGAACCCCTGAAAACATTAGCAAAACCCTCTCCTAGGATTTCTGTAAACATACAACAAGAAAATCCTTCTTCAGGGCTTCTGAACCAACAGAAAGGTTCCCAGACCCCTGCAACAACAGCACTGTCCTTCACCAGTGGACAGTATTCACTCTGTCTGCAGGACAGTCTCAGGGCTTCTTAGCCAAAAGCCAGGTTCCAGGACTTCTTCAACAACAGGACTGTCTTTCACCAGTGGACAAATCTGGCAAAAGAACATCAAAACAGACAAAGTACCAGCAAAACAGCCATGTCTCCTCAGTCCTTGGCAGCTCAGGGGGCAGGTCTCAAAAGTCCAGGGCAATTCAAAGAGGCCACCAGCAATTCTCTTAGTCTCTCTCCCTGCCTCCACGTGGGTGCTGCTTCCAAAAAGGGTCTTCCGCCTCTCTCTTGTCTCTCCAAATCTACTGTCACCAGCTCCTCCCAGTTCAGGACTTTCTTTTCACATCAACAAGTCCATCCCACAGGTGGGATTAACAAGCTCTGGGTTTTAACACAATCAATTTGAAAACCAAGCCCAATACAGGGGAATCTCCACATTCCATTACTATCACAGCAAGTCACCTAAATGGAGACCAGCTCAGAAGGAAAAGGTTAGGGGCAGAGAAAAGGTATTTATTAAGTGCCTACTATGTGTCAGGGACATAACAGGCAGTTAGGCAACTCAGTTGGTAGAGTAATGGACCTGGGGAAGACCCATGTTCAAACCCAGCCTCAGACACTGAATAGCTGGGTGACCCTGGGTAAGGTGCTTAATCTCTGTTTGCATTAATCTAGTAGAGAAGGAAATGGTGAACCCCTCTAGTATCTTTGCCAAGAAAACCCCACATGCACTTGGTATGCTATGGTCCACAGGGTCATGACTGAACAACAGCAATAACAAAAACAACAACAGTGTTCCAGGCACAGTGCTAAGCAGCTTACAAATATTATCTCATTTGACATGAGAGAATGGTCCTCCTCTACTTTTTGGATGCTTTGATCTTATCCCTCCTATAAGACTACAGGATGGGAGATGATTGTTCTGAATTCCACCTGTACTTGCAACTGGGTAAAAATTCAGAAGTTGGCTCCGTAAATGGACAGTGGCGTCCCAGATAGTTAGAGTTTTACCTTCTGCTTTATAGGCTGCAATTTCTGCAACGACCACATACTAGTCATTACGGTTCATGGAGAGTATTGGGTGAATCCTATTGCTGTTGATCAAATAGTATAATCTCTGTTTGCCCAGCAACAACTCAGAACATGGTACTGGGCAAGTTGCACTAGAATTCCCTTCCTCACAACTGCATTTTGGTGCCTCTTGCCAGTATACCTTGGTCTTGGTTTGTGCATTTCATGCATGCCCCTTGGCTTAAAAATTTGACCATGAAAACGTCTTTCCCATCAAAACTATGGTCAATGTCATAGGTCATGACAATGTGAGAGCACTGTACAGTGCACAAATGGGATGCATGTGGAGGGCATATCTGGCAGCGGGCACTTTCATGCTTCCTTTCAACTTTTCTGAGGAGTTACACCATCCTTTCTCTCCTCTGACAAAGAAATGATCCCAGTCCAGAACTGGGGCCAGGCCATGTCTATAGCCTCAAAGGCAGGTTGGCAACTTTTCCTGGAGGTTTTACAAATTTCAGCAGGGCCTCCTTTGTAGCAGGTGGCCAGGCCTGAATAGCCCAGGAATGCCAGATCTGGCTTTCAATCCCTTCAAAGCAATGTGTGGATCATAATCAAGAGGACATATTTTGAGTACACTTGGAATTGGAATTCAGTAGGTTGGGAAATACAGTCTTGTTTTAGGAGACATTATTACAGTATATTTCCCACTATATCTAGCCAGTCCCAGATAATTTGGTGAAATCTCTCCCTACTCTAGTCCATTCTCCACTCAGCTGTTGAATTAATCTTCCTACAGCTCAGGACTGACCATGTTATCTCCTCAGTCAGCAATCTCCACTGATTCTCTATTATCCCCAAGGTCAAACAGAAAACTTTCTGCTTGGTGTTCAAAGTCATAACCTAGCACTTGCCTAATTTATCAGTCTTCTTGCATCTTACATTTCCCTCCGCCCCCACAATCCCATATACTCAGCCAGTATACTGACTTACTTCCTTATTGTTCCTCTCACAAGACACTATATCTCTGGAATATGGGCATTTTTACTGGCATTTTTGTTCCTCTATCTTTACCAACTGACTGACAATTCTTCACATTTCATCTAGTCACCCAGTATGACTTCCCTGGGCATCTTGCCATCTTCCCTGCCAGGTTCCCCTTCCTCACTTTCTCTTTATTGCTCTGGGAACAGTAATCAAATCAATATGACCACTGCTACTAGATATTATGACAATCAATTGCCTTCTGGCTCCACTCAACCCCTATAACTGCTTAGACCAGGAGCTTCTTAATCTGGGGTTCATGGACCCCCAAATGGGTCTGTCAATTTATTTTTTTTAATATTTTGAAAACTGTATTTCAATATAGTTGACCTCATTTGTAACTGTATATGTTTTATGTATTTCAAAATATCATTCTGAGAACAGGTCCAGATTAGGAAATTTACAGACTTTTCCAAACTACTAAAGGTTACATGACACACACTATTGGCTTAAGCCAAAACTCCCTTCTCTAGCCCACGTGCCCCAGGAATATTCTCTCTTCCATTAGAATTAAGCTCTTTGAGTTTAGAGACTGCCTCACTTTTGTATTTTTATTACCAGAATTAAGCACAGTAAGTGCTTCATAAATGCTTTAAAAATTATTTCATTCATTTTATCAATCTGAATTTCACAATTTAGTCTTTGTTGCTTCTAGATGACTAAGACATTCTTCAACTGTGCCTTAATTGGGCTCATAATTGAAGTCTGCCTTAGAGAACCTTACCAGAACCCTTTATCCCCTCTGCAGGCCATAATATAGGGTCACTCCTTTCAAAGTCCTTTGCCCCACTTGCCCAAATAAGATCTTTTTTAAATCTGATTTTTTAAGGTAGCCTTGGCACTTCAATGATTAAAGATTGCATTAGGATTCTTGTGAATTCCCTATCTTCATCCGAACAATGTGGTTTTAATAAGAGTGAGGTGTGTGATTTATATGCTTACTTTAGATTTGCAGTATAGTCTGGGTCATCAGCATTAGGATGAAATGACAATGCAATCACACTCAGAACTGTTACTTGCAGCAATTGCAGAAATAAAAACATCTTTCTGGAATATGCATTCAAAAACAAATATACAACTTTTTCTCCCTCTAGTGGCACATTTTTATACGAACCTCAAATTTTGTCCAGTCTGATCTTAAATGATGCCTAAACTATCAAAGTCTTAGAGGCAATGACCGAGCTCACGCTAGGCTTAGGAGATTCATAATATTTGTTCATTGTTGATTGCTGTGGAAGAGCACTTTATTTATGTAAAATGATATTGCATCCTGGATAATGCTGGGTCACAGCTGGATAAATTTTGTAATTTATCTCTACTCTATACTTTATTTTATATTAAAGGTGATAAAATAGGAGTTTGTAAATATGTGGCCAAGGATTCTGATTTATGGATGCATGTTGGGAATTGTGATATACCTCTGAAAGTCAGTCAGGACATTGATTGAATGGATTTAGGTGATCAGGGACAGTCTTAGCCCCAGTGGTCTACATGACACAATCTCAGGGGCTCCTCATCCCCCAGAATGGCCCTATGGGCTTAGCTGAAGGCCCCAGAGACCAATTCAGAGCTTCATTTATTTATATTTAAGGATCAATATTTATTGAAATGCTATCATTCTTTAATATCTTGGTAGGAAGGAAGGATTTGGGAGTAAGTTTTCTTAGGAAAAAGGGAGAGGTAAGGGAAAAAGGAAGAATGCAAAAGGGGAGCCTGCAGACAAATTCTGTTGACCCAAATTTTTCTGAGAATCAGTCTATTCTGGATTATCTGCAATAATGGTGATTATCAGTGGAATGTATCAGTTACTTATTAGTTTCATGACCCCATGCAAACCATTTAACATCTTTTACTCTCAGTAAATCTGTAATTTGGATTTGAGGGCCTTTAAGGTTCCTTCCAGCTCTAAGTATGTGATCCTATGATTAAAAAAATAAAATACAAGAATTTGTATTTGGCTTTGGAATTCATGTTTGTTGTTCAATTGTGAGACCATTTTAAAATTAATTTAAAAAAATGAACAATCCCACCTCTCTCTCAACAATCCCAGTTCGAAAAAGAAAAAAGAAAGAAATTCTTATAACAAATATGCATAGTTAAGAGTGACAAATACCCTGATTACTCATACCAAAAAAAAAGTTTTATTCAGAATCCAGATAACATCACCTCCCTGTCAAGAGGTGGGTAGCAGACTTCATCATTAGTTCTCTGGAATTGTGGTTTGTCACTGTGTTATGTGATGTAATTTGGGACTGAATATAGATCAAACCTCCTCCATCTGGCTTATAAAAACCTGAGTGAGTCCTTTAATATCTTTTAATGGATATTATATATATATTTATTTTGGTAATCCAAAAATCTTTTCTGGTTGTGGTGGGCCTAGCCTCTCTTGAGGCAAATTTCCCCTGATCTAAATAGCCCTCTCCTCTTACTCCTGTCCTGTCCCTTCTCTCCAATTCTCAATAAGTGTAGTACTGGAGGATGGAAACTTCCAAACCCAAAAGCTTATAATTAACATAGCTTTCCTAGCTGATCCCTAGCATCTTTGCCTGGGACATCAGCAACAGGAAACCAAGCCCTTCTCTCCTATAAATCTATGGCACTCCCCCAGGTCATTGATTTGAGACAACTGGTGACATAGTGGATAAAGTAGTAGGCCTAGAGTCAGAGGCATACCTAAGTACAAATCTGGCATCAGATACTTACTAGCAGAGTGACCCTGGGCAAATCACTTAACCTCTGTTTGCCTCAGTTTCCTCAGTTTAAAATGGGGAAAATAATAGCACCTACCTCATAGGGTTATTGTGAGGTCAAATGAGATAAAACATTAAAAAAATGCTTATTACAGTGTCTGGCCCACATAGGTGCTATATAAATACGTATTTCTTCCCCTGTAACCTTTTTTCCTCCCCCTGCCCTCCACACACATATTGATCTGTCCTCATGTGGAGACGAGGAAGGATTCAGATGTTTTATAATGAGAGTTTTATAAACCTGGAGGTGTCAAGTCTGGAGGGGCAGCCCCTGTTAGGACTACTATTGACTCCCTCTGCTTCCTGCTAAAGTCTGAAGATAATTTCACCTGAGGTTTCTGCAACTTTCCTGGTTTTTATCTTTAGCTGTATCCTTCTTGATTACCCCTGCCGACTCCCAAAAGTCTTAAAACTTCCCTTATATGAATAAGAAATGTATCCAATAAAGACTCATCACTTTTTAGCATCCCTGGCCTATTTTATGAAAAACTCCCTAAGTCCCTAAACCTACCAGAAGAGTCTAGGAGACACACACACACACACACATCCTTTTAAAAAAATATATTTTAAATGTGTGGTCTGTATTTGAACCAATACAGTAGGCATGACTGAAACTTAAACTGTTAAAATGCACTGAAATTATCCAATATAAGAAATGTAATGGGGCAGCTAGGTTGCACAGTGACTAAAGCACCGACCCTAGAGTCTGGAGGACCTGTGTTCAAATCTCACCTCAGACACTTGACATTTACTAGTTGTGTGACCTTGGGCAAGTCACTTAACCCCAATTACCTTTCCTTTCCTCCTCCTCCCACCCAAAAAAAGAAAGAAATGAAATGGAAGAAAGTGGTCTATCTTCTTTCTCCTGCCTTCTGACTTAGTATTTCCCTGGGTCACATGGTATGTTAGAGCTCAACTGCTTGAAGAGGCCATTGTTAGCAATTATATCTCAGAAATCAGCAAACACAATATATCAGGGTTCAATTTATTGTTTTGCTGATTGCCTAGATTTAAGAAAGTTATGAAGAAAATTTGAATAATGCAGATTAAACTGTTCATGTGTCCTCCCACCCCCACCCCCCGTCAAACCCCAAATGCTGGTTGTTGAACATTTAACAACATACTCTTGCTCCTTAGAAGCCAAACTCTACCCTGAGCAGATCAACGGTCACTCAAAGATCAGTGGAGCTTTTTGGAAATGTTTACCAAATCAAGGTAGTATAGAGGAAAGAATTCTAAACCTGAAGTTAAGAAAACAGGGGCACAAATTCTGCCTCTGACTGGGTGCCTCTGGATGCCTCTGGGTCACATAGTCTCTTGGAACCTTGGTTTATTCTTCTATGCAATGAGGATAATAAAACCTTTAGCGCTTTACCTTATAGGGCTGTATCTCACCAAAGCAATACCCACAGCAGCTGCTACTTGCTGAGGAATTTCCACGGTTGAACCACAAAATATAACAAACTCTCTTCCTCAAAGATGAAACCAAGATATTTATTCAGATACTAGAAAGCGAACTCCACCATGGTAACAAAGAAGTTTATACACATCATCAATCCAGGGAGCACTGCCATCCCCAAGCCTTCCCTCCCTTAGGCCTCCCCAAAAACAAGCTCCCCTAGGCAAAATTCCTCCCTCTCTCATTCATACTAGCTGCTGTGCCCCAGCTCTGCCTCCCTCTCTGCAGCTCTGCCTCACTCTCTTTTTCTGCTCCACCCCTTCTGCTTCACCCATTTGGCAAGCTCCTCCTGCCATGGGCTTCACATGACTCAAACTGTGGGTTGGGTTAGAACTCAAAGCAGGTCACATGGACCAATTATTAAGGGGCAAGGAAGATCTTCAAATTCCCTTAACATTACAGGTTGTTGTAAAGATCAAAATGAGTCAAGTTTAAAGCGCCCTAAATTTTATGCTGAAGTGTGTCAAGTAGAGGATTTTTGATTGCCAGTTCTGAAGTAGTTACAAAGAACATGGAATGAGTTTGGATGAGGAGAAATCTTTGCTCAACTTCTGGAAAGGTTCCCTTCTGGGATTAGGGGTGGGAATGGGAGTCTACCCTCTGATATACTTATCAGTAAAACTGACCTTTTGAAAGATAATATCCAGTGTAGTTTTGTCCTTAGGAAAATACTGGTTCTAAAAAACCAAAACTGAATACTATATAATTGTAATGACTAAGCTTGGCAATAAAAAAGAGAAAAGAAAATGAACTTCCCTCCTGTCTTTGCAAAAGTAGGAGACTATTGAGGTGTATATACCATCACACTCTGTTGCTATATCAGTGAGTTTTGCTGAATTGCTTTTTTTCTTCCTCGTCTATTTATTTTTTGCTATAAAGGCATGGCTTTCTGCATAGGGGAGGAAGAAAAAAATGAATTTGGAATGAAGATGATATAGAAGCAATATATGTAAACAAAAATTATTTTTTTGAACAAACTAAGGAAAATCTTGATTCTTTTGTCCTTGATCAGATGGATCAAATCAGGAAACGGTACAAGAAGTACTTAGTTATAGTGCTTGGGCTTCTCCCATGGTGGCAGTACCTTTCAGAGATTCATTCAGGTCTATTACCCCAGCTGTCTGTGAATCTTCTCCCACTGGTGAGTTCCTTCTAGGGCCTCCATTTTGGGAGGGACCTATGCCAGCCAATCTTTGTTCTCCTCCTGGCTTGGCTTCTGTATTTCGATACTTTGCCATTATTTCTCAGCTGCTGTCTCACCCTGGATCCCTCAGCAGCTCCAGCCTTCTCCATCCAGAATATCCATCTACTTCTGCTGTTTTTTCACCCTAGAGTATCCTTCTGCCCTGCCAGTCAGTCCCCTGTTGGTGAGTTCTTTGTGACGAGTTGCCCAGGCTTGCCAAACTTCATTCCCTTCCTTGGTTTGCTTCTGACTTCTCAGATTTCAACACCATACTCAGCACAAGTACTTTTCCTTCCCCTGTATCCATTTTCACCTCCATTTTATGTGTTGTTCTGCCCAATTACAATATAAGTTCCTGGAGGACAGGAAAGTCTTTCTTTTTGTTTATATTTGTATTCCCAGAATTTGACACAGTCCTTGGCACATAGTAAATACTGAATAAATTCTTGTTGTGTTGCCTTGCCTTGCCACCAACATCTCTTCAAGCAATTAAGTAACAAAATCCTGTGTCAACAGCTGGATTGACAGCTTGATGTTGTTCTAGACCTCCTTGTCCTAGAGTAGGTAGAAGGATTTAAATTACTGGACACACGGCTCCTGCCCCATCTTCTCAGTGGGCTGAAGTTTGTGCTCTTCTCTTCTTTTTCTTTCTTTAATGGTTACTTGGAATCCTGCTCTAATTATAGACATTAAGTTAAAGTGACAGAAACAGCTATTAGTCTAAATGTGCAGTATTTCTCATTGATTGATTTTTTCAGCCTTCTTTTCAATAATATACCTGTTTGATCTTTATTAGGCACATTAAAAATCCAAATGTCCTGAGCAACCTGAAAAATGGGCAATTGGCATATAAAACTTTCATGTTGTACAATTTTTTTTTTAGGAAAGGAAGAACTTAAGTGTCAGGAGAAAACTCTTTTTTAAACTTTGGAATGATGTTAATCTTTAGATTTGTAATTGCTGAAGCTACTGCTGATTCTCAAAAGCATTTAGCGTCCTAATTCATGGAAACCACCAGGGCTTTTTCCCCCCCTTAATTTCCATACCAAATTTGTCTTCTGAAGATGTGTGAAGAATACTGTTCTTGGCACCACTGTTTTTCCAGTGAGTTGGCGGTCCAGCCAGGAAGCTCCCTGCTGACTGCACATCATTTTTGTTAAATGTACAATTCTTTCTTTCCCTATGGTAGAGGCAAGTTCAAGGGGAGATGGCTGCATCTCCAAGGGATGTAAAACCTTTGCCCAGCTGGGGACTGTCCCTTAAGCTTAGAGGGTGGGAATATTAGGCTCTAAGGTAAAAGGAAGTAGGATAGGAAAATTCTTGTTCATAGGATCATAAAATAAATATACTGAATTTAAAAAATAATGTAATGAATATAGGGCTGAAAGAGATTTTCAGAGACTATCTTATCCAACCCCCTCCTTTAATAATCTATTGTTACCTATTGTAGTCTGATCCCCACAAAGATATCTTGGGCCAGAGTACGAATGACAGAGGCATGTCCTTTACACTTGGTGTTGAAATAATTGCACAATTAATAATAATAGCTAACATTATATAGCACCTACTATGTACCAGGCACCATGTTAAGCACTTTACAATAATTATGTCATCTGATTCTCACAACCACCCTTGGAGATAAATGCTATTATTATCTCCATTTTACAGATGAGGAAACTGAGGCAAACAGCAATTAAGTGACTTGCCAAGGGTTATCCACCTTGTAAGTTTCTGAGGCAAAATTTATTTTTTTTCTTTTTAAAAAATAATTTATTTATTTTTAGTTTTCAATTTTCACTTCCATAAGATTTTGAGTTTTAAATTCTTCCCCCTTGCAGCAGAAAGCACCACAGCATCCCCAGGGTGGCTACCAACACAGGTTCTTAGATCTGCTTTTCTAAAGAAAAGCAACTCAAAATGGGTTAACAATCTTGCTTTAATCAAACATATGTCATTTACCTGGTTCAGGGAAAAAAGGTCAGCACCCTGAACTTCAGAGAATACAAACAAGTTACAAGCAGAAGTTACAAGAAGACAGAGAAACAGATCAAGCAGACAGGCTTCCAGCTGTCAGACCATTACATCCATACCTAGTCACAGTTAGCAGAGATGGAAGCACCAACATCTGGGTTTTCAAAGCCAGGGGGCTCGACAGCTGCCCAGAGTCTCGTCTGGTCAAATCACACAACACTTCCAAAAGTGAGCCCCAAAACAAAATCTCACATCAGGGTATATATAGCCTTTTCCAGGCTCAGAGAATGTCACAGCCCTCTTGACCCACTGCCCAATCACAAAGCATCAAGATATGGGCATTCCTGAAAACCAAGCCTCCCACTACAGGCTCCATGTGACCACATTCAGCCTATTAGGGGCAGAGTATATTTTCAAAACAAGGAAGGTTCTCAGAGTCACTTAAGCCTATCAAAGGGCTTAGGGGCAGGGAAGGTCTTAAATTCCCATTCCTATAACACCCCTCGTTTTCCTCATCCCTCCCTAAGATGGCATGCAATCTGCTATAGGCTCTGCTTATATATTCATATTAAACATATTTTCACATTAGTCATGATGTAAAGAAGAATTAGAACTAATGGGAGGAACCACAAGAAAGAAGAAACAAAACAACAAAAGAAAAGGAGAGCAAATAGTATGCTTCCATCCACATTCAGACTCCAAAATTCTTTCTCTGGATGTGGATAGTATTTTCTATCATGAGTCTTTTGGAGTTGTCTTGGATTTTGCATTGCTGAGAAGAGCTAAGTCTATCAAAGTCAGTCACTGCACAGTGTGTGGCTCTTACTGTGTACGATGTTCTCCTGGTTCTTCTCCCCTCATTCAGCATCAGTTCATTCATGTCTTTCCAGGTTTTTCTGAAGTCTGCCTGCTCATTTCTTATAGCACAATAGTATTCCATTACATTCAAATACCACAACTTGTTCAGCCATTCCTCAATTGATGGACATCCCCTCAATTTCCAATTCTTTGCTGAGGTCAAATTTAAACTTAGGTCTTCCAGACTCCAGGCCTAGGATTCTATCTACTGTATCACTAAGCTACCCCAAATTCAATCAATTTGTTCCATTAATTAAAGACTGTTGATCTTTAACCTTCATGACAGCCTATATTTTATACAACTTGCAATCAGTTAAAATAACCTATAAAAGTGTTCTACATTTTGATGTTGCATCTTCAATTTCATCATAAACCCCACAAATTCTACGGTTGCTGGCACATTCATGGAAACTTCTTAAAAGAAAAAAAAGATTTTCTAGGTAATTGATGCTATAGCCAGACTGTTTCTAAGGACTTATTTTCCTGGGTCCATATGATCTCCAAAAAACAGTTAGTTGTTTTCTTATGAAATAACTACCATATTCAAAAGTCAAATCAAATCATAATATCATCCATACATATCATCACATACTTTATTCAGTATTTCAAAGTTTAGTAGGCTAGGCCAGTGAAGAAAAATTTCCTATAATTTTAAGCAGAGCTCTTTGATTTCATTCTCTTATAGTTGAACATTTCTACCAGAAAACTGATTTAGAGGGAGGTGAAGGCTATTACCCATAGCCACGTAGGCATTAAGCATCAGAGGCAAGTTATGAAATAGGTATTCACATTCCCATGCTAATTCTCCCTTCCACTCTCCCGTGATTCAGAAGCCCCATTAAATATGAGGAAGTAAAGAACAATAACCACATGGGGCAGAAGCAGTCGTTTGTGTTTTCACCAACCTCAAATTTTTCTTAGAGCACATTGCCTGATCTCTCCCTTGCTCCTTTTACTTCTTACCCTTGCATCTCCTATTATATTATCTGTGTCCATTTCATGGCCTCCCAGTAGAATGTAAGCTACTTCTGGGGAGCGACAGCTTCATTTTTGTCATGTTATTCTCAGAGCCTGGAACAGTGCCTTATACAAAGTAGGTGCCAGATAGGTTAAATTAATTTGTTTATCCCCTTGGTTTTACTTGGACACACTCTATTACCATTTTTCATTTAAATAAGTTGGAACATTCTCTCCTTGTACCTGGGATCTGCAAGAAAAAAAAAGCACACTATGTGACTCATAGTGCTCAAAACCTAATGCCAACCTGGTGTCTTTAGAAACAGAATGAATGATGAGGTGAGATGTTGGCAGTGATAAAAAAAAAAAAAGACTCATAAGGAAGGGGTTGCAAAATAAAAAGAGTATTGGATTTGGAGATAGAAAGGCCTGAGTTTGCCATTCAAGTAGTGATGTGATCAGTTTTATAACCTCTCTGAAACTCGGTTTCCTAATTTGTAAAATTGGATACTAATATTTACTTGCTCTAATTATATCAAAGTGTTGTTGTGGGGATCAAATAGTATGCGTGAAGCATTTTGAAAACCTTAATAGGCTATATAAATATCAGCTTTTGTTATTAGGACCAAGGATTATTTATGGAATTCATTTTGCTCAATTCAGCAAACTTGATTAACTATACTTTATATGCAAGGCACTATGCTGAGATGAAAAACAACCCATTCCCTTTTTCTTAAGGAGCTTACAATCTTTTGGGGGCTGCAGGAAAAACCCATCCTGACACAGCAAGGCATTTTGAGAGAGAGCTAGTAAGTGGCATGTGCTAGGATGATCAAACCACTGCTAATAGCTTGACCACCACCTCCCCTTGGAACTTGGTGGAAGCAGCTCAGGACCTAGAGCATAAGGGTCCTAGGAACTGATGTGTTCATAGACCACTAGTCCTGTTTCTAGATTTGCACCCACAGTCATCATCCAGGGAAACAAGAGGCCCACCAATCCTACAAACAACAACTCTAACCATTGCCACTGATGGACCAGTAAGCTCATGAATTCAGGAAATAGTAATGCCTTCAAGACTACCAATCTTGAAATCAGGCCATCCCCCAACAGTCATCATGATTGGTAGACATGCAACCTGTCAGTTTTCTCTGCAGGTGCTATAGCTGCTGCTTCCTCATTGACCATAGCTACTGTTGGTTGTTGTTGATCTTTCATTCTTGAAGGGGACCAATGATATCATGAGGGTGATATCTTGACTTATGTACATGAGTTGGATTTAAGTGAGACAGAGCTGTGCAAAGTCATTAGCCTCACTCCTCCAGAGTCACTGAAGTCCAATGGTAAGACAACTGGTGTAGCCCAGGATGCAGTAGGTGACCTTGGCCTTTCTAAGTTAAGGTCAAGCCATGAAAAGAAAGTTCTCACCACCTTGGCCTAGTCCTCTGATTTATCAATGGCTCTACATCAGGAATAGATAAGGTTTTATCAATGGAAATGACATTAAAAAGGATGTATTACCATCTATTAGTGGCTGCACCCTAAGGATCATTTGACTTTTCTCTCAGCCTTGCAGCTGAAACCTTGTTTATATGTTGTCTCCCCTCTTAGAATGTAAACTTCTTGAGTCTGGGGACTGTCTGAACTTTTTTGTTTGTATCCTCAGTGTTTTGCAAATAGTCACTACTTAATAAATGAATTTTTATTCATTCATTTATACTCAGAAAACTGGTATAAATTCATATGGGACACAGAAAAGAGAGGGGTCTAGAAAAAGTGCTGTAAGAAATACAAGGAGAAACAAGTCCCTGCCAGCTGGGAAGTGAGCAAGGGAGGAGGTGGCACTCCAGTTGAGCTTTGAAAACAAGAGAAGTACATCAATTGGTTGGTTGAAGAGCATGAGACTGGTGCCTTCTTAAATGGATGAAGAAGGAAGAGAGTTATAGGACAAGACTAGAGTGAGGTAATCTTCCAGTTTGGTCCAAACAGAATTATGTGAAGAGTATAGAGGAAAAGGGAGAGAGGTCCTCTCTTTTCTCTCTCTCTCTCTCTCTCTCTCTCTCTCTCTCTCTCCATTTTAGAACTGGCTTCCACTTCAGTGAAGATTGAGCAAGGTTCTAGGTTTGAGTTTACCTGCATCCTAGTTTGGTCTTCAAAACTAAGCATAAATAGAAATATGTATAGGATGGTTTTACGTGTGTGTGTATGTGTATGTGTGTGTATACACATATGTTTGTATCTAATGGTAGCTATCCCTAAAGTGGAGGGGGGAGAAAAAAAAGGAAAGAAAGTTACATGATAATTTTATTATATATTTAAAAGGTATAGCAAGTTGTACATAAAAGATTAGCAGTTCATGTGCAATCATCCTTTTTCCTATTATACTATGCCATGGAAATGCTTGTTTTATTTCTTAAGTTCAGGACAAAAAAATAAAAACGTGAAAAAAAAAACCCTAAGCATGGAAAAAAAAATAAGAACCAACTTCCAGGGGAGCCAACAAACCATTTAAATTGTATTATAAAGAAGCAATCATCAAAACTACTTGCTACTGGCTAAGAAATAGAGTGGTTGATCAGTGGAATAGGTTAGGTACACAAGACACAGTAGTCAATGATTATCATAATCTACTATTTGATAAACCCAAATGAAGAGGTTACCCACTAAGAGGGTTAGGGTTGCTCTGGAGACCCCAAAATACCAACACACCGGGTCCTGCCAAATGAATTCAACTCAAGTCTTCTCAGCCAAAGAAAAGTAAAGTTTATTAAAAGCTCACTTGAATTAGACACAGAGTAAGTCTGTGCTAGGTCATTCTATAGAGCTCTCACTCACGTGGCATTCTATGGCGCTCTCACTAACATGAAAACAGGATAGGGGCTTATATACAGAAGATTGTGGGAGGAATCTAGGGGTGGTCTAGGGGAGGAGTTTAGGGAGGGTCTTCAGAAGGAGTTAATGAGGTCAATGAATGATTAAGGGTGGAAAGTCTCTGGAAGCCACAGACAACAGTGGGCTAGGCCAGTTCAAGGGTGGATCCATATTTTGATAGGCTCAAGGGTGGGAAGTAGATGAACAATAGAGGGTTGGGCTAGTAACTAGGCTAGAGTTAGTAGTTAGTAGCTAGTAACTAGGCTAGAGGTCTGGTCCCAGCCACAACTAAGGCTTATTGCCTCATGCAAATGCCTCATCAAATGAGACCATTTAATCAGAGGCCAAGGGAGGTTCCTAGAGCCTGTACCTCAAGGATTCAAGGAAAGCTCAAGGGGGCTCCCAGAGCCCATACCTCATCACAAAGACCCCAGCTTCAGGGATAAGAACTCACTAGTTGACAAAAACTGCTGGGAAAACTGGAAGATAGTATGGCAGAAACTAGGCATAGACCAATATCTTACACCATATACCAAAATATAGCAGAAAAAATTTGCAATTCCCTTCCTCTACCCCCCGCCCCCAACTAACTTAAAGAAACTAATTTGGGGTGGAGTCAAGATGGCAGAAGAGGCATAAAAACATAATATAGTAGAGGGGAAGGAGGGAGGAAGATGAACAACATATGAACTTTATTCTCACTGGTTCTGGTCCAAAGAGGGATCAACAGAATCAGTTAAGTTTAAGATTCCAATGTGAAAAAACACAAAAACTCATTATAATAGAGTGAAAGGAGGGAGGGAGAGGAGCACTATATGAAATTTACTCTCATTGGTTTGGGGTCAAAGAGGGAATAACGTACTCAGATAAGTATAAAAATCCATTGGGCCCTATAGGCAGTAGGAGAGGTAAGTGGGGGGGGGATAAGAAGGGAGGGGTGGTTAGAAGGGAAGGAAATAGTAGTAAGGGGAAAGGTAGGTAAAGAGGGGGGAGTCACAGGGAGGGAATACTGAGAAAGGCGGTGGTGAAAAGGAAAACTCCTAAGGAGGGGAAGAGAGAAGGGGACAAAAATAAAAGCATAAACAGGGGAGGGGATAGGATGGAGGGAAAGAGACAGATAGTAATCATAACTGTGAATGTGAATGGGATGAACTCTCCCATAAAACAGAGGTGGATAGCAGAATGGATTAAAAACCATAATTGGATTAATAATAAATAAATGGATTAATAACCACAATCCATGGGGGGTGGCTAGGTGACAAGCAGTGGCAGTGAGTAAGAGCACCGCCCCAGAGTCGGGATGACCTGGGATTGAATCCAGGCACTGATACTTAGTACCACACCCAGAAATAACTGGCCATGTAACCTTGAGCAAGTTACTTAACCCCAACTGCTTTAAAAAAAAAAAAGAAAAACCATAATCCTACAATATGCTGTTTACAAGAAACACATCTGAAACAGAGGGATACACACAGAGTAAAAGTAAAAGACTGGAGTAAAATATATCATGCCTCAGCTAAAGTAAAAAAAAGCAGGGGTAGCAATCCTTATCTCAGATAAAGCAAAAGCAAAAATTGATCTAATTAAAAGAGATAAGGAAGGAAACTATATCCTGCTAAAAGGCACCATCGAGAATGAAGCAATATCATTACTTAACATATATGCACCAAGTGGTATAGCATCTACATTTCTAGAGAAGGTAAGGGAGTTTAGAGGAAGGAATAGATAGCAAAACCATGCTAGTGGGTACCTTAATCTCCCCCTCTCTGAATTTGATAAATCCAACCTCAAAATAAACAAGAAAGAAGTTAAGGAGGCAAATAGAATTTTAGAGAGGGTAGGTATAATAGATCTCTGAATGGGGATAAAAAGGAATATACCTTCTTCTCAGTGGTACATGGCACATACTCAAAAATCGACCATGTGCTAGGGCATAAAAACCTCACAATTCAGTGCAGAAAGGCAGAAATATTAAATGTATTATTCTCAGATCATGACGCAATAAAAATCATATTCAATAAAGGGCCATAGAAAGATAGACTAAAAACTAATTGAAAACTAAACAATTTAATCCTAAAGAATGAGTGGGTCAAACAAGAAATTATAGAATCAATCAGTAACTTCATTCAAGAGAATGACAAAAATGAGACAACATACCAAAACTTGTGGGATGCAGCAAATGCAGTTCTTAAGGGAAGTTTTATACCCCTGAGTACATACATGAATAAATTAGAGAAAACGGAGGTCAAGGAATTGGGCATGCAATTTAGATGCTACCCCTGCTTTTTTTACTTTAGCTGAGGCATGATATATTTTACTCCAGCCTTTTGCCTTTACCCTGTGTGTATCCCTCTGTTTCAGATGCGTTTCTTGTAAACAGCATATTGCAGGATTACGGTTTTTAATCCATTCTTCTATCCATCTCTGTTTTATGGGAGAGTTCATCTCATTCACATTCACAGTTATGATTACTATCTGTCTCTTTCCCTCCATCCTATTCCCTCCCCTGTTTATGTTTTTATTTTTGTCCCCTTCTCCCTTCCCCTCCTTAGGAGTTTTCCTTTGGACCACCACCTCCCTTAGTATTCCCTTCTTATCAGCCCCTCTCCCTTTTTCCTCTCCTTCCCTCTTCTTCCCTCCCTTCTAGCCACCCTCCCCCTTTTGTGGCCCTCCCCCCCCTCCTACTGCCTGTAGGATATGATAGATTTTTATACTTAATATAGTATGCTATTTCTTCTTCGAATCAAGATTGATAGGAATGATCTCATGCAAAGCTCCTCTCCCTACCCTCTTTCCCTCTAACAATACATTTTAATAAGTTAGTGTCTCTTCTCAATAGAGTCCTATGCTTAACTGGTTGTTATTCCCTCCTTGCACCAAAACCAATGAGGGAAAAGCTCATATAATGCTCATCTCTCTCCCTTCTTTCCCTCTACTATATTGTTTTTATTCCTCTTTGTGTGGCATAATTTACCCTTTTCTGCTTCATTCTTTCCTTTTCTTCCATTGCAGTTCTTTTGCAGCCCTCAATAAGGTTTTTTTTATCGTCATTTTGTGTAATTTATACCCATACCCTCTACTTTTCTATAAACAGTTTGCTCTTATTAAATAACAGGGTGTGTGTGTGTGTGTGTGTGTGTGTGTGTGTGTGTGTTTTCCTTGTTTACCTTTCTATATCTCTCTTACATCTCATAATTGGACGTTGAATTTTTCATTGAGCTCTGGCTTTTTCATCAGGAAGGTCTGGAAATCTGTTATATCATTGAATGACCATCACCTTGCCTGGAAGGCTATGTTCAGTTTTGCTGATTAGGTGATCCTTGGTTGTAACCCGAGCTCTTGACTTGTGAAAAATTGCATTCCACTTCCTCTGACCTTTCAGTGTAGAGGCTGCCAGGTCTTGTGTAATCCTCACTGTGGTTCTGCGATATTTGAATTTTTTCTTTCTGGCAACTTGTAGTATTTTCTCCTTTACCTGGTAGTTCTGGAATTTGGCCACAACATTTCATGAACTTTTTTTTTTTTAAGCAATCGGGGTTAAGTAACTTGCTCAAGGTTACACAGCCAGTTATTTCTGGGTTTGGTGCTGAGTGTCTGAGCCCCGGATTCGATCTCCAGGTCGTCCCAACACTGGAGCCAGTGCTCTTACTCGCTGAGCCACCTGGCCGCCCCTAAGCAATTAGGGTTAAGTAACTTGCTCAAGGTTACACTGCTAGGTGTTTCTGGGTGGGTGCTAAGTGTCTGAGCTTGGGATTCGATCTCCAGGTCTTCTCAACACTGGAGCTGGTGCTCTTACTTGCTGTGCTACCTGGCCGCCCATGAACTTTTCAATTTGGGATCTCTTTCAGGAAGTGACCAGTGGATTCTCTCTATTTCTATTTTACCCTCTGGTTCTAGTATCTCAGGGCAGTTTTCCTTGATGAGCTCTTGGAAGATATTGTCCAGACTCATTTTTTCATCATGATTTTCCTGTAGGCCTATGATTCTCAGATTATTTCTCCTGCATTGGTTTTCCAGGTCAGTTATTTTTCCATTGAGATATTTTACTTCTTTTTCTAATTTTTCATTCTTGATGTTTTGTTTGACGAATTCTTGGTTCCTCATAGAGTTATTTGCTTCAATTTGGTTGATTCTAATTTTTAGCAAATTATTTTCCTCAGTTTTTGGAGCTTATTTTCCATATCACACATTTTTCTTTTTAAGGAGCTGTTTTCTTCATTGAAATGTTTTTCTAATTTTGCAATTTTGATTTTAAAAGTATTATTCATTTTATCTTCTATCTCTCTAATTTGGTTTTTAAAGTTCCTTTTGAGCTCATCTAAGAATGTTTTCTGTGCTTGAGACCAGTTCCCTGTTGAGGCTTCAGCTGTGGGTGTGGAGTCAACACTGTCTCCCTCTGAATTTGGTGATAGTAGGACTCCAGAGTCTTTGTCTTTGCAGTCTGCTTTCTATCCATTTTGAGGCAGGGCCCTAGCCATGCCCTTCCTCTAGGGTTCCCAAGACTTTATTGTTTAAAGTTTTGCCCTGGGGCAATAATTACTATGTTTTCGGGGTTAGAGGGGGGGATTGGAGCAGCCTGGGATCACTCTGCCATCCTGGTCCCCGGAGGTGCAGATAGGGGCTTTTTAAATTTCTGGGCTATGGATTGGTAGTCCCAGGAGTAGCTGCTACCGCTGCCAGGGGCACTGCACTTGATTCTTATCCTGCTCCGTCCAGTCCCAGCCCTTTGTTGATAGGCCTGGCAATGGCCCTTGTGGTTGGTGGGTCAACTTGCCGCCATGTTGATCAGGCCTCGTCTGGGCCTCTCTCTCGATTAGATGGCTTTTAAGGTTCCTTCCTTCCTCCAGCCTTGTCCTGATCTCTGTCTTGTCATTGGACTCGGATGGAGGAGAGAATGAGGCTGGTGGCTTTGTATAGCCCTCCCTCACTTAAACCCAATTCACCTTCATGTCATGGTCCTCCAGAACAAAGAACAACAGCCCTGTGATGGGGTACGCTGACCCCCAATTGCCCCAGGTACAGTGGCCACTCTCTCCTCACTGCTACAAGTCCAGACACCAGACTCCTGTCTTAGGTCACTCCTCTTGGCAAATGGTGCATTGGCTCCCCTGGAAGCTGGTGTTGTTCAGTCGTTCATGACTCTTCATGACCCCGTGAACCATACTATCTTTGGGATTTTCTTGGCAAAGATACTGGAGTGGTTTGCCCTTTCCTTCTCTAGTGGATTGAGGCAAACAGAGGTTAAGTGATTTGCCCAGGGTCACACAGTTGGTAAGTGTCTGAGGTCAAATTTCAACTCCTGACTCCAGGCCCATCACTCCATCCACTGAGTCACCTACCTGCCTCATACTTCACCTGGAAGTAGGACTTGCTTACTCCTTTTCTCCTACCCCTAATTTCCATATCAATTAAGTTGCTTGGGCCATGTTGTTAAACTCTGTCCACACTCTATTATTTGCACTCTAATATTTCACCCCTGATCCTGCCACAAAAACCCAGGGGCCAAATCTTTCACCACCATGCCAAAAATGCTTGATAATCTGCATCAAAGGAACATACTGATGCTCTTTTAAATAGAGGGAGGATTTTCAGAGAATGACTAATAGCATCTTTTTCTCACAGCTATCTGTTTCAGGTATCCTCAGAATCTAATAGCTAAGTGCCCAGATGAGATGAAAAAGCATGGATTTCTAATGGATACAGTGAACATAATTTTATGACTTCTTCTAGTGGCAGTAACTGGCTTGGGAGTATGAACCTGAACTCAAAAAAGGCCAAAGTGGTAAACTTGGAGGTCAGGAAGACTTCAGTTCAAATGGTACCTCAGACACTTATTAGATGTGTGACCCTAGGCAATTCACTTGAACTCTGTTTGCCTCAATCCATCCACTTCACAGGGTTGTTGTGGTGAGGCATCAAAGGCAATGATATTTGTAGATATCTTAACTCAATATGTACAAAACAGAACTCACTATTTTTCTTCCTAAATCTTACCCCCTCCTACCTTCTTTATCATCATAGAGGACAACACCATCCACCAAGTCCCTCAGGCTCATAGCTTAGTTTTCATCCTGGATTCCTCAATGTCTCTCAACCCCCTCTCCCCCCGCCCCAATTCTCACTTCAAGCCTAGATTATTATAGTATTCTGCTGGTGGGTCTGACTGCCTCAAATCTCTCCCCTCTCCAATCCATCTTCCATTCAATCACTAAAGAGATTTTCCTAAAGCACACATATGATGATGCCACCTTCCTACTCAACAAACTCCTATAACTTTCTATTGCCTCCAAGTATCAAATACAAAATGCTTTGTAGGGTAATCAAAGCCCTTTCCAGTCTTCTTACACCTTACTCCCCAATACATACTGTTCTATCCAGTGACACTGGCTTCCTAGCTGTTCAACAAACACTCCATCTCTCATCTCCTAGCATTTCCCCCCATGCCTGGAATGCTTTCATTCTTCCAGTTCCACCAATAATCTAAGAGTTCTCCAAGGAAACGTTGCCCAATCCTCTTTTTACAGATGAGGAAAGTGAGGCCAAGGGAAGTTAAGTGACTTGTCCAAAATGGCAAAGGTAGTAGTAGAAGAAGACTTTGAACCTAGGTCCTTTTATCATAGGGTCAATGTTCTTTCCACTGTATTGGCAAAGTGCTTCTCCATACATAAAAGCATTAGAAAGGTAAATATGCTAGGATTCTATAGGAACATGTCGGCCTTTGTGGGCACTGATGAATCATGAATCATTGCATGACTTCAACAAGACCAAGAAATCCTAGCACAATTCTATCTTTAACTAGTGGCCTTTCCTGATGCTGCCAGGAAAAAGAAATAATGGATACTGCAAATGCATTATGACTACGCTGCAAAGTCTCTGAAACTTTCTCTGGGGAAGAGAGTGAAGAGCTGGGATTTTTGTTTGCTTGCTTGCTTGCTTATTTGTTTGTTTTTTGTAGTTTCCAACGTTTACTTGGCTGATGGTATCCCTTGGATGCAAAGATGCCTGGAGAATGCCTTCAGTGTCAGTGGGTAAAATATAGCCTGCTCATCTGCATATCTATTAGTGACCTTTATGAACGGTTGCTATGTTGCAGAAGTTTCCATGTGTGCAAATGAGAGAGATCTCATTTCTGTGGATCATGGCAGGATTGATGTGGCAGCCCCAGTATCATCAAACCTGGATGGGATATATGCTCATTACTGTCTCCTGGCAACCAAGCAGGAGAGGCTGCCCTGAATATTAACCATTCTTATTCATATAACCTTCAGTCCCTTCCTCTAAGTATCTCAGAACACAGTGGGCTGGTGCAGCTGTTATCAGCTCCCAAAGTCTCCCTCTGTAACAAATCTCCTTCTCTTTTCTCCCCCTTCCCTTTCAGGAAAAGAATTATTAATGTGATTTTTATCTTAGGGGTGAGCTTCGATTTTTCTATGGAGACATTCACTTTCAGAGCCATGCCCTATGTCACAGGAAAGATAACCACAATCCCATTTCTGCTGCCTTGTCTGGTATCATCCTCATTGCCTTTATCTTCCAGTTTGCATATGTAATCTGCCTAATATCTTCTCTTCCCTCTATGGAGCTGAGAAATAAACATGAACTTGAGAAAAGGGGGAAAAATCAAATATTATCAGCATCTTATTTGGTTTATTTGTCCTCAGTTTCCAATTTTAGACCCAACAAAATATAAGTAATAACAAAGGTCAGTAGTGGTCCTCCCAGGGGTGGGTTTCACAGAGCTGGTTCACCAGTCTGCTGTGGCTGTCCTTCTCTGATTGGAGCTCTAATTGTATCTAATCATAAAGAGATGTGCATCTTGGGAGAGTTGAGGAAATTAAACTCTTTTTTCAGCTTGCTTCCTGATTTTCATTATGCCTGATGAAACAAGAT
Source organism: Petaurus breviceps papuanus (assembly GCF_028583685.1). Taxonomy (NCBI): domain Eukaryota; kingdom Metazoa; phylum Chordata; class Mammalia; order Diprotodontia; family Petauridae; genus Petaurus; species Petaurus breviceps. The sequence continues at coordinate 8,863,173 of NW_027187378.1, forward strand.
AATGGGTACAGAGCATAAAAAGTGCTATGTAAATGCTGGTTCTTTATTGGTGATGTTTTCATTTATGTTGATATTTTTAAAATTTTTTTAATTAATTTTTTTATGTTGATTTCTTTAAGGCCATTGCTTGATTTTTTTTTTTAGGTTCTAGGTATATGTACCAGATCTTGAAGTTAGATATGAATTCAAATCCAGTCTAAGAAACTTAACTAGCTTCACTGTGCAAATATGGGCCAGGTGAATTCATCTTTCTGAGCCTCCATTTTCTCATCTGCAAAGTGGGGACAATAGTATTTAACTCCTTTTTTCACAGTTACTGTGTGGAAAGCACTTCATGAACTCAGAAGTGCTTTATGAATGTGGGTTATTATTTTTGAGGCTGAACTAAGTCGCTTCAGATGCATGAGTGTCTGTCTTGTACTTTGAACTTTTAATGTTGGTGCCCTTTTATAGAGAGCATTTTAAGATGGAGATGTAGTGGTCTTAAAAAAAAAAGCCTGAAGTATACGCACCCCTAAAGTTAACTAGATGGCTTTTCTTGGAATTCATTAGCTACTCTAATGGAAATTCAAAAGTGAGGGGGGAAGAGAGGGAGAGAATATAAATATATATGATTCCTGAGAGGGATAATGCATCAAATAGTTATCATATATTAATACCTTAGTGAAGCTTTAGTCTATCAGATTGCTTTTCAACCACAGCTAGCTAAGAAAATGTTCCTATCAGAATAAGACTTGAAATAAGCTTGCTTTGGAGGGTGGGGATTGTAAAGGGGGTCCAGAATGCTTGGCTTAGGTGGAACCCAATAGTAAGAAGAATGGGGGATGGGGGTGCAATAATACAGCATGAAAAGGTAGAATGGTGAAAAGATGTCACAGAAAGAGGACGGGAGGTTACCCAAACCAGATTTCCTCTATTCCAAGATTTCTCCCACTGCCCACCTCCCATGCCCCACTCCTAACCAGTTCTGCCCAGTTCAGGGCCTACATCCCACCTTCAGACACCCTCTGGCCTACAAAGATGGAGACGTTGGGATGGTGATCTTGGAGGTAAAAGAGAATGCTGTGAGAGAGCTAGATTATGGTTGTAGTGAGGCTATCCCCGACATGTAACATGGGGGTGTCATTAATGAAAAGCAGAATAGACATCTCTAACCTATTCTCACCCCACCTTTCTTATTGTTCATTTCTTGGGAAAGGTGGATCTGGGATTTATATCCAAGGCTTGATTCCCTTCTCACAAAGGACTAATTCCACAATAAACACACATAGAAAGTAGCAAAGAAATCTATTTATCCAAGTTAGTAGCAAAACAGAAATTAGAGAAAGTATGCATAGGAGAATATATACCAGCCAATACAGGGTGAAGGAGCTCTCCCACTGAGAGTGAGGTAACTCAGCTTCTAAGAGATAGAGTCCCATGTCTCACCCAAGGAGAAATTCCCCCAAAACTCAAGTGAAGCAAACTGGGGATAGGGGACATGATAGAGACTGCTATTTCCTCTCATAGCTGGCTTCTTCCCAGACCTCTTAGCAATCTGACATAGGGTTGGCTTAATCCTTATTTGTAGCTGGTAGGTGGCATAATGGATAGAGCATTGGGCCTAAAGTTAGGAAGACCAGAGTTCAAATTTGACCTTAGACAATTACTAACTGTGGGACCCTGGGCAAGTCACTTAACTTCTGTCTCTCTCAGTTTTCTCAACTATAAAATGGGTATAATAATAGCGTCTACCTCACAAGGTTGTAGGTTGTGAGGATCGACAGAAATAACAATTGTAAAATACTTAGCATAATATGTGGCACATAGCAGGCACTTAATAAATGTTAATTCCCTTCCATTCATCTCAGTGCCTCATTTCAAACCTCCCTGGCAATCCTGCTACTGCCATACAACCAACCCAGAGGACAATTAGGCTTTTCCCTCAGCTTATGAGGAACCCAAAATGTTTAACACCTTTCTAGGATATAAGAGCATTGGAAGGCTACCAACCCTCACACTGGTGCTCAGTGGCTTTGAATCAATGGGAATGGGACTGGTCTGCTTTAGGGAGAGCCATTGATCTTGCTTATCCCTGACGATCAACTTCATCTTGATGAAGGCTGGATATGCTGTAGATCACAATAGTAAAACTATTGAAATTCCAACTTTCTCTACAGTCATGCCAATTTGACCAAGCCAAATAGCCAACAATATAGCGGACTCCTTGTACTCAGTTGGCCATGGATTTTCCCTTCCATCTCTCTTTAGCACAATGAATTGATTGGGCAGTGATTCAGAGGGCTCATTAAGACACTAACAGGGTGGTTCGACCCATACTACAGTCCATTTGCTGGGTTATAGCCATGGCCTTTGATTCACCTCTCCATTAAAAATAAATAGAACACTGGCCCTCAAAGACAGAGATTCTTATAGGGAAAAAGGACCTTAAATTTCCCAAATGTTCATCTAGAAACAATTGAACTTAACCCTCAATTTTTACTACCCTCTTTTCTATAGAAATATTTGATTTCATTAATATTTCCTGCCTTTCCCCCACAGCAATACAATCTATCTTGTCATACCACCCAATTACATTTATTCCCAATGATTTAAAACTGGGGTCTGAGCCAAGAGAATTGGGAAAGGAAGGAATGATTTCTTATTCCCATCTAAGTGAAATGCACTAGGCCCTAAGGTAGTTATGGACATTCACATAAACAGAAAGAAATATATTTGCCCAACCAATAAAGAAATAACCATCCAAATATATGCATTCAGCTCTATGCAGCTTGAGTTAGAAATTAAACCGTCTCCAAGTCATAGCAGAAACAAGATAAAATACACTTGTCCCTTGTGACAGTATAGAGGGATTTAGTAATACAATGAACTGATGATAAAAAGTATTGACATTTATTCCTTGAGAGAGAATTTTTAAAAACCTAATTGGCTTTGATGATTGAATGATCTTGTTTGACTTTATTGCCCTGTTAGAAAGTAGAAAGATAGTCTCTTCCTAGTCTTCCAAATGCATTTTAGAATTATCTAAGTGTTGCAATGAAGGTGCTTGCAATTGTTTCATGCCTTTGATGAAAACTGTAAATGAGAAAATTGTGTCCCTTCCCTCAGTGCTTTCTCTATATTACTTTCCTTTTAACTGGCCATTCTGATTTCTTCTTTTCAGAACTAGTTACTATAAATGAAAATCCCACTTAGGGATGAATGGGGGAAAAATCTTCCTTCAGTGTTCATTTCTCCTTCTTTGCCCCATTTCCTCTCAACCTTGGGAAACCCTATTATTATGTACTTGTTATGGTATCAATGCCCTAACAAGCACATTTTCTGCAATCCACCATCATCTGGGCAGGGAAGGGGGGAACTGGAGGTTTAAAAGCAATGAAGTACTGAGGACATAAACATTATCTTATAGTTTCCTATTTTACTTAATTATTCTTGCAAACTAGGCAAAAAGCTCAGATGTGTGTATACTATGGAAGAATTGTAAATACTCTCAAGCACCTACTAAATATCAGCATCCCTGGAGCAAAGTTCTAATTGATCCACGCTAGCCTGAGGTCAGGGTAGTATAATTTGAGGACCACTCACTGGGCATTCTTTCCAGCTCTGTCCCAATCCCATGTCATTCTCACTTCTAAGACAACCTAAGCTTAGGTTGGGGGCAGTTATAAACTGACCCTTCTTATAGGGTTATAGAAGGGAAATAATTCTAATTCCTCAACTGAAAGGTATTCTGACTACACCTGTGGCAAGTCCTACCTATAGGCAAAACCACTTAAGAGATATGATTGGCCTGGTTCTGGACCAGATAAGGCAAAAACCTCACAGCCCACCATCCCATGGGTAGAAGTTCAAGTTCCATTGGGAAGAAAGAGGGTGGCAAGAATTGTATCCATGCAATTTTGAGAAGCCATGATCTAGTTGAAACTTCTAATTTTACAGATGAAAAAAAAATGAGGCCCAGTGAGATAAAAATGACTTGTCTAATTTGAACCCTGGTCTTCTGACTACAAATTCATTCCTCTTTTCACTACATAATTCTCCAGTGGGGAATAGTAATGAGCAGTGAAATGGCCAAAAAAAGAAGTAGCAGGAGAGAGCAGGAGCAAAGCAAAAGGCCTGGATGTTGGATAATGAGCCCCTTTATAACAGAGTTGATTATATCTGGTACTGTTTCTGGTCAACTGCCTAACAAGAAACCAGACAACATCCTCAGCAGACTAGAACTAAAGTATTGACCCCCGTGGCTGATGGGCCTTGTATCAACATGGCCCTGTTTGCTTATACCCCAGCTGCATCTCCACCGGGAAATCATCAAGGATTCACTAGCCTTGGCAGTATTGCTACGGTTAGAGTTTCACTTGATGCAGCTCCCCTAGAACAGTTTCTCTTGTGTAGTCTCCAGAAATCTGCTTTCTCAGGGTGTGAAGGATTCATTTCTTTCTCTTTCCAGGATGTCTCAAAGTAATCAGGAACTCCAGGGATTCACAGAACTAGTTTTCCAATGCAAAACAAGCATGCTTCTTCGTGGGCCAGTTGAGCCAGAAGAAAATTGTAAGGGGTGAGGAAGGACAGATGAATAAGATATAAGGTTAAAGAAAATGACATTGCTGTGAATCTTCTCTTGTTCTGTTCCCCTCCCTCGCTGCTCATATAGCTCATATTAGTTCAGCTCAGCTGCCAAGCTTCAAATCCTCATTTTAATGATTTTTTTCCCTATAGCTCTGTTTTTGCCAGTTTTCCTCTGCAGCATCACATCTACTCCCCTACTCTCAGTGTCCATTCTCTCTCTACCTTCCTCTAGCCTCCTGTTTCCTTCCCTAGTCTTATTTCCAGGGAGGTATAAATGACAGCTGAAGTTTCACATGCTAACCCTCCCAGGAGTATTCATATTGCAACAAAGGCAAAAGGTCTAGTTTAGTTAAAACTAAAAGGATGGAATTGTGATGACTGAATTTGGAATATCAGGCTACTTGGTAAAAGAGTAATTTTGTGGGATAGGGAACCTTTGCAGTAATGGATCACTTACTCTGCTTGCTAATAATACATTTGGATGAGGTCAGCCCTGCCTTTTTTCTTATATCTGTCTCAGAATATCATTATAGAACAATCCAGACTGTCATGAAACTGCAAAAACCTTGTAAAGCTTTATATTTAAAATATTGTTTTCAAAAGTTTCCCAGTAGAGAAAGAAGCTTTTGTTTTTTGAGAAATTAATTTCCAGGAATTCTTTTTCTAAACCACTCTGTATTTCCCTTTGAAACTACAAAGAGAAAAAAAAAAGGAAGGACAAGGAATTATAATTATTCATAGATAGTAGTACCAAATGATACCTTGGTGTTTATTTTTTTCAATCTTTCTCTGTACAGGAGAGTATTGACCAAAGGAGTTCCTTGTCAATGTGATAAGTGGCTCTTAATAGAGACTATGGACATGACCGTTGACATCTGGCTGAAAGGACAAAGACAATTTTGTTTTAGAGACTGAGGCCTATCAAAGATTTATTGACTGGTTTGGAATCACCCTCTGGCACCTCCTATAAAATGGATTTCGGTGATACTCCCTTCCCAACTATTACTCCCTTTCCCCCAAGGTGATTTGGTTGTCCAGGACTCGTGGGAAGATAAATTCTTAGTGAGGAGTCACTTCATTATGATGGCCTATAATCAGACTGTTCTTACATTTATAAGCCATTTTCCTTGTGCCTTTTCTAAAAAGTATATATTTATCTATCTAGAATAAAGTACAGGGCTGGGGGAATAAGAGGGAGGGAAAGGATTTCTCCCTCCTTCCTCCTTACCTCTGGAATCATTTTTCCATCTAAGCTCATGGTGAGCTGTGTTTGTTTGCCTAGATGGCCCAAAAAGGGAGTTCCCGTTCCTCCAGGTCTTTCTAGACTCCTGCTTTTCTCCTTCCCTTTATGATTATAGATCAGAACCAGGAGAACTGAGGATGAACTTTCTCAACCCAGAGGTGGGCAGAAGTAGCATGTTGGAAAATAGGGAATATCAAGAATACTTGCTTCCCCACATTCCAAAGGGGAAGTTCATGGACAATGTTCCCGAACGCCAACCTCCTATTTAATGAAGAGGCACCTTAAGTTACTGGGGAGGGTAATCCTGGAAATTAACCTTCTAGCAAAGAAGACAACTTCTTGGGCAGTCCCAGGCTTGCTTGTTGTTTCAAAATCGATCCTTAAGAACAAAGTCAGAGATCTGACTTGAAAGAGAAGGGGAACTCCTGAACAAACAGAATCTTGGAGAAAGGGGAGGATTGCCCATGTGACTGTAACAGCAAGCACCCTAGCAAACCCAGGATGGCCTGCTAGCACAGGTTCTTTTGATCTGCTTTATAAAAGAAAGACAGCTTTAAAGAGGTTAACAATCCTACAGAGAAAGAAGTGAGTATAGAAAATACAGAAAGACCAAAAGACAAGGATCCAGCTATCTGAACATAGCAATATTGCTATACACTTTACATACATCACTGTATCAAGGGAGCACAGACATCTAAGCAGTAGAGGGGGCTCTGAATATACAGCTACTCAGAGTCTTGACCAGGAAATCAAAAGATCCTTCTTATAAGTGAACCCTCAAAACAAAATGCCAACCTCCCACACTTTATAACAAAGCCCTGATTGACTCAGAGCCAGAAGGCATGAAACCTACTTGTCTCAGCACAGCTGTGAATTATCAAGGTTCAAATGAGATTAATCCTTCAGATGTTTACAATTTAGCCTGAGCCTGGGGAAACTAAACTCCCAAAAGAAAAACGACAACAATCCTACTTTGCCTGCACTTACAGTGTTCCTGCAGGAGAAAGCCATGAGATAATGGAACCTGAACTGAAGCCTGGGAAGATCTACTCATGAAAACTATTACAGGGTTCACTGTGGTACTGTGGGTGCTTCCATCTCCCTCCACATGGACTTGGACTCCTGGGTTCCCTTCCTCTCTAGTCTCTGGATTCAGAATGTATAGACATCTCTGTTCATCACCCCTCTCCCAAAGACATCAGGCTGTTCTAGTTCTAGTTCCGTTTTTCACCGTAGGAAATTCAGAGTCATTTAATAAGTGCCACTTATTAAAGTGGATAGAATGCTGGCACTGGAATCAGGAAGACTCATTTTCCTGAGTTCAGATCTGGCCTCAGACACTTGCTAGTTATATGACCTTGGGCAAGTCACTTAACCCTATTAAATAACAACGACAGTGATTAAAAAAAAAGATAAACATGAAATAAAAATAAAAATGAAACAGCCTCTGCCCTCAAGGAGTTTATTCTCTTGAGAAGAGAGATGCAACACACTGAAAAGTAAATAGAAAGTATTCTATTTATTTATTGTTTATAATATAAATATTATCTTATTTCTAAATAAGATACAAAGTAACTGGGTGGGAGGTGGCATTACCAACTGGAGGGATTAGGTATCACTGTGTGATACTTGGGTATCTCGAGTTGAATTTTGATGGCAACCAAAGATTCTAATCAGTGGAGATGTCCAGGGGACACCTGTTCCTTTGTACAAGGGCAGGAGTTGGAATGTTATATAGAGGGCCAGTAAGGCTGGAATGTAGCACTATCCTGTGGTTTGGATTTCCCTCAAAATTAAACACAGTTGGGAGCATCTAGCAGCTGTGAGGATACACAGGAGAGAGGAGAGATTGAGACAGGGAGATAAATTAGAGGAGAGAATATCCAGAAGAGGGTGCTTAACAATGTCCAATGTAACTGAGGTCAAAGGATGAGGAATGAGAAAATATCTTTGGATCTGTCAGTTAAGAGATCTTTGATAGCCTTGGAATGAGCAGTTCCTGTTGAGTGCTGAGGCTGGAGGTAAGACTGCAAAGGTTTGAGAAGTCAGCAGGAGGTTGGCGATGAATATAAACAATTTTTCTAAGAGTTTTGTTTGAAAGGAGGAGGAAAAAAACATGATAGCTTGAAGGAATGGTGTCAAATGAAGACTTCTTTAGGATGGGAAAGATCTGGGATGTGGGGTAAGAATCAGTGGATGAGGAGAGATTGAAAATTAGGGAGAGGGATCAACAAAAAGGATAGCTCTAAGAGGAAAGTTTTCTCAAGAAATCAAATTCCTCCAGTGAGAAATGA
>NW_027187378.1:8871288-8922020 GCF_028583685.1 Petaurus breviceps papuanus
ATATTCCCTCTTTGGTCTTTGTGTCCTTGTACAGATGGTTCCCAGTGCTTAGGATGTACTCCTCCTTTACCTCTCCCTCTTCACCTCTAGACTAGCTTCCTTTGAGGCTCATCTCCTATGTGAAGACTTTCCTGATCTCACCAGCTACAAGTGCCTTCTCCCTCCTCAAACTGTCATGTCTGCCTCTACTTTTTAACACATTTTCTTCTTTGCCTGCAGAATAGTGTAATCTCCTTGAAGGTAGGAAGCTATCATATTTTTATCTCCTTGTTTAAAATGTGAGGAAACTAAGACCCAAGAAGTAGGAAATTTGAGAGAAATAAGGGTATTTGAAGGCATCATTTATTGTTGTTATGTGAACTGGACTAGGGATTTCATTGGTTTAGGAAGCTCCCAATGAGGAAATTCCTTCTGCTGTACATCAATACCCACTCTATAACTTTTTAGCCTTAGAAAGTTGCCTGGTGGAACTAACTAGTTAAAAATTTTGTTCAAGATCACAGTCCAATATGTCTAGGGTGAATTAATTTTCTACTCACTTATTCTGGGAAAAATGGGAGCATGAAATTCTAGAAGGCAAATAGCCACTCTCATTTAATAAACACCTCAGTTGACATAAAGTTGCAATTATGTTGAAGGACAATGAAACCAAACCAAAGTAATATAAGGCACTATGATTAACATTTAAACAAAACTGCATGGTTTTGAATATTCTAATACATTGTGTTCTTGGGATTACCAAACAAAGAAATATATTTTTAAAAAAATCAAAATGAATAGGAAAAGAATTGGAGAAATATTTGCTAGAAATGAAAGGGATTGAACTGCTGATTTGCTACCTCTCCAAATAGAAAAAAATTGCAATAGAGACAGATGGTGCATCACTAATCAATAATAAAGGGCAAAACCAAACATCCACAATCCATTTGGAACCATCTGTATCAAATTTAAAGCTTTAACCAGGTACCTCCCAGGGATAACAACTCTATGGAATGTTAAAATGTCAAATGCTTTGAAGAGTAACATGAAAAATGAAAAGCAAATGTGACAATTGTGAAGATTTGTCTATTTTACGGTATAATCAGTTTGTAACACTGTTAGCTTTATTCTTGATCTAAGGAAATTTCAGTAGCAACATAATTGTCCTGAATAGTGAAAGGCAAGAAGAATAGCCAATCAGCTGTGATCTTGTAGCAAAAGTTTCTGGAGGCAGGGTGAAAGCCTCTTCTCAATATCTATATTGGTTATTGCCATGAACATATCAAAGAGATTTAGACAACATAGTCTTGAGATTACCTAAATAAGTCTCTTGTATATTTAGAGTTTGTATAGATGCCATCATTAGGTCTTTTCCTTGAATTCTGAACTATACTGGCAATGCCCAGATTAATACTAACATTAACATAGCTAATAGCTAACATTTATATGGTCCTTTAAAGTTTACAAGGATTGTTACACGTTGTCTCTTTCAGTACTCACAACAACCCTGGTAAGGCAGGTGCTATTATTGGTCTCATTTTATAGATATGGAAACTATAACTTAGAGAGGTTAAGTTGACTTGATTGGGGTCACACAAGTAGGATTTGGACTCAGGTCTTCTGAATCCAAGTCTAGGACTTTATCCACTGTGCCACCTACCTAAAGTCCTTCAACTAGCACAAAAATACCAATGCCAGTATAGTTCCTGAATTCCAGACACATCTTCCTTCATTACTTGAAGCTGGCTTCTCCTTCTACATCCTTACTTGGCCTCCTTGGGTCTTCTCTGGATATCTCATCTAGTCTAGGCAAATTATAGAAGACCCTTAAAAACTCTATTTACTTGGTTTAAATGAATCACAGAATTTAGGGGGTAGAAGGGACTTCATTGGCCACAAGGAAGATCTGTCAGAGGATCTTTCAGTGATTCTATAACTAATTCCTTCTTTTGCCATTCCTGTTAATTGCCAGACCATCTATGAATTTTCTCTGTATCCTCTCCCCACCCATACAGAGTACACAGAGACTCATATAGTTTGGGCAAAATATAAATGCTTCTGATATCATTAATTATTGGTTTTAAACATTCATCTGTGCTGTCCTATGGTAGGAAAAACTTGTGAAATTTCTCAGTAAAAGTATTAATAACTTATTTCTTCCTATTGATCATTTGATTGTCTAGATTTATAGAGAAAGCTAACTAGGGTTTTTGTGAATTTTCTTATACTAGCAAGAAGAAGGAAGAAGAAATGTGAACATTAATAGGCAGGGTTGGCTCCAGGCCACATGTTGACTTCTTGAACAAATTTGATAATCTCCTGCAGCCAAATCAAAGTAAAGCTTGACTATATCAAAACTTAGAGTTTAACATTTTAACAGATCTGATTTCTCATCCATTTGAGTAATTTTTCCATTGGTATGGATTAAAACTCATCTGTGCCTTCTCATCCGGTAAGATTCTTTGTTCATGTCCTTGACATAAAATTTCCATAGATCTACTCAGTGTATCTGATAAATGATTTCATCTAGGTCCTTTTACTAGAATAAACATTCCAAGGATAACAGAGAAATATTTGGGCTGCCTAGCTATTACTCCTCCTTCTTGTGACATGACTGATGCCCCTCCTTTTCCAAGCTTACTGTGTTTTTTTTGTTTTTTGTTTTTTTTGCATTATAATAGTTAGCATTTAAAAAGACCTTCACCACAACCCTGGCTAGTAAGTGCTATTACTATCTTCATTTTACATTTAAAATTGGGGCAGACAGAGGTTGTGACTTGCCCAGGATCACACAACTAGTAAGTATCTAAGGCTGGATTTGAATGAGGATATTCCTCATTCCAGGTCCAGCACTTTATTCACTACACCATCTAGCTGCCTCGAATACTATCTAACATATTTATAACACCTTCAAGTTTGCCAAGAGCTATGTTATCTCAACAACACTGAGGTAGGTAGACTATTTTTTTACATCTCGCTTTGCATTCAAATGATGATTAGGAGTATGCTATACCCTACTTATGCCCACTGTACATTTCTCACTGACATTTAAAAAATTTTGATTTTTCAGAGATGGCAGATTTCTATGATTCTCAACAAGACAGAATCACAGGAAATGGTGTTATTCAGTATGAAATGAGAATAAAACACATGTGGCAGACCAAAGTGTGTAAGTCCAATCCATGTTACAAAACCTTCACATAGCAGGTTTTCCATGCTTTGAATAAACATTGAAGTTATTTCCCCAGTGGCATCCAGGCTGGAGAATGAAATTCATCTGGCAGATTGCTGGCAGTGAACACAACCTTGTCCCTGACATCAGAGTGTGAGACTTATTCTATGGTCATAAAGGAATAGAGCTAAATTTCCGTTCCTTCTGACTGAGAGTCTTGTTTGTTATTGCCTGAGGATCTTGCTTGCTTTGGACTCTCACAGATTTGGATCCAAAATGTGAAGGATTTTATTTTAGCTACTTGGCCTGCTTTACCTCTACCCAGTTAGAAAACTGGGAACTTCTAAAGTTAATATACTGAGATACACAGCTGTTCATTCTACTAGCAGATTCAGGTACCATTCAAGAATATCATTGAAGCAGGAAAACATTGAATTAAGACAGACATGAATAGTAAAGCCACTATGTTTCCAAATAAACACCATCACCTTTCCATTCAGAATAGTTTGGGAAACAATGAAAGTAGCACTGGGTGGAGAGGACCAGGTATTTCTTTGTAAACGTCATGAGGGGTTGAGGTTGTCAGTATGGCCAAACTTGAAAATAGCTCCTTTCTCTTGTTGAAGTCTGCTCCCTATTCCTCATTCACCTGGACACTCCAGGTGTCCATCCATCTGGACTTTCTGCAAGATGAAACACAGCTCATTCTCCTGGTCTGGGTTGCCATTCCCCAACTTTCCACAGTCATGCTGCTCAATACTGTTGCTTTTTTTTGTGCAGATTTCCCTTCATACTTTCTATTTCCCCTCTGATTTCCAAATCACACTCTCTTTTCTTTGCTATGTATAGTAATCTGGTCCATTGTCATTGCCATTTGGGAGGAAAGAGAACAGAAATCCACGAAGTATAATGGTACAACAAGATGAGATCTAGTTTTGGAGTCAGAGCACATGGATTCAAATCCAACTTTACCTTTCACTTTGTCATTCACCCTCAGTAGGACTGATTCCTTAATAAAATGATGCAGATGGACTCCATGACCCCTCAGATCCCTTCTGGCTCTATATAGAACCTAGGAATCTATAATCTTAGCCTATGGTCTTACTGCTTAACTGAGTTAAACATTTCCACAAACTTTAAACTGGAGCAGAAGGCTGAATTTACTCTTCCTGGGCAATTCTGATTGGAATTGAAGCAGTTGGGGGTCACCAATGCTGGCCAAGTCCTCTGTAGATATAAGCACCAACTGTTCAGATATTGATACTGTCTCCTGCTGTGATCCTGGCTCTTTGAAATTCCAATGGGTTCAATAAATGCAGCAGTAAAGAGCCTAACTGCCATTTATTATTTCTGAACTAAGCTTTTTAGTTCCAATAACTGAAGAACTTAACATGAAAGACAAATGGTAGCTTAGCTTTTCATCTCATTGCAGGGTGGTATGGCCTCAAAGCTATCAAAGGTTTGTGTGGTTGGATTACCCAAGCAAATGTGTTGGCATTGAACTTGCACCCAGGGGTTACTAGCTTTGGGCTGTGGACTTCATGCCCAATGACAGAAAGCAAAGGTTAGGAGGCAAACAGCAGTAGTCACCAAGAGGGAAAAGGGGAAAAGGACAGTGATAGTCCTGAAGCTGCAAGAAAAATGAGAGGACAGAGAGGAGCCTTTAGATAACTCACTGGTGAGACAGAGAGAAGAAGGGGGCAGGGGAGAAATTTCTTTGTCCTTCTTTCCTTTTGAAACATGAATTTTAAAATGTCAAATGTAAAATTTTCAAGTTAAATAATATCATCCCAAACATATTCTTTTCAGCTATTTAGAGTTACTCAAGTTTAGCTTTAGTCATCATCATCATCCCTAGCTGTCCCCAGCCCCATGCCTTGACCTTATTATTTATTGGTGAGTCCAACTTACTTTTCAGTAGGTGGAGAGAGAGAAGAAATGAGCATGGCCCAACAGGGAAAGACCAGTAAAAAAAAAGGCCATGAAACTTTATTTGCTGTTAATAAGCCATAAGGGCTATAATCAAAATTGTACTCAGTATTATGGGCCTAGGAGTCCTTGCTGCTGGGAGTTCTTATCAACAGGGGGTCAAATTGGCTGTAAACGCAAATAATACAATTTGGATTAGCAGCTTTTGGTTGGATATGACTAATGTTTTCATCATTACCTGTCTTATGAGTAGTCCCATTTACCATAATGACATAAGGAAGGAGACAGAGGACCAAGACCTTCCTGTAGATGCTCCCTACAGGTGCTTCCTAGAGGTGCTCCCATACTTCCCAAACTTAAGGGGTCTCTCTACAATCCTTAAACTCATCACACTCTTCCTCACTGCCATGTATAGGCCACTTCAGGGATGTACATATACCAGGTCCCTTCCCCTTATCTGGTTTCCACACATTTTTGAGAGAGTGTCAATATAATCAATCAGCCATTTCTCTTATTCTGCCCCCTCAGGAATGCCCCCCCCCCCAAATCTTTTCCACACTACGTATAATACTTCTTGCACTCTCTTCTGCCTCCATGATCTGAAATGCTCTATTCTCTTAACAATATTTATAGCCTTGCCCCTCTGATCCCTGTTCTCCCCGCTTCTTTTAGAGGTAGAAAGTCAACTGTGCCTTTCTCTCTCAAGTGGGGAAACGACTAGCATATGGGATCAAAGGATTCAGAAACGGAAGAGATTGTAAAAACTATCTAGTCCATAGTTCAACTTCCACACTTAATTGGTGAGGAAAGTGAGGCTCAGAAAGATGAAGCCCATGATCACACGGGTGAAAAATGGCAAAGGAGGGAACTCATGTCCATGGTGCTGGGTTTAGAGTCAGGAAGACCACGATTCAAATCCATTCCAGACACTTATTGTGTGACTTTAGACAAGTCATTTAACTTCTCTGGGTCTCAGTTTATTCAACTGTAAAATGAGAAGGCTGACCCAATGGCCTCCAAGGATCCTTTGGTACTCTTTGAACTACCCTTCCTCCCTTGTTTGATGCTGTGCAGTGCAGTACTATGGAAAGAGCACTGTATCTACTGCTCAAGTTTTATTAGCTGACTAACCATGGATGTAATTCTAACTATGCCACAAGGCACAGAATGAGGAAGTAAGATAGCTTTTTTGAGCCTCAGTTTACATATCTGTAAAATAGGGAAAACAACACAGAAACACATACACATATATGTGTGTGTATATATTTGTGTATTATATATAGTATATATATTTTTGTGTGTATATATACATATATATACACACATATATGTATATAATCTCCCATGTGCAAAACACTGTGGTAAGTCCTAAGGTACAAAGAAAAAATGAAAGACTCCTTTCTCTCAAGCCATTTGCCTTTGACCATTTATATAAAACACAAAGATAACTAAATACAAGTTATTTACAAAGTTATTCAAAGAGAAAGAGAACTCTGATGGTGTGAGGAAATAGGAAAGGTCTGCTGTAGAAAGTGATCCCTGAGTTGTGCTACCTCCTTCATAGTTTTGTTTAAAGGAGCAAAAAAATATAATGTCTGGATAACCTTAAAGTGCCGTATAAATCTTAGTTATTATTGAAGGGGGGGGGAGGGAGGTAGAACAAGCATATAAGTACCTACTATGTCCTTTACAGATATCATTTCATTTGATCTTCACAACCTCCCTATTAGTGCTATTAGAACTCCATTTTACAGTTAAGAAAATTAAGGCAGACAGGTTAAAGTGAGTTGTCCAGGTTCACGCAGTTATTAAGTGTGTGATGCTATATTTGAACTCAGGTCTTGATTCCATGGCCACTATTTTCTGTTGGTCTGGAGGTATCTACAAGAAATAATTATTATAACTTATCTCAGTATTTCCCTATTCAGCACTCAGTTAACCTTATTTCTGTAGATCTTCGTTTGAAAGAAAGAAAACAAAACAAAACAGATACGTCATTATCAGTGGAAGCTTCATGGAGGAGGTGGTACCTGAGCTTAGCCTTGACTGAAGAGAAAGGTATTAACCAAGATGAAAAGGGGGCATGTTCTGGGAATATGGGACAGCCAGTACAAATGCATGGAGTTGAATTCATTGAATAGCTAGTGATACAGTTTGGCTAGAACCAAGAATATGTTAAGGACATAATGTGAAATAAAGCTGGAAGGATGGGTGGAAACAAGGATATGGTAAGCATTAAATGTGAACCTAAGGGATTTCTATTTTTTTTCTAGAAGCAATAGAGACCATTAAAGATTTTGAGCAGGGGAGTGATACAATCAATGATGTACGTGCTTTGACAGACCAACAGGGTGACATTGTGAAGAATGGATTAGAGAAAGGAAAGACTGCTGGCAGAGAAATCAGCTATTAGATTCTTTTAAAGGTCAGAAGTAGCTAGATGCCTCAGTGGGTAGAGCACTGGACTTAGAGTCAGGAAGATATGAGTTAAAAATCTAGACTAAGACACCTAATAGCTGTGTGACCCTGAGCAAGTCATTTAACTTGTTTGTCTCAATTTCCTCATCTATAAAATGGGGGCACTAAAAGCACCTACTTCTGAAGGTTTTCATGAGGATCAAATGAGGTAATATTTGTAAAGCACTTTGCAGACATTAAAGCACTATATAAATGCTAGCTATTATTCTTAGCACAGGTCACAGAGGTTGAGAAACTGACTTACTTTCCTCCACTTAGTGTGGAGGAAAAAGTTAAAGGATTTAACTCCTTACTGGATGTGGATGTGAGGGACAGGCAAGGCTGGAAAGATAACTGAAGTTTCAAGCCTGGTTGACCAGGAAGGTGATAATACTATAGCACATTGTCTTGAGGTAATGGCAAGGTGAAGACAAAAGGTTTTTGTTTGTTTTTCTTTGCTTTTTTGTTTTATTTTGAATTTGTTTTGTTTTATTTGAATGAGGTGTTTATAGGCAAGGGGAGGAATCAGTAGATAAAGAAAGGTTGAAAATGTAAGAGAGGAAGTAAATGGGGGGGGGGAATGGGAGGGATTGAGTCATCTCTAGGAAGAAAGGGGATCCAAGGCACAAATAGAACATATTCTAGATTTTGGAAGAGCAGGTTTCAAAGGGTTCAGAGAAAGGAAAGAAATACAATTCTTTTAGTGACATTAATCTAGGAGGGATGATAAATTTTAAGAATGAAACTGAAGGGGGGAAAAAAAGGAAACAATTTCAACGTGAAGAAAAAAAAAGAGATTTTGTCAAAAAAGATAGATATGATTATATAGAAAACCCACCAACCAGTTTAGACTTTTAAAAATTATTTTTAGAAGATGGAAGCAAGTGCAGGCAATAGAGAATAATACAATAGCATGGCATGGTCCTGTAAGAAATGTCAGGAGTGCTAAAGATCAGAATAAGCTAAAACAGCTAGAGAGGAAAGCAAAGGGCAAGATAGAGGATTTGGGGGGTTTTCTTTCTATCTCTAATAGGGAAAAAGGAGGATCAAAGAAGGAATAGTACTGTGGCTTAAGGTGGATTTGAATGATGATAACTCACAACAAAGAGAACAGGCAGAGCCTCAATTTGTGTGTGTGTGTGTGTGTGTGTGTGTGTGTGTGTGCTTACTAAGGAGAATGACATTTGGACAGGAAAGGACAGAACAAAAATAGTCAATAGAGAGGCAAGATAAATAAGGTGTTAGTAAAAAAGCACCTACCTGCCCTTGATGATTCAGAGTCATTTGGCCCAAATCAACTCTATCTTCAGGTACTGAGGGCAGTGGCAGATGTTATTGCTGGGCCACCATCAGTGATATTTGAAGGATTTCATATAACAGGAGAGGTACCATGTGATAAGAGAAGGGCAAATACCTACATTTTAATTTTAAAAGGAGATTAAAATCTACAAATTATAGGTCAGTGAACCTGACTGTAACTCCTAGGGAAAATTCTAGTTTGTGTTATTAAATTATTTCTTGGGGCGGCTAGGTGGAGCAGTGAATAGAGCACTGGACCTGGAGTCAGGGGGACCTGAGTTCAAATCTGACCTCAGACACTCAACACAAAAATTAGCCATGTGACCTTGGGCAAGTCACTTAACCCCAATTGCCCTACCAAAAAGCAAAAAATAATAATTTCTTAATGAATATATAGGAAAAGAAATAATGATCACAAAAGAGGACAGGCCATGCCAGATAAACTTTATTTTTTTTTCCTTTTGACAGGGTTACTAAACTGGCAGATCAGAAGAATACTATATAGTGTACTTAGATTTCAGCCAAGCAATTCAATAAAGTCATTGATGCTATTTGTAAGGCAAAAGGGAAGAAGTGGTTCAAGTGAAGACTGATTAAGGGGGAAGAATGGTTTAATAGGCTTCATTGCTATGCATAGAGAAATAAGGACAGAGAGTAGTATGGGTCTGTGGCCTCCTTTGCCCTATAGTCCCATGAGAAGCCCAAGCAGGGACTTGGAATCACAGAGGGGTGCACACTCTGGTCAAAGACCCAGAGCCATGTCTTTAGCTTTAGCTGGCCTTTAGACAAAGAGATGACATGGTACCAATACATCCTTGCTACTTTACCACTTGGAGGCATGTTGTCATGGAAATTATTTTTCAGAATATAACTGGATGGCCAGTGAGGTTCCTTCCAACTCAGAAATTCTGTGATTCTGTGGTTGGGAGAAAAGGAGGATTTGAGGAACCCAAAGTGTTCAAGCTAAAGATGAAGATCAAGTTTAGAAGAAATAAATCACCGAGAGAGTAGGAAGAAAAGGAGATTATGACTGGAAAGGAGAATTTCATAGTTCAAGATCTTGAAGGCAGAATGACTTCAGAAGATGAATAAAATCTAACATGTGGCTTCTTTGTGTGGCTGAGGAAGAGTGGCAATAAAGATCATAAAATTGGCAAACTCAAATGCTAAGATATTGTTCAGTTTTTTCAATCCTTTCTAACTCTTCATGACACCCTTGGGGGATTTCTTGGCAAAGACATTGGAGTGATTTTCATTTCTTTCTACAGCTCATTTTATAGATGAGGAAACTGAGGCAAACAGGATCACACAGCTATTAAGTGTCTGGGGCCAGATTTGAACTGAGGAAGATGAGGCTTCCTGACTCCAGGTCCAGTGCTCTATCTACTATGTCACCTACCCAGAATATTAGATGGACCAAAATAATGAATGTTGCAATTATCAAGGATGAAGGATGGATTTAAACTGTGATAAAATTAAAGGATGAAGACAACTGTGAACCAGTGCTGGGGTATAAGACCTCTAAGGTTCTTTCCAATCTCAGGTTCTATGACTCTGATCAAAGAATTTCCACTGGAGTAAGTATCTAGGTGGGTTTAGTGGGAGAGAGGGAGATGGGTTAGGTGACCTGATTCCATGATTTATCATTTTTCCATTCTTTATCTTTAAAAAAAAATAACAGAAATATTTTTCTCCCTTCTACCTCATTGAAGGGGAAAAAAAGAGAGAAATAACTTTCTTGTAACAAATATGCATGTCCAACCAAAACAAATTCCCTAATTAGTTATTTTTAAAAATATATTTCATTTTGTACCCTAAATATGTCACCTCTCTGTCAGGAGATGGATAGCATGTTACATCATCAGTCCTCTGGAAAATGGATAGTCATTTCATTGATCCTCATTCTTACAGCTTTCAATGTTGTTTTTGCAGTGTCATTATTGCATAATTTTTTTCTGGTTCTACTAATTTCATTATTCATTAATTTATACAAAGTCTTTGAAAATCGCTTTTATAATGGTGATTTCATCCTATAAATTGTTCTGGTTCTGCTCACTTCATTATGAATCAGTTCATATAAATCTTTCCATGGCTCTCTGCAATCACCCTCATTTCTTATAACACAAGAGTATTCTAATACATTTGTATATCACAATTTGTTCCTCAATAACAATTGTCATTCCTGTAGTTTCCAAATGTTTCACACTACAAAAAAATTTGCCATAAATATTTTTGCATATGGAGCACCTTTTTATCTTTCTTTGGTTTCTTTTGGATATATTTAGCAGCGTTACTGCTGGGTCAAAAGGTATGTACTATATAGCAACTTTTTAATTCCAAATTGATTTCCAGAATGGTTGTTCAAATTCAAAGCTCCATCAGTGGTGCATGAATGCATGTTTTTTCACAGTCCTTTCCACATTTGTCATTTTCTTTTTTAGAAAATCTTTGCCAGTTGTATGGATATGAATGGAACCTGAGTATTGCTTAATTTTCATTTCTCTATTTAATAGTAATTTGAAGCATTTTCCATATGGCTTTAGATACCCTGGGTTTTTCTCTCTCTCAAAAACTGCTTATTCATATCCTTAGATCATTTATGAATCTTTTCACAAAACAATTCTTTTTCACAAAATGCAGATGAAGAGAAGCTTGTCCCAGACAAAGACAGAGACAGGAAAGTGGCTACAATGCACAGAGCATTGTAATTAGCAATTTTAGCAGGGCCTGTAGCATGATGATTTGCATCAATTACATTGGACTTGTCATATCATGAAATGTAGTATGCATCTTGTTAATGAACAAGAAGGTTGATGTTAGAGGACAGTCTTGCCTCTCACATTATATTTCTCTATCCACCCTAATGTTTCATTTGCTACTTATTACTCATGCCTTCTGGGTAAGAAATATCAGAAGAACTAAATGATATTATTGCCAAGGTTAATCAAGTCAAATTTTTTTTCTACTCAATTTCAATGCTTAACAGAGATAGAAAGGTTATTATTGATTGGAAGACTAGTGGGAGACAGTTTAGGAGCAGAGCAGTAACATATAATTCTTGTTAGTCAGGAAGTTGGTGACTTTCAATACAAAATGTGATTTTCCATCAGAAAATGGTATTTTTTCATAAGTATTTACTCAATTTTATATTCTATAAACTATATTGAACTGCTGCTAAGCAAGAAAAATTCCCTCCCCGATTCGGATAGCATATTTTTAGTTTACATTGCATAAATCCTAGTACAACAAGATGAGACTATATCACTGTGATGTACCAGGGCCATTATCAAAAAATGGTTACATTCCCTGAGTGGGGAAAATGCTAAGTTGCCATGATAGATTGAGCAAAGTCTTCCTTTGAGTGAACAAAGCAGGAAGAATTTGAAGTGTCAGCGTTTTCCCATATCCTTTATGACACCATCATACGATATAAGCCTATAGGGGGCCTTAAAAATCATCTAGCCTAACCTCTTCATTTTACAAACAAGGAAACTGAGATACAGAGAAACCAACTACCTGAGATCTTATAGGTAGTAAGTATTGAGTTTGGGACTGAAATTCAGATCTTTTGATGTCAAATCTGGTGCTATTTCCTTTAGAACATAGCATATTACTCATTAAAAGAAACTGTGTGCCTAGGACATAAAAACCAATATCTATACAGTGCCAAAACAGCTGATTGAAAGGCAGAAAATAAAGTCAACTTTATCTTACTGTCAGCTCTTTTTTTTTTCAACTGAGAACTTGTGATTACATCAGTGTAGGGCACTCTTGATGAGGAACTATCTCTACCAATGCATATTAGCACCTCATAGTTCACAGCATGTAGTCTTAGAGACTTTCCTATTATGTTGAGAAGTCAAGTGACTTGTCCCAGGTCACACAAGCAGGATGTGTTAGAGATGAGACTTCAACATAGTTCTTCCTGATTCCAAGGTCAGCTCTCTATCCATCGTATAATGGTATATCTCCCAGTCTATGTGATGGTAGAACTTTACATATATTATCACATTGGAGCCTCCCAATGGCTTTGTGACATAGGTAGTGAGAGAAATGATTATTAATAACCAATAGTTTGGGAAGATCCAGAGTTTTCCCCTTCTCCTAAAGTCCTGATTTTGAAAAGGAAAAAGTTAAGTCTCTTGAAGGACATTATTGATAATGAGATAACTCTCTTCAATCTTGATCAGGCCCCATCCAACCTTACAAGGAATTTCATCTAAGGTAGGAAAGCCCATTGTGTTCTACTCATGTTTGGGTGGGGATAAATTCTTTGATAGATTGCCCATGGCTGGGGGAGAGGGGTAGTAGTCTACAGATAGAGATAAGATTCCTAAGGATGACAAGATATGGCCCTTAGCCCCACATTTTAATATAGCCCACCTCTCATTGTGTTAACCAATCAGAGCTGTAACTCCTCTTCCAAAAGAACATATAAGCTCTGAGCCACCCCATGATTGTCTTTGGTCTAAGAGAAATAGCCAAATGACCATCCTTTTATTAATTACATGCTGGTCCTATTAATAAAATGATTAAATTACCCAGAAAATAACAATGTGTTTCAAACTTTTTCAATCACCACAGGAGTCTAAGTACTGTAAGTTCCATTTTAGATATGAGGAAATAGATCTAGTAGGGGTGAAATGACTATCCAAGGTCCTACAGCTACTCTGTGGAAGAGTTTGAACTCAAACCTATAAATTCTGATTATGAGTCCAGTGATTTCCCCATCACACTACTCCTCAGGGATTAAAATGACTAAATTCATTGTATGACTAATTTTGTTTGTTATTTTTCTAATCTTCAGGACCACTGTTAGATCTTCAGGGCTTGGAATATTTATTATACCGCATTCAATTTTGTACCCTACACATGTGGTTGGATTAGGTTCACTCCTAAGGAGCCTGATTTCTAATGAGAGGTGGGCTAGGTTCCCTGTTTTACACTTCTTGGCTTATTAAAACTCCTACTCCCATACCAAGATGACTTTCTGTGTATCTTTGGCTATGTATATTTTAGGTTATGGCTCATGTCTAAGTTTTCCCCCAAAAGGGGAAATAAAAAAGTACACACAGAATAAGATGAATTAGGTAGCAGATGAGATATATTCCTACACACAATGGCAATACTAAACATAAAAGACAGAACAGGATTTTATATTCAATAACTTAACTTATAGCTACTATTAAAATCTGCTCAGAGGCTGATACTTAAATGTCATAAAGTAATTTTCAGGACATTAGACATTTTACATTTGTCTTTAGCTCTGCATTGTCCAAAGAATTCTAGGTAATTGCTTGCTGGAAAAAGCTACCAAGCTTGGGCTAATCCTCTTGTCAATGGCTTTTCTCTCCAAGCTGAAGTAGTTGCCAGGCATCCTTCTTGCCAGAACTCAGTTCTTTTTTTTTTAATCAATTTTTTAAAATTAATTTGTTTGTTTACTTTTAGTTTACAAGATTCAATTCCACAATTCCTTGAGTTTCACATTCTGTCCCCCTCCCTTCCCTCCTCCCCCCCATGGCAGCATACAGTCAAATATAGGATCTGTAAATACTTTCACTTAGACATTAGTCAGGTTATAAAGATGGATTGTATCAGATGGAATGAAAAATGGTAAAGAGGAAATAAAACCAAACAAGAAAAGGAAAAAGATCAGGTAGTTTGCTTCAATCTGGATACAAACTCAGTTCTTACCAGTTCTTTCTCTGGATGTAGACATCTCTCTCCATCATGAGTCTTTTGGGATTGATTTATATCACTGCATTGATGAGAAGAGTCCAGTCTATCAAAATTGGTCATCACACATACGTTGTGTAATTGTGTGCAAATTTCTCCTGGTTCTTCTCTTCTCACTTAGCATCAGTTCGTATAAGCTTCTCCAGGTAAATATGAAGTCCATCTGCTCCTTGTTTCTTATAGCACAATAGTATTCCATAACATGCATATACCACAACTTGTTCAGCCATTCCCCAATTGATGGGCACCCCCTTAATTTCCAATTCTTTGCTACCGCAAGAGCTGCTATAAATATTTTTGCACATATGGGTCTATCTCCCACTTCTATGATCTCTTTGGGATATAACCCTAGAAGTGGTAATGCTGGGTCAAAGGGTATGAAATTATTTATACCCCTTTGGGCATAATTACAGATCAGCACTCAGTTCTTACCCAATAGGGTTTTCTTATCCCTTCAATTCACAAAGGTACCACTATGCTTGAACATATTCATCTCAGTATATTCAGCTGACTAAAATCAGGAAAAAACAAACACAAAAGAGATGGCCAAACCTAGGTGCAGGCTTGCCTAAGCAAGACATAAGCTGTAGATGCCATGTACACCTAGCTACATGGAAGCTTGAGGGAAACTAGAGAAAGCCTTTCCCCAATCCCCCATCTTCACTCACTCCACACTCCAAGCAGTTTTAAAATAGTCCAGACACAACTCACACCTGAAAAGGAAGAAAAGGGTGGAGGAGCCACCAGTCTTTCATACATCTATGGTCATTATCTTATTTTTGGCTCTGTAGTCAACTAGCAAACTCGTCACCATTTCAAAGTACTAGCCCTTCAACCCAGAGTTACACATGGCTAAAAAACAGACCCCAAGGTTCCCACATGGTTGGCTGAAGTCAGAAATGGAAACTTTGGGAATACTATGCGGGATGGACCTTATAAACCAATACAACCTCTGCTACATTTGGTGCCAAAATGAAGAGCTGGCCATATCATGGTACATTTATGGCACACACAGACACGCATGACATATGTATGTATATAATATAAAAATATACGTGTTTCATGTGTTGAGAGAAAAACAGAAATGATACACATTAAAATGACGATGACTTTTGCTTCTCTATAGCTTTCAAGCTTTCATGTATTTGCAAATATTAACATATTCCATTTTATTTCTAAGGGATTTTCCTTTCTGTGACTCATCTACTGAATGGAATTAGTATTTGGATTAGCAATATCAAGATCTCTTGCAGCTTGTATATCCTATAACTACAAGATATTTTATGCATCTTAAATATTCTCTATGTGAAAACCCAAAGGAACATCTGAATCAGAACTTAACACTGGCATATCCATCATTGCTCTAAGAAAAGAAACATATCTGAGAAGCCATGAAGATTAGCAGCTTGATCTTGAACAAATCACTCACTCCTATTAAAATGAGGAAAATTGAGGTGCAGAGAAATAACTTTCTTGAGTTTATTTTGATTTTAAGTTAATGAAGATGAAACTGGGAGGCTCATGTAAGAAAGTAAAGTATTCACTAGGAAAAATAATACCTATCTCTCTTTTTCTTGGAGTCTTTTATTTGTTTGTTTTGTTTTGTTTCCTTTACAATGTCCAAGCTAAAGCTTGCTTTGGGGAAACAGGAGAAGAACAAACCTTTACTGCAGCATGTTCCATTGTGCTGACTAAGGACATTGAGACTGGAATTTAAGAGTAGTTTGTGTTCTTTCTGGGGTGAATAGACTGTGGGGCAGAGGAGCCCTATTGAGATGCTGCCTCTAAAAACTGTTGATTTTCAGCATGGTTGATAAAACAGTGAGTTTAAAAAAAGGGTCTGGTCTTCCATTTTATGATAGATATGACTAATTAACTATAAATGTCAAGTATCCACAACTTAATTAATTCCAGTTCATTTACCTACTGTAATTAGATTTTTTTCAAACAAAGCAACAGTCTGCTTTCTAAGGTCATAAAGTAACACCACAATAAAAAGCATGGATTACTGCACTTCAGATAACAGATGATCTAATGGTAGGAGTTGAGAAGGGAAAGGGGAATGAACATTGACAAACAAACAAAAAAAAAACAACCAAACAACCCAATGGTGGTCTATTTTAGAAAAGGCTTGTTATTTGTGTATTTTTAGTGAATTTTAAATGAATAGGTATCAAGAAATGTTTTATATCACACTATGCTATAGTATAAAATTTCTCCTTAGGAAGAGAGATCAGGGTGGTGACAGAGTTGGCTTCATTGTGAGCCTAAAGAAACAAGAAATGTGTCTTTGTGGGTCTCTTGGTTGTCTCACCTAACAGTACCTAGAATGATCACAAACAAAAGTCTTCTTGAAGATAAATGCATTTCACAGGTCAACATGTTTTGCAAAGTATGAAGAGAGAGATAAATATTCTGATGATCATGACAAGATTCTTGAAAACAAGTCAACATAGTCATTGATACATGGTGATTTAGCTAATAGCTATAATAACAGCTAACATTTATATAGTGCTTATTATGTTCCAGGCACTATGCAAGCACTTTAAAATTATCTTATTTGATCCTCACAACAATCAGTAGATGCTATTATTATCCCCATTTTACAGATGAGGACGCTGGGGCAAATAGAGGTTAAGTGACTTGCACAAGGTCACACAGCTATTGAATCAATGAATGTCTGAAGTGAGATTTTGAAATCAGGTCTTCCTGACTCAAGACCTAGTACTCTATCCACTATACCATCTGGGTACCCCAACTGGAGAATGGAGCAAAATGTTTTGGAAAATATGTTCAAAGGCGAAGAAACATAAAAGTCATTTGACTTGTAGACTGCTCAAAAACTTCAAGCTTGATGAATGAAGGGAGACTTAGAAGGTATAGGACATGTGAGTATCCAACAATATTACAAAAACCAAATTGACAATAAATAACTCAGTTACTAATATGACAGTTGCTTTTGATTCGGCTGACCATGAGCTACTGATGTGTTTGAACCAAGTTAGAAAGACAGGAACTTTTGTCAAAACTGTAAGTTGTCAACTTTGTCCCTCCCCTTACAGTGCTGCTAAGTTCCTCCTTGAAACATATCAAGATTTTAAGGCAATGCACATAGCTGAGACTCTGCTGGGATCTGTAATGGCAAGCAAAATAGGATTTTTGCTGTTTTTCTGGATTGTTTTAGCTAATCAAGTGCCTTTGAGTGTATCAAGAGCCTTTGATCAGAAAAGTATACATTGTATTGCTCTTAATAGGTCTAAGGGAGTTTGAAGACCTTCCCTGCCCCTTAATAGGCTGAATATAATCACATAGGAGCCTATGGTGGGAGGAGCTTGCTGAAAGGGTAGAACAGAAAGGGTGAAACAGGAAGGAGCAGAGCTGGAAGCAATCAGAACTGAGAGAGAATGTTTGCGATGTTGGCACTCTGTCTGTTGTTCTGTGTTAATTTCTCAGACAGAAGTTCTGTCTGTTGTTCTGAGTTGATTTCTCAGACAGAAAGTGAATTGTGATGATAGCCCTGGTAATGTGTGTAAATATTGTTATAGCCCTCTTAAACTTTGTTTTCCTAGAAACAGAAACTGTGAAGAGCTTGGAGTGGAGCAGTTCCCAAAAGCTGGGACATGGAACAGGAGTGGAGAGCTGCCTACATGTGAATCCAGGCAAGAATTGGGAGTAGTCATGGGGTCTGGAAGCCAGCCTCAAGTCAAGACGAAAGAGGACTTTACTTTGGATACTCTGTATTGACTGATGAGATTTGTAACTTACTGTGACCTAGGGGTGGATGATATTTGTACTTTCTGCTATCCCTTAAGGATGATTGGAAGCCAACCTCTAGTCAAAAGAAAAGAGGACTCTGTATTGACTAAGGAGATTGCAACTTTCTGCTACCCCTTAAAGATGACTCTAAGATATACTGAATGATATGTTTTGTTTAAAACTATGTGGCCTCCTTAGTAATAAGTTGTTATGTTATGTTGTTGTGAATGTCATGCTTTAGTTCCTTTTTTAAAAATTAAATTGGTTTGTTTATTTACTTTTAGTTTACAACATTGAGTTCCACAGTCCCTTGAGTTTCAAATTTTCTCCCCCCTCTTTCTTCTCCCCCCCCATCATGGTGCAATGCACTCAAATATAGGATCTACAAAGATCTTCACATTAATCATTAGTCAGTTTGTAAAAAAGGATTATAACTGATGGAATGATCAGTGGTAAAGGGGAAACAAAATAAAACAAGAAAAAGAAACACCATGCTTTAGTTTCTTGAATATTATGCTTTAGTTTATTGCTGAATAAATAGAGTCCACTATACTATGTGATTAGATCCTTAAAGTCCTCAGGAGAGCTGCTCATGATTGGCTTTACAGGGGCATGAAATAATTTGAAAGGCATTTATTCTTCATAGTTGAACTAGAAGTTGGGGACTTCCCACATTCAGAGGGGGTGGTAGTCAAAAGGGAAAAAGTTTGGGGGATAGTTTAGTGATTGTTTTAGGTATGATGAGGCTTATCAAAGAAACTGCAATGAATCACATTGCTCTGGACTATTCTTAAAAAATAGGCATAGCATCTCCCAGAAGAAAATGAAGTAGCAGCACATGATAGCTCCATCAGAAAACAGCAGCAAAAAAAAAAAAAACTGAAAACTAAAAGCCTGGCCATCAGTTTGGAATGGCTGAACAAACTGTGGCATATTAATGTAAAGGAATATTATTTCCCTTTAAGAAATAACAAAAGAGATTATTTTGGTGAATCCCCCAAAGACTTGTATGAACCAATGTAGAGTGAAGTGAGTAGAACCAGGAGAACAATTTATACACCATTAAAATTTTTATAAAGAAAAACTATTTTGAAAGAATTAAGAACTCTGATCAAAGCAATGATCAACCATGTTTCCAGAGAATCTAGAAGGAAAAATATTACTTCCTGGCAGGGAGAGGTGATAGATACAAAGTTCAGAAAAAAACATATATTTTTGGACATGGATAATGCATAGATTTCTTTTTCTTGACTAGGTTATTTGTTATAAGGATTTTCTGTTTTTAATGGTGGAAGGGAGCAGAAGTTGAGGAAAGGGAGCTAGCAATAATTATGACAAAAAAGAAAAGAGGGTAGTTAAAATATCTAAAAAAAATGGACCAAAGAGAACAAAAGTAAACACAGAGAAGTGGGACAGCTTTGAGAGCAATATAATGAATTTATTATCTACTTTTTAAAAACAGTAGATATATACACATATGTATATGTAATATAAATGTATACTTTTAAATGTAGCTACATACATGTACAATCCTTTTATTTTTTGTTCTCTACATATAGAAATGCTCGTTTATATTTTAGTTTTTGTTGAGTTTGGAATTAAAAAAAGAGTTAATGAGCATCTAGAGAAAAAAGAAGTAGGGGCAACATGACTTCATTAAGAACAGATAATGCCAGACTAAGCTTATTTCTTTTTTGAGTGATTTCATGGGCTTTTAGATCAGAGTAATGTTATATGTAGAGTTTATCAAGCCATTTAGCAAACTCTCTTGGGCTATTCTTATAGACAAAAGAGAGAGTCATGGTTTAGACAATTAGATGCATTTCAAAATGATTAAATAGCAGGACTCAAAGTTCTGCTTTGAAATGATTCATTGTCATTTGGGGGTTGGTAGGGTTATAAGCACTTATATAGCACCCACTGTGTTGCAGGCTAAGGTCAAATCCAAACTCAGATCTTCCTGACTCCAAGCCCAGCACTCTATCTGCTGTACCATCTAGTGACCACACAATTTAGCAGGAAGTCTTTAGCACTCTCGGCATTGGTTGGCTTGACTTTCTTTTATCAATGCTTTTGACTAAAGGCATAGATAATATAATTATTAAATTGGGATAACCCAAATGACAAAGATAACCGGACTATGATCTCACTCTTTCTGAATACTCTACTCACAGCTAAGATCACATTAGAGTTTTTGGTAGCTCAGTCATATTGACTCACATTTAGAATTAGTGTATTTATTTCTGTGCATCGTGTTTTAGGGAGGAAATGAACAAAAATTTTTAAAAAGACGGACAAAGATGAGAAGACACTGAATATACTTGAAATAGCTCACACCGAAACTATTCAAATAATCTACTGAAGCTGAAAAATGCAAAGTGGATAAAGGAAAACATTGACATAGACTATAGGGCCATTGCCTAAAGTTTAACTGATGTAAATCAGTCACAATAAGGAAGCTTTTGGCTTCTCCAGAAACTATGTCAGTAACAAAAACTCAATCATCTTTTCAAATGGAGGCATGGTTAGCCAAGAGCAATACCAATTTAGAATATAAACTTGTTTGTAAAACATTAAGGAGGAGAACAGTAGAAGATTACAAGTACTACTACTACTTGTAAAATATTGATTGCTGTAGAAGGGGAAAACATGAATCTGCAGAAAGTCTGGCATGAGACCTAAGCACCTCCAAAGCATTTGAAAATGAAACTGGAATGAGGACACAAACAGATCTTTCAGCATTTTTATAACAAACTCTTCTCATCGTTGATTATAATAGAACAAGCATGCTTTGACTTTAACACTTCAATTGGACTTTTAAGGAAGTAGAAATTACATTAAGGAAGATAGGAGAAGCAGCTGGACTGGAACAAGGACATGCAAAAGAAATCCATGCTAAAGGCAACAGTTTTTTAAAATGCTGAGAATTAATTTTTAAGATTTCTGGAAAAGGATGTTATTAAATAACTAGAAAAAATCACTGAGTACTCTTAATACTATCAAAAGGACAATGAAGAGGATATCTACTCACCACTTATTCTCTCATCTCATAATTTTTTTGAATGATCTGCATATGTAATAAGGATATCCTTTGTGAAAAAAGAAGAAGAAGAGTACAGGGAGGTTTCTGTAAGCGATTTTCTATGGCGGACCATATCTATGGAACCAGACAGCTAACTGAAAAATTAGAGATAATATAGGATCCTACCATGTTTATTGTTGGATGACTAACACAAAAAGGAAGTATTTGACTAAGAAAACCAAAGAGTAGCCCTAACTACTATTCTCCAGTGTAATGTCAAGCAGGTGCTGGTAAATATTTAACAACTAGTTCTTTGGGCGGAAAATGCAAGCACAGCACACTTTTAAGTTTAATCCACATTATAAACGTTTTCTTTATCATATCTTAAGTTCAGAAATCAATGAAATAAAAAATCAAGCCCTGATTTGTAGCATTTGCTGATTTCTGACGTGTAAATGTTCATATTGAAAATTTGAAAATCAGGTCTCAGAAGTCAGGATGAGCTGGCTCCAACACACTCTTGGATGTCTCTCCTGGACTTGGCAAGATAAACAAGATACTGTAATATATGCAACCACACCACTGCTAGTGCTTCCTTGTCTTAGAAATAGCTGAGTTCATGAGGAGGCAGGCATTCACCTGGCCGTTTATCATTAGAATCTTTTCCTTGTTCTACCCTCCTATTCTGGTAAAAATTAGATCACTTAACCCAGTTCCAAGAAAATTTGTCATGCATAGAGGAGTAACATTGTTGAGCACATCACAGTCATATCTATTAACTTCATAAAAGACATTATACATCATTTAGGTGTAGCTTAGAAAACAGTGTTTAATATTGAGTGCTTACTATAGATCATACTCTATAGTAGGTGATTCTTCCAAATTCCTACTGCTTTGCTACTAAATAATTCTTTCTGGTTTGCATCTAAATGATATATAACATCTTTTATGAAGGCAACAGGCATGGCTGTGACATTTTCAACTTGGTGCAGTCTGTATTCATGGCACAAGGGCTAATACATCAGAGTAAATTGGATAAGAAGTTGATAATGAAAGCAATTTTGATGAGAAATCCATCTTCTGTATTTTGGGGTAAAGACTTCTTCATAAAACCATTTATATGATACATATATAAGGAGATTTTGTCCTTGCAGGTGATTTCCAAAAGCAGGTAGCTTGTCTTATGGATCATGACTCCGCAAGGCAAATGAAGATATTTTTGTTGATAGGTGGTCTTACCTATATGATAAGTATATATTAAAATGGTTAGTTATAACTAAATACTTTTCTTCTCTTTAGGCTTTTTACCTGATAATTACAAAACCAAAAAAGAACCTTCAAATGACTGAACAGTTACCATCTTTCTTTCTTTAATTGTGAATCCCCTGAAGTGGGCACAGGGCTTTCTCATAGTAGGTGCTTTTTATAATTGTTTGTTGAATTGAATTCGCTACAACCAATGGTGAGCAGAAACCTAAGATGTACCCTATGCATTTCTGCCTTTTCAGAAGGTCTTTCCATTATTCCCTATTTTATATATGATTCTTCATCATGGTACAAGAGTGACTTTGGTTTACTTTAAATGTTGATTGTAAATTCTGACTTTTTTTTTTAACCTTGAAAAGGTTCAGGTACAGTTTTGACATTAAACTCAATCTGTTTTTTAACGACTAGCATAGGAAAGTATGGAGAGGCATATCAACACTAGACTGCTTCTTGGTGATGAAATCAGCCATTGTAATAACCCATGGAATGCAAAGAAAAACACAAAATACCTCTCACTCTTGTATATCTCCTTTCCACTTCTGTAGGAATGTTGCCAGAATGGTGGAAATGGGACAGAGAGTGCTAATAATCCCATGGTTTTTACACTGTCTGTAGCCTCTAACTTGGCTATTGATATGCTGTATGTAATAAATGAATCATGTGATTGGAAGAACTGAATTATATCAATTTTTGGATTCTTACTATAAGCAAAATCAGAAGAAAGAATGTTATGGTTGGCAATGTCCCTACAGCAGATGCTCTTTTTGACATTAGCAAGGCTTCATGGGCAAGCATAAACAGACTATGATGTCAGTGTCAGAGGGAACATCCAAATGGTTGAGATCATAGATCCATTTGAATGTTTGATTTGAGAGCCCTGCTTGAGGTTCTAGTGGTTAGTTCCAATGTCAATGATGTTGTTTCCCATTCCTATTTCCATTATCCTGTTGTCATTATAGACACAGCCTATCTTCTATTCTATGCAGTTTCTTTGTAGGACCATACTGATTTGTGCTTATCTGAGGAGATAGTTTGGGTGTGCCATAGTCAATCCATAACTAGTTCAATTGTCTGTGATGAAAATTGGCTCTCAGATCATTTCTGAGGCTGTCTCTTTTTATTAGTACAAGGAACAAACCTGTTGTAGCAACTATCACATCTTATAGGCAACAAAGAGCCATCAACTGGTGTTTTAGAAGATTAATCTGGCAACAAAATATAGAATGAGTTGACAGGGAACCTGAAATTGAGGGACCCAATTCAGAGACTATTGTAATAATCCAGGCATGAGATAATGAGGGCCTTGGCCAGAATGGTGGCAATTCAAATAGAAAGGAAGGCATGGATTTGAGAGACTTTATGAAGAAAGAATCAGAAGAATTTAGAAGAGAGGATTGAGGTTGAGAAAGATAATAGCCAAACATAATTCCAACACATTAAGTTTCCAGGATCCTCTCCTCCATTGTATTCTTGAGGGTGACTGGTAATATCCAGCCTCTATAATAGCCCCAGTTCTCTGCCTAGAGGTCAACAAGAGCTATTCCCACATGCAGATTCTTTGTGCTTAGAAATGTACCAATGGGAGGTGCATTTATGTCACTAAGGAACACTAGGGTATGATTGCCAAAGTCTGAGACCCCTGTCCTACACTTCTTGTAACTATGGCTATGAAGCCCTGCCTCTGTACAGATAGAATGGCTATAGTTGGAGACAATAAATGTATTTGAAGGGAAATTATCTCATCCCCCTTCATAAATATGCCTTGTATATACTAGAATACATTTATGCAAACTGGCTCTATCCTCTATAGGAATGGATATTTGGGGATGGGTTTGTGGGTAAGGGTGGAGAATTGAACTCAATAATATTAAATAATAGGAGTCTGTGGTACTATGGTACTACAAACTTATCCATGGAGATACTTAAGGAAATTTGCATACAAAGATACAATTTCTGCAGTTTCTCCCTGGAGTTTTCCAGTTGGCGTCTGTTTAGCATAATATAAAATATGCTTCAAGAGCAAAACTGCTGCCTAGCATTTTAAAACAGAATTAGGCTTTGGGATTAGGCAGCAGAAGATGCATAATTTGTATCTATATAATATAACTCTTTCTATCCCATAGTCACAAAGCAGTTCTACTTGTCACTATTTCTGACAATGCTTCTATCAGTTAATTAACTAGTCATTGTCATTATTTCCTTTCCTTTTACAGGCAGAGCAATTGGTGCTCAACTTTTGACCACACTTCACTGAGCCCATTCTAAAGCTCATTTTAGATTTATTCCTTAAGTATCAGCTTACTTATTTACCATTCCTATGAATGCTAGTGAGGAAGGGCCTCCTTAGTTTTCAGGTTCCCATACAAAAAAATGAAGGTAAATGGGACTCACACATTGCTTTAGTGGTAGGAGTACAGACCACAGGCTTTCATCCCAGCGTTACCTCCTCCTAGCATTTTCTTGAAGTTTATTGAAGTTTCAAAGTCATTTTCTTAGCCCTGCATGTGAATAGCTATCTGCCAGGGCACAGTGAGAGTTAATAGGAATTCACTGACCCTCACTCAATTATCAGGAAGTGTTTGGAGCACTTCTTATTGCAAAGTGAGGTGAAGATAGTGGTGAATGAAGATGGAAAGGGGGTTTGGTTGACACCTGAGAGGCTCTTTTGGATGTATCTGGGCCTAAAGAACAAGAGGTCAAGAAATAGTGTTCATCCCCCAAGTATGTAGGCTGGGGAAGATTTGCAAATTCCCTTTGAGAAGGAAGAAACAGAAGTTTTGGAGGCAGAGAGGAACAGCCGCTTAAGAGGTGGAATGGATTGGAGAAAAGCATAGATTATTACTGTGGGACAGATGTGTTTGAGTCATCTATGAAATGTGCCCTTTCCCACTTGCAAGGGTGTGAGCAGGACAGAGAATAATTCTGCTACTTGTTTTTCCCTTGTGATTTACTTTAAGAGTCTGTCAAAATGAAGAGTTTTATTGTTTGTCTCATTGGCTCCTACTTTGCTTATTGGTACAGAATGCCTCAGATATATTCATGTACTGGCTGAAGTCATATCTGCATAACTAGGGTTACCCCCAAATTACCCCCCAAACACTCTATACTGAACCTAGGGAGGGTCAGTAACATGGGACTCACACTACTTGAAAAAGTGATTCTCCATTTCTAAGACTGGCCTGAGGTAAATGAACTATTCATTACTTTCTCCTCTCCATTAAAAGGGCATATTAGAACAAGAAAATACTTATGAGCTTATAGCCTCATTCATATTTAAAGTCAAGATGGAGGTATATGTGTATATGTATATGGGCAAGGATGTGGGGAAGTAAATAAGCATTTATGTAGCCCCTATTGTGTGCCAGGCACAGTGCTAAGAACATTACAAATTTTATCTCATATGATCCTAACAAAAACCCTTTGAGGCTGTTGTTATTACCTCCACTTTTACAGATGAGAAAACTGAGACCAATAGAAGTTAAGTAACTTGGCCAGAATCCTACAGCTAGTAACGTCTCAGACTGGATTTGAACTCAGGTCTTTCTGACTCAAGGGCCAATGCTTTATCCCCTGCTCTACTTTTCTTTGTGGACTTCATTATTATCTCACAATTTTGTCATGAGTGAGACATCTTTCTGGTGTTATGGGAGAAATATATCCTTTTTGAGTTAATGTGGTAGAAAACTACTGCTGAAATTGATCTACCACAATGCAGAAATTTAAGAGGTAAAAAACTAAGTTTTATTATGCTTAAACCCAGGTTTAAGCCTCAAGGAAAAATAATAAACTCATACAAGATTAGGATTCAAATAAGGCTTCTTATAGACCAAATTATATCAAGGTGACAGAGAAAAAATTATTTTACATATTGCAGTCTTGGACATACCTCTTATGTCATAAAAGTTAAAGAAAAGATAGATTCATAATCCCATGAATCCTTCAATGTTATAAAAGTTGAACAAATTTAAACAGAATCATAATCTCACATATCCCCTAAGGAAACAAATTTAAGGAAACAGACTCTCTAGGCATATTAAATCAGGTTACAGGTTAAACACTGAGTTTGCAAAATCCTACATTTACAAAACTACAAACCTAAATTTTAAAAAAGTCACAATAGTAAAACTGAAAGAAAGGGATTTACATATCATGAAAACTTGGTGTCAGAAAATTTTTTTAATAGATGTTTTTGGAAGATTTTAAAGATGCAGTATTTCCTTCTCCCTCTCATTCAGTTTCTTATCTCAGGAATGTCAAAACTCTTCCCTTTAACGCTATTATTCAATAAGTCAGGTTTTGGGCCAATGAGGTTAATATTAACATAAGACAAGCTTTTAGTTAGTCAAAAATTGCAGAAGGAATGGCCTGAGCCCCAAACAATAAAAATTAATAAAAAATTCCTATAACAATGGAATGCCTCATATTTACTTTCCCCTCAGTTTTGTCCATAGCAGATGAAGATGGAAGTGTAAGAGGAAGGGAACAGGTAGGAATAACTAGAGTAGAGATGAAGAAGAATCTGCTATTTCCCTTATTTCTCCCTATCTTGAATAGTGAATTATAGGGTCATTATTGCCTCATTTATCTAGATATAGAAAACATCCTTAATTACTTAATCCTTATTACCAATACACATTATGTCACTTGTTTATTTCCGGGCCTCTCATGCTATTTCTTTGGTTCTGTTGTATACAGAGTGTCCCAAAGGTACTAATACAGTTTTAAGTTTAAAACTATATTTTTCCCCATCAACTAGGTTGGTGGGGGTATGCAGAGGTTGGTATGATACAGTAGAAAGAGTATTGCATAATCTTGCACATTTCATTATAATGGCATCATTTTTCTCCTCTTTAAAATGAGGGAGTTGAATTAAATCATCTTTAAAATGCCAAACAAGTTATCACTCTTTTCCTCAAGCTTCTCACACCATATCTACTCCCCCACCCCAATTCCCTGTCCCTGAGGATCTTACCTCATTCTTTACTGAGAAAATAGGGTCATTCAACTTAGTCTACCTCTTCTCCGGTTCTCTATATCTCAAAGTCTCTTGAAATCAAAGCTAATTCTCTCATCCTTTTTGCCAGTCTCTGATGTAAAGACCCTTCTCCTTGACAAGGCCAATACTTTGTATTTGTTCCTTGATCCCATCCCCTCTTTTTTTCAGCAGATTGCTCCCTTAATCATTCCTTCTCTATATATTCTTAAATCTCTCTCTGTTCTCATTCTTTCTTTGTTTCCTGCAAACATGTCCAGGTCTCTCCCATCCTTTAAAAAACTCTAACTGGTCCCAACCATCCCTGTAAGCTATCATCCTACATTTTTTCTCCCTTCTATAGTTGATTCTTAGGGGAAAAAAAGTTGTCTGAATGTAGTGCTTTCGTTTCCTCTCTTCTCATTTATTTCTTAACCATTTATAGTCTGGTTTCTGACCTCATCATTCAAATGAAACTACTCTCCCCAAAGTGACCAAGTCAATTGCCAAATATGGTGGCCTTTTCTTAATTTTCATCCTTCTTGATTCATGTACAGCATTTGACACTATTCACCATCCTCTCCTCCTGGATAGATAGACCATTTATTAAGAATTTACTACGTTTCAAGCACTGTGTTAAGCACTAGGAATACAATATAAGGTAAAAAAAAAAAAAGACAGTTGCTACCCTCAAGGAGCTTACATTCCAATGGGGAAAGACAATACATAAAAGATAGCTGGAAAGTGGGAGCAGGGAGGGAGAAATAGTAGGAAGACATGGAATCCATGGAGGGGCAAGGGGAAAAAGTCTAAAGAGTCGGGAGTAGATCTAGGAGGAAAGATACCATGGATAGCCTTGGCATTTCCTGAAAGAGCATTTGCAGGCAAGAACTCACTAATTTGAGGAAGGAGTTTTAGGGATGAAAGTATCTCCAGAGTGAGAGGCTACTGGAGCAAAGGTGGGCAAGACTGGAGAAACAGGAGCAAACAAGGAGAGAAGATACTGTTTTTTTTTAATGTAGGTTTTTGTGACAGTGAAATTTCTGGGTTCTCTTTCTGCCTGCTTGACAACTTATCAGTCTTTCTTTTGCTGGATCATTCATATCCCTCCCCTCTAACTGGATCTATCCCAAAGCTCTGTCTTGGGCCCTCTTTTTTCTATATATTCAAATTTTGTGACCTCATAAGCTTCCATGGCTTTGATTTTCATCTCTATAACAGATCTAAATAGCCAGCTCTAGTCTCTGTGCTAAGCTCTAGTACTACTAACTGGATATATCATAGACTTATCAAACTCAGCATGTACAAAATAAAACTCATCATCTCTTTCCCCACAAACACATTCTTTATTCTGAACTTCTCTATTTCTGTTAAGTGCTCCACCAAACTCCTACTAGCTATGTGACCCTAGGCATGTCACTTAACCTCTCTGGGCCTCAGTTTCCTCATTTGTAAAAAGAGGTCAGAATTGGAGGTCTTTATGGTCCCTTCTAGCTCTATGATCCTATGATTGATCACTCCAGTTACCTAGGTTCATAGCGTGGGTGTCATACTTGACTCTCCAGTCTCCCATGTCCCACATATCCAAGCAATTGCCATATCTTTTCTTTTTTAACTTCATAGCATATCTTGCTTCCATCCAATTAATCCTACTCACAGAGATAACACCCTAGTTCAGGCTCTCATCACATGTATACTTGATGTCTGTAATAGCTACCTAATAGTTCTTTTTGCCTCATCTTTCTTCTCTTCAAACCATCTCCACATGCCTACCAAAATGATTTTACCAAAGTACAAACTTTTCAGCCACTCCCCTTGATCAATATCTCCAGTGATTCTATTATCTCTAGGATTAAATATAAACTCCTTGGTTAAATATTTAAAAACCTTTCCAACTTGGCCCTAACCTACCTTTCCAGACTTCATTTAATTTATTCATTTCACTCATTATTCTTTACATATTCAATAGTTCAATACAACTATACTGTTTACTATTACTTATATATGATACCACATCTCCTTTTTTCATTCCATTTCACTGGATGTTCCCCCAGGACTAAAATGCTTTTCTTCCTCCCCTCCATCTTTTAGAATTCCTAGGTTCCTTCAAAACTCAACTCTAATACCACCTTTCTGATTTTTGCCCCACCCATTTCCTTGGTGTAAATGCTTTCCTCCCAGCAAAATTGCTTTGTACAGTGAATAGAGCACTGGCCCTGGAGTCAGGAGGACCTGAGTTCAAATCCAGCCTCAGACACTTAACACACACACACACCAAAAAAAAAAAAAACCTAGCCGTGTGACCTTGGGCAAGTCACTTAACCCCAATTGCCCTAACTTCCCCCCTCCAAAAAAAAGCAAAAAAAAATTGCTTTGTATTTAGTGTGTGTGTGTGTGTGTGTGCACGTGTGTAGTGTGTGTGTTCTCTGAAGAACTTTGGAACTGATTGTGAGACACAGGAGACAGGAGACACTGGCACAGAACTGTTCAGCATGGTTTACTTGCATCAAAAAAGGCCCTGTGCTCTATGAGCAAAACAGAATTGCAGTAGCTCAAAAGAAAGGCGAGATGCATAAATTTAGAGACACCTTCACTGCAAAAGTTAATATGCACTATTTGTGCCCAACCTGTGGTAGAATCTTCTGAGCTCATACTGGTGGATCAGCCACAGTGAGACACATTGTGCCTTGACCCCAAAATAGTGATGTCATTTTGGTGCTCTTTGAGCACAAAGGCCAACAATCAACCATATATGTACAAGATGTCTGCCCTATAGAATGAAAACACCTTGAGGACAAGGAATGCTTCATTTTTCATTTTGAATCCTCAACACCAACGACAGTGCCAGGCACAAGGTAGTCACTTAACAAAGGTTAATTTATCAATCTCTTTCAGCCTTAAATCTTATGATAATATCAAGCATATTCTCATCTGTATGACATAAAACGGGTCTAGTTCAAATTTCATTCCCTGTTGAAAACTTTCCTATTATTGTAGCCCCACCCATAATCATCTTCCCTCCTTTCAACTTCCTCCTATGGCACTTATTTTCTGGGATGCTCCTTTTTGAGATTGATCATAAACTACTTGGTTTGTTAAAAGTTTTGAGTTTTTGTCTCCCCTCTCCCTCCTCACCTTGCAGAAGTTTCTTTAGGTCAGAGATCATGTCTTATACTTATTTTGTACCCATTCTGGTTCTAGTACAGTGTTGGATTGGGTACCTAGTTGGTATTCAACAAATACATTTTGAGTTGGGTTGGATATTCAATCAGGGAGGTGTCAAGATGGGTACCTGTTATCATAGTGGTACCTCTGTATAATAGTAACTCAGTAACTATTTGCTTGATTTTGATTTGGTTATGACAAAAGCAAAAGGCAAAGTACTCCATGATATGATATTCCTTGTACCTACATAGAAAATCAGGCAGATATATTTCTTTAGGGGTGTGTGTGTGTGTTACTATACACTTTCTTCTTATGTTTACAGATCTTGTTTGGAGGTTATTTCGAATTCACGAATAAAATGTATTTCTGAATTGTGATACTCTGATTGAAAGGCAGCACTGATAAAAAAAATTGTATCAAGTGACAGGCAAATCTTAAGATGTTCTGCTTATTTTGGATATCTCTTCCAAAGTTCCAATGTCCATATTCAAGTTTTCAGATCTTCCTCCAATGCCTGGAAGTGCCTTTAGTTTTCCAACTCCCCAAGGAAGAGATAGGTTCTAGCAATATGGATTTCTCTGAACTCACTTTTGCAAGCATAGCCAGCGATTTGGATTTTTATCTTTGGATCTGGGAAGGAAACTCATTCTCTATTGCGCCTTGAGCCGTGGAATATAACAGTCACTACAGCATATTGATTTCCTCAACTTCTTCAAATGAGAAAATGTCTCCTGAATAATAATAAGGTTGCTTTTGGCACACTCACTGAATAGCAATATTGTTCAGCATCTGCGAATAGAATAGCAATGTCTTAAGTGTTCTCCATCACAACAGAAAGTCCTCAATAATGATCCCACATCTCCAAGGCCAAGTGCAATTTCATTCTCGGCTATTGAGGCACAGTATTTTTACAAAAGAGCTGTGTGTAAACATTATTTGTAAATTGAGACTATTGACTAGTTTTTGACTTGTATTATCCTTTCAGAGATCCGCTACCTTGTTTCTAGCTGACTTTCAATTGGCAAAACTCCCCTTTTCATTTTAGTCCTCTTCTATCTACCCCACACATAGCCTTTACCCCCAAACCACCACTGTCACACAGCCTCCCAATGAGTAGTTTATAATCTTAAAACAAACACAAGTAAATGAACCAGTTCCAACTTGCTAGGAAAATGCTTAAAGGTGTTTAGAAAGAGATTTTTTTAGAATGAGCTCTATTACACTCTATTTTGGCTATTGGGAGCAGATATATTGCAAATTATTAGCACAAGTGTCAAATAGGACCATAGGGTGCCCATGTGAGCTGCATAATGCGCCTATAGCAAGTTTATTGTTTCTTATTGTTTGAGTTTGCAAAGCGCAGAGATTTGTGTATTCACTGAAGGCATTGTAACTGCAATTCACATAGGTTGCTCCAAATGAATAGGTGATACTTTGTATTAGGGTAGCAAAGTCGAATTGCCTAGATTTTTCTCAAGTCCAGATAGCTGAGGCTCAGAGTTTGTAACGTGATACAGTTGTTAGTGCCTTTTGTATAAAGTTAAAACATTTTATGCAAGTCCATCTTTCCCTTTTTCTGTAGGGCCCTTATAATTGTCTCTCTTCACACCAGAAAAGGTTATTTGAAATAAATCTTATATAGGAACTTCCTCCAAGTAAATAGTTGCATGTTCCTCCCTTTGAAGTTCTATTTACATAGAGGTATATTTTTGTTTTTGTTTTGTAGAATGGCTTTGCATTGAAAATGGAGAGAAGAAAACTTCCTATATAAGGACTCTGTGTCCCCAGAAGACTTTTTTTTAATCAAATGCTTTATTAACTTCTAATTTACATCATTCATTTCCACAAGATTTTGAGTTGCAAATTTTCTCCCTGTTTTTACCCTACCCATCACCCCAAAATAGCAATCCCACTGGATATCCCTTCCTCCAATCTGCTCTCTCCCATATCTTCTCCCATACCCCCTCCGACTTTCTAGTAGGGCACGGTGGATCTCTGTGCCCCAGTGCCTGTATGTCTTATTTCCCAGTTACATGTAAAATAATATTAATAATACTGTATGTATATATTTAAACGTTTGATTTTAAAACTTTGAATTCCAGATTCATTCTCTTCCTTCCCAGAAGACTTTTGATGGCAGATCTGCTCTTACTCTGGACTATACCTCCCAGAAAAATGGGAAGCAAAGGTATATTTATTAGAAAAAGTGACTTCTAAAAGTGGCATCTCACATGGTTAAGTGTAAAGTGCTCATGTTAATCACTATGAGAAGAGACTGAAGGACAGAAAAAGGAATGTGGAAGTAACATGGAAAGAGAAATGAAACTACTTGAAAGTAACATGGCTTAAACAGGGATGTGCTGGAGCCAGCTCATACTAGTTTGTGGGAGTTGATCCTTAAATTTTCAGTGTGGTCATTTAAAGTTTGGAAATTGGCAAATGGTACATAACAGGGCTTAAAGTATTGTTTTGTTGATTGTCTAGACTTAATAAAGTGGTGGAACAAATGCTAATAATGCTGATTTGACTCAAAAAAGGTATTGTGCTTACAGTTTTCCCTTGCAGAGCAAGTTGTTAAATATTTACTAGCACACCCCATAGGGGTAGTATCCTTCCAAGGGTTTAGGGGACTTTAAGATTTCTATTCCTCTCCTGTTAGAGGTGAGCATTAGATGTATTGCCATGCTACTGGGAAGTTTCATTGTTCCTACTAATGCCTTTGGAGTTTTTGCTTATTTGGAGTTTTGCTTGTTTCCTTTTCTTTACTGCTTTGATCTGATTATTCAAGTCTGCTCCTTTGTTTTCCCTCTTAGTCAAGTAGATTCCCTAATACTCTCTTCTGTTTTTGAAGACTTCTTGATCATAGACAGACTATACATACCTCTACATGAGAACAGGTCAAGTAAAAATTCCTGGTCAGCAGCTTTCAATTAGTAATGCTAAAAACTCATAGTTACAATGGTGAAAGGCAAATCACCATCCCAACATTTCTATTCCCTCTAGATTGACCTTGTGGTCAGAGTCAGGTCGTAGAACTAACGACTAACTTCCTCCCCCTCCTTTAGTGTATTTAATAAGATGTGGTAATTTGCCTAGATCATAGGTGATGGGGATGCTTACTGCTGGTATACATTCTCAATATTATTATATATCCTGCTTAATCAGATTAGTTTCCTTAATATAACTTTGAAGTTATATTATATATTTGTCACATATTTAAGATTAAGTCAAATACTACTCAGAGAATAAGGTAAAGCACAGGAAGAAAAATAGCAATAGAAATTCACAAAACTAATTCACAATAATTCTAGCAATTCACAAAAAAAAACCACAGAAAGAGGAGCAATAATAAAACTTGGGAACTCAGAAATCACCATGTCCAAATGTGAACAGTATGAACAATAAACAAAAGAGGCAGCTAGGTGGCACAGTAGATAGAGTTATGGACTTGGAGTCAGGAAAGATTTCTGAGGATTAATCCTGTCTTGGACATTTGCTAGTTGTGTGACCTTTAACATCTGTCTGCCTCAATTTACTCAACTCTAAAAATGGGCATAATAACAGCACCTCCCTCCCAGGGTTGTTGTGAGGATCAAATGGGATATTTGTAAAGTACTTTGCAAACTTTAAAGTACTATATAAATACTAGCTACTAAAATGAATTAGCAATTTTAATTCAGAGAGCTAAATATGTTCAGATAGATAAGATTTGGTGGAATACAAAACCATGACTAAATAAGGCAATGGAATACTTTATTAAAAAAAAAAGATTAGCTAAAAGACAAATTCAAGTGGTATCATTTAAAAAAGATAGACTTTTATGTGAAAATCCACTTAAATTCTATATTTTGGGAATTAAATAAAACATTCTTTTATCAAAAGCTCAAGAATGGTTGGATAGCTAGGTGATACAGTGGATAGAATGCCAGGCCTAGAGTCAGGAAGACCTGCATTCAAATCTGGCCTTAGACACTTACTAGCTGTGTGACTCTGGGCAAGTCACTTAACCTTGTTTACCTCAGTTTCTTCATCTGTAAAATGAGCCAGAGACAGAAATGACTCCAGTATCTTTGCCAAGAAAACCCCAAATGAGGTCGCCAAGAAAACCCCAAGAGTTAGACACAAATCAAATGACTGAACAGCAATAACAATAATTAGGTCACAGCCATCTGTTATGCGCACCAAACTAAGATCTTAAAGACCAGCCATGCAAATCAGTGAAAGAAATCTGAGCAATTAATTAAGTTTTATACAGGTATGTAGAAAGGATGAATCTGATAAAAGTCCAACTATTCTAAGCAATTTCAAACAGCAAAAGGTGAAATAACTGGCCATGTAACCTTGAGCAAGTTACTTAACCCCTATTGCTCATAAAAAAATTTTAAAAAAGAGTTAGCAGAGCTTTTTCAGGTCATCATACTAGCTCAATTTTGTCACCATGGCCTAGCTCCTTAACCTTTCTTTTTCTCATTTATAAAAGAGGTGATGGTGGTGGTGAATTGAGCCTCAGTTTCCTCATCAAATTATAGCATAGAACAGAGAGGTACTGCTTGGCTGAGGCCACAGTTGCTGGTGACCTGCACTAGTCCTTGGTCTATAGCCAGATATTTTGTTTTGTACTCATTCATCACTAGAGAAGGCTGCTCTCTCCTTAGAGAATTAAGCTTCCCATTCTCACACTTACTGAGTCTTTACCCCTACCCCTACCCTGGTATCCCAGGGAAAGTTGCTAATTATGGAAATAATTATGACTATGGCAGTGTTCCCTGGCATGCTCACTTTACTCTTCATTAGTTCATAAAAGTCTTCCCAGGTTTCTATAAATCCATCCCTCTTATCATTTCTTATGGGACAATAATATTCCATTATACACATACACCATAATTTGTTTAACCATATCCTTATTGAAAAGCACCTACTTAGTTTCTAGTTCCTTGCCATTACTATAAGAAGAGCTCCTTTAAATATTTTTGCAATATATATCCTTTTATTATTTTTATATTGTTGATAGATAAAATATTTTAAATATTCCTTATTTCAACTTTATCTTATATTATTTATATTTTATAATGTACTAATATACTAGTACAATAGTACATGTATAGCACTTACAAATAAATATATATAAGTGGGAGTACATTAATTTTTTTAATTTTAAGAATATATGATCAAAAAAAGGTTGTTTGCTACTGGGATGAGAGTAAACCCACTTGCTACAAATCCCAGGAAATAGCATAAAGAAAGGGTTTTGGTAAGACATGGTTTCATATAAATACAATTTTCAGGCTTTAGTAAAGTATTTTAATTGCTACTCAGTGTAGGATTTGCCTGTATGTGTTTTTCTAGCACAGCAAATATTAACACGGATCAGGGAACCAAGTTCAGGCACCTGCTGAGCATAAGGAAGATAAACACTGACCTTTTGCAGATAAACTTGCAGGAGAGTGGATTAAGAGGACTGCAGGCGGTCTATAGAATGATCCTCAAAGGTACTTCTTTGATGAGGCAGGGAATTTCAGAAGATGTAAGTTAGCACTGTAAGTTAGCAATCATAAATCATTGTGACTTGCAGGCTTTTCAAGTTGCCTCTCTAACCAAGCAGTTAACAAAACTTAATAGCTATAGTACTATTAGGCATCCATTGATAATTGTTTTGCTGCAACCATAGCCTCTTCATAGGCAGTTTGATTTTTATGTTGATTATCAGAAACATAAAAAATGATCCCAAAAAGCTGATATAGGTCATTAGGTAAAAACTCTTTGGACAGACTTCTGGCAAGGTGACTGGGTGAGTAGTCAGGCCTAAGCTGGCCCTTCTTTATCACCTCAAAATAGTAAGAAATGCTACAAACAAAATATAAGCAATGAAATTAAAGAAACAACAAGACAAAGGAGAAAGAAGAGATAGCTTCACAAGAGAAACCTGGCAAAAAAGCCAGTAGAATGAAGAAATGAGTAAATCTCTTTCAGATCCTCATATAATCAATAAATACTATGGGGTAAAAGAAGGCAAGAAGCATAAGGGAATAATATTGTCATAACAATTAAGCCCCCCAAAATGAAAATAAACTACCATAAAACCCACCAGAGATGTTGGGAAGCTTAA
This sequence comes from Petaurus breviceps papuanus, assembly GCF_028583685.1. Taxonomy (NCBI): domain Eukaryota; kingdom Metazoa; phylum Chordata; class Mammalia; order Diprotodontia; family Petauridae; genus Petaurus; species Petaurus breviceps. The sequence goes on from NW_027187378.1 coordinate 8,908,148, forward strand.
CAAAATAATTTAAAGTAAATGGAGGGAAATTAAAGTTCTTAAGAAATAATTTAAAAAAACAAACATGAGAATCCATTGATTCGAAGAGGTAGTTAGAAACCCAGATGAAGTAACAGACACTGAAAAAGAAAAAAAAATGGCAGATAGAGCTGAAAAGTGCAGAGATGAAAATACTTGAGCCTAATGAAAAGAAAGCACAATTGGAAAATTACTTGTGACTTCTACAGTTAAGATCAACTGACCTTGAAGAGAGAGCTTGTTAAGACAATCAGAAAATCACTGGCCTGCAAGAAAAAGGAAAAAAAAACAAACACATATACACACAATGAAACAAAGACTTGAATACTGTATTTCAGCAAATTTTACAAGAAAATTGCCCAGAAGTATCTGGAAAAGATGTTAAATGACAGATATATAGAGTCAACAGGATGCCATCAGAGAGGAAATACAAGTTCAACTCAGTCAAAAATGAAGTTACCAAGTTCTAAAACATCAATTTAAAAGAAAACCTTGTAAGAAGACAGGAAGAAGCACTTCATATATCAAGAATCCTGGCTGCAGATCCCATAGGACTATTCATCTATAACAAGAAGTTAAAGTAAATGCTGGAATATGCTGTACTGAAAAGTAAAGGGAAATATTTTTCAGGATAATATATCCTGAAAAGTTAAGCATACTCCTGTATGAAATGAGATGAATTTTCAACAGGAAGATAGACTTCACAGAAATCCTTCACAGAAAATCAGGAAGGATTTTAAAAATGAAGCTGCAGCATCCAAAAGAAATTTAATACAGGTGAAGACTCTGGACTGTGGATGAAGCAAAACTATGATTCTTTAGCACTCCTACTTCACTTGAGGACTCAGGTGAGAACCATGGCCTAATCACATGAAGAGTGATCAAACTGAAAAACCCAAGAGTAAAGAAGGATAGGGGAAGAAGAACCAATGAATTGATAAATCTTGAAATTAGGTTACCACAGGTGAACATCATTTAATCAGAGAGATGAGGAGGAAGTAGGGGAATAAGGAGAAAGAGGTTCCTAAACCAAACTATAATCTGGGCTAGATGGGAGGTGTTAAAAATGATTATATCGATAAAAGTAGAATCAAGGCATCCAAGTCTTGGATGAGAGGGTGCTGTTTGTGTGGGAGGGTATAAATTGGGATCGTATTGCTTCATGTAAAATTAAAAGGAAATACTGAGTACTGAGTTGAAAAACAACAGTCAAAAAAGAGGGATAAGACCCAGGGATCTGGGTCTTTGATGGGCAAGGGAGAAGGGCTGCTGGGTTTGTGTGTAATAGAAGAGACAGAGATCAGATTGTTTTGATAAATATAGACTGCATTATAAGAAAAAATGACAAATTCACCACATTCTAGAATCATTGAAAATATTAACACACAGAACATTAAAGTAAGGAAATGGGTCAAAATTTATTATGCATCATCCTAATGCACAGAAAAAAAGAGATGCAATTGTTATTTCAGATAAAGCAACAGTAAAAACAGATTCCACCATATGCTTTTTTAGAATTAATTTTTTCAATCAACAACAATCTGCATTCTCTCCCTCCCTTATCTCCCCTGTTCCCTTTCCTATTTCTGTAGCCAACTGTATATGGGCATAATCTTCCCTCCTTTGACCAGTTCAAAGGAGAGTAAGGTCCAAGGGTTACCCACTCCCTCTCCCCCTGTATAAATTTCTACTTGATTATTTGAGATAATTTCCCCTGTCCTTGCCCTATTTTCCCCCACTTAGAGTATACTTGTTCCTTCTCTTTCTTTTCTTTTTAAAATTATCAGACCCCAACAGAACCACTACTAGACTCTCTCTAACTTTTTTGGGGGGGGAGGGCAATTGGGGTTAAGTGACTTGCCCAAAGTCACACAGCTAGTAAGTGTGTCAAGTGTCTGAGGTCAGATTTGAACTCAGGTCCTCTTGACTCCAAGACCAGTGTTCTATTCACTGTGTCACCTAGCCACCCCATAGGCTCTCTTTCTAATTAGATTCCCTCTATGACTCCCGAAGATGATAAGGCTCTAAAGCAACACATAATATATATCTCATACTTATAATGTAAACCATTTATCATTATTAGTGCCTTATGCTCGGATGTTGTTTATTTCATTAAAGATTCATTTTTCCATTTGCAGGATCTTATTAATTTATTCTGGGCAAGACTGTATCTTTTGCATTCTGGAATATCATATTTCAAGCTCTCTTCTCCTTTATAGGAGGCTACTGAGTCTGAAGTATTCCTGACTGTGACTCCTTAGTACTTCAATTTTTTTCTTCCTGGCTGTTTTAAGTATTTTATCTTTGATCTTTGATTATAACATTCCTGGGAGCTTTCCTTTTGGGATTTCTTTCAGGGGATTGGTAGATTCTTTCTATTTTTGCTTTACCTTCTATTTCTAAGAGATCTGGGTAGTTCTTCTTCTTTTCTTCTTCTTCTACTCCTCCTCCTCCTCCTTCTTCTTCTTCCTCCTCCTCCTCTTTTTGGTTATGGCTTTCAGGTAGTACAATGATTCTAAAATTATCTCTTATTAACCTATTTTCCAGGCAAGTTGTTTTTACAATGAGATATATTATTTTAAAAAATAAGTCCTTTGAATTTGCTTTAGCATTTCTTGCTGTCTCATGAAATCTTCATTTTCTAATTGGAGCTTTCTAATTTTCAGGTAATTTGATCTTTGGGAAAGTTTTTGTATCTCTTGTCCCAAGTTATTCCCTTTCCAATTCTTTCTTCCATAGATCTCAGTCATATACTTATTTGGGCATCACAAAGCAACTGTATCAAATCACTTATTAAAAATTATTTCCCCTGCAACTCTTTCATAAATAAGACTACATTTTAATTTAAATGTTCTTCAAAATGTGTTCCATTCATTATTGCCTTTATTTGAGGAACTTCAAATGTATCTCTTTGATTTTAGCTTCACTGATTCTAGGAAATTTTTTAATGTGGAAAAATCCTTCACCATTTCAACATACCACATTGACAATTTTTTTCCAATAAACCAAGATTAGTGTGTACTGGTAGTAGTAGGAAAGCTTTTTCAAGACTTCCAAATTTCTTCATTCCTGGAATTCAGTTTTTTTTTTCCTTTTTTAAAATTTCAAAATCATAGGGATTACAAACAGAATGCAGGCAGTTAGTAGTCTAACCCAAGTGATGTATCACAAATAAGGGTTCTAAGTCTTGTCCAGATCACCTAATTTGTAGCCAAAACAGAGTACATATTTACTTAATTGGAGATGTAAGGATATTAAAATTTCAGCTACTGCATACATGATTTACAAAACAAACTTTTGTATCACTGACACACTCATAAGACATTGATATTTTAAGGAATCAACCAATTAGTAATGTACCTACAGAGTACAAAACACTTGAGAAAACAGCATTCACAACAATAAGTATGTCTAACATATGACACTTAACCCACACCTGACACAACAAAGTTGTGTTATATCTTGAGTTTTGCTGCCTGAGTAAATAGAAAGTTGTATCATGGTCTGACTTACCATGTAGCACATAAACTGATTTATGCTGAATATGAGAACAAACCAATCAGTGACTTCTCACCTCTCTGTCCTCATACAACCAAACCATGCTCTATTATTGACACATATTGTATAAGTCCTATTAAAGTATAATATAACATATCAAAATCCAAGATCACAAATTCCCAGGGAAGATTCTCATTTTTCAATAAAAACTTCTGGTTAACCCAGAAAGCAATTTAACCTATATTAGGTTTAGACTATCAACTTATGTCCCTTGACACAATAAATTCCAAATGGATAAATAAGCTAAACATTTTCTTAAATTCCTACCACAAAAAAATTTAAGGAGAAAGGATGGTTATACATTTTGTTCTAGTGGGGAAGATTTGGTAATTGGTAATAAGACATAAGATAGAAAAGTTCATAAAAGATAAAATATACAATTTTGCTAGCAGACAATGCAAAGCTATTTTCCACAAACAAAATTAGTGCAGCTAGAATTAGAATAAAATATTGAATGGGGGGATGGAGCGGAGCCAACATGGAGGAGTAAAAGCAGGAACTTGTCTGAGGTCCTGCCCCAAACACCTCCAATACATGTAAAATATGACTCTATACAAATTTTAGAGCTACAGAACCCACGAAGTGACAGAGAGAAACAAATATCCTGCTGAAGGTAGCCTGTCAGGCTGATAGGAAGGGTCTATTGCAGGGAGCTGGGAGCTGAGTGCAGTCCCGAGTGAGCCACCAGGGCCCAGACTTGAGGTAACCCCTCCCCACAACCCAGACTGGCCAGAGCAGAGGTCCAAAGAATGAATCACCAGCAACTGTGGTGGTTTCCAGACTTCTCAACCCATAAATGCCAAAGAGAACGTAAAAGGTCAGTGCATAATTGGGTGACAGAAGAGCATGGTTTGGCCCCTGCCCCTGGGGTGAGAGGTGGCAGAGGAGCAGTGGTTGCAGCTGCTGCTGTGTGGCTGCCTCTAGAGCTCCTGGCCTGCAAATCCTAGGGGGACCAAGCAACCATTCATAAGGTAATTGCTCTTGCTTTGACCTGCTTGGATCTGGGTTGCACTCTTGGGTGATGTTCCTGGGGTGTGTGATCAGTGTGCCAGAGCTCGTGGTGGCTGTAGAGAGGGCATCCTCCTCAGACCTCTGACTACTGCAAAAAAACCCAGAAATTTGGGACACAACTCTCTCCACTCTGGAAGCAGAGTTCTACCATGGCAAAGAACTCAAAAGTCAAGTAATTGGCTGGCAAGATGAGCAAGCAGAGGAAGCATAATCGGACCATAGAATCCTTTTTTTGTGGACAAAAAGGATCAAAACATGGAACCAGGAGGAGACAACAAAGTCCTGCATCAAAAGCTTTCAAGAGAAATATGAACTAATTACAGGCCATAGAGGAGCTTAAGAAGGATTTTGAAAATCAAGTAAGAGAGGTGGAGGAAAAATTGGGAAGAAAAATGACAATGATGCAAGAAAATCATGAAAAGTGAATCAACAGCCTGCTAAAGGAGACCCAAAAATACTGAAGAAAATAACACCCTAAAAATTGACTAACTCAAATGGCAAAAGAGGCCCAAAAAGCCAACGAGGAGAAGAATGCCTTAAAAAGTCGAATTTGCCAGATGGAAAAGGAATTTCAAAAACTCACTAAAGAAAATTATTCTACTAAAATTAGATTGGGGCAAATGGAAGCTAATAACTTTGTGAGAAATCATGGTATTATAAAACAGATCCAAATAAATGAAAAAATAGAAGGCACTGTGAAATAACTCATTGGAAAAACCACTGACCTGGAAAATAGATCCAGGAGAGATAATTTAAAAATTATTGGACTACCTGAAAGACATGATAAAAAAAAGAGCCTAGAAATCATCCTCCAAGAAGTTCTCAAGGAAAATTTCCCTGATATTCTAGAACCAGAGGACAAAATAGAAATTGAAAGAATTCACTGATTGCCTCTTGAAAAAGTTCCACAAAAGAAAACTCCTAGGAATATCATAGCCAACTTCCAGAGTTCCCAGATCAAGGAGAAAATATTACAAGCTGTCAGGAAGAAACAATTTGAGTATTGTGGAAACACAATCAGGAAACACAAGACCTAGCAGCTTCTACATTAAGGGATCGAAGGGCTTGGAATATGATATTCCAGAGGTCAAAGGAGCAAGGATTAAAACCAAGAATCACCTACCCAGCAAACTGAGTACAATGCTTCAGGTGAAAATATGGTCATTCAATGAAATAGAGGACTTTCAAGTATTCTTGATGAAGAAACCTCAGCTGAACAGAAAATCTGACTTTCAAATACAAGAAGCAAGAGGAGCATGAGGAGGTTAATAGGAAAAAGAAATCACAAGGAACTTATCAAAGTTGAATTATTAACATTCCTACATGGAAAAACAATAATTGTAACTCATGAGACTTTTCTCAGTATGAGGGTAGTTGAAGGGAATATATATGTGTATATATATCTATATCTATATATAAATATAATGTATGCATACATGTATATGTATAGGAGGGTGTATGTGTATATAAATATATGTGTGAGTATGTATGTATATGTGTGTACATGTATATATAGACAGAGGGCTCAGGATCAGTTGAATAGGAAGGGATGATATCTAAAAAATAAAATTAAGAGGTGAGAGAGGAATATAATGGGAGAAGGAGAAAGGGAGAGATAGAATAAAGTAAATCATCTCATATAAAAGAGGCAAGTAAAAACTGTTACAATGGAGGGGAAGAGCAAGACAGTGAAAGGGAATGGGTCATCCTTATTCTCATTGCATTTGGCCTAAGGAGGGAATAACATACATTGTCATTTGGGTATGTCATCCTACAGGAAAGTAGGGGGAAGGGGATAAGAGGGGGGATGATAGATGGGAGGACAGATTGGGAGAGAGGGTAGTTAGAAGCAAACACTTTTGAAAAGGTACAGTGTCAAAGGAGGAAACAGAATAAGTGGAGGATGGCATAGGATGGAGGGAAATATAGTTAGTCTTTCACAAGATAACTACTATGGAAATGTTTTGTGTAGCTACACATGTACAACCTATACTGAATTGCTTATCTTCCCTGTGGGGGTGGATGAGGAGGGAAGAAGGGAAAGAATTTGGAAATCAAAGTTTTAAAAACAAATGTTAAAAAAAATTGTTGTTCTTTTACATGCAACTGGGAAATAAGATATACAGGCACTGGGGTATAGAAATCCATCTTGCAGTACTAGAACGTTAGAGGGGAGGGATGGAGGAGGATATAAGAGAGAGCAGACTGGGGGAAGGGATATTCAGTAGTCTCTCTATTTTGCAGTAGGGGTAAGGGAAAGATGGGGAGAAAATTTGCAACTCAAAATCTTGTGGAAATGAATGTTGAAAACTAAGAATAAATACATAAAAGATTAATTAATTAAAAAGAATTTTAAAAATATATGAATGAGAAAAATCTTATTTTAAGCTTCTCTGAAGATAAAAGTTTGACAACCAACTCTTTATAGAATTAATACACATCAATAAGGTTGAAAGTCATTTTTCAATTGATCCATGATCAAGGGAGAGGAACAAGAGATTTTTAAAAGAAGAAATGAAATTATCAATAACTATCACAAGTATTGCTAAAAAAAAAGTTAAAAAACTGAGTTTTTTAAAAAAAATCAGAAAAACTACTAGTAATCAGAGAAGTGCACATTAAAACAACTCTTAGGTATAGGATAGGTATCATCTCATGCCTATCAAATTAGTAAATATGGTAAAAGTTGTAAATATTAAATGTTGGGGTAGCTGTTGTTGTAACACAGGAATATGAATTTGATGCTTGTAGAAATGTGATTGGTGCAAACATTCTGGAAAATAATTATTGCAGAGGCATAGGTTTCTCTTCTCCTTTTCCCCTGCCAAAATGTAGGTCCACTCAGTTGTGTGCTAAAAGCAGGGAAGGTTGGTGTTTCATCAGAGTTTCTTGCTTCCTCTCAGTAAGGTGCCAAGTGGTATGTCCATATTCCATGAGGTGATACCCATCTTACACTTTCAAACAAGGGCCATGAAGGCTTTGTAATCTCATCAGACTGATTAGGGAAACTCATTAAATTGAGCAAGAACTTAACTCCTCTTTCATTGACATGGAATCATGTATGTACAGTCATACCATTGACTAGTTATATCAAAGGTCAAAATCAACAACACTTAAGGATACAGAAGATACTATGGGCAATAACAACAGTTTCAATCACCATTTTAAGCAAGTCTCAATACCTTGGTATTTAAAGAACCTGAAATTTCATTGTGTTTGCTTGCATGGAAATAATATAGTACTTCTTTTTAACTTTTAAAATTCTTGAGTGTTGTGGTGGCCTAACAATTAAATACCCAGTAGCCAGCCTGATAAGGAATTTCCTCTCCCAACTTAGCTAAGTTGGCCTTTAGACAACTGACAAACAGTACCATCAGGCTATACCTGAAGCCTTTCCATTTTTCCGTATTCTCTGTCACCTATTCTAAAATCCTCTCATTCATAATCTTTATTCATTTAGCCCTGCCAGTTTTCTCATTGAAATATATCTAATATAAGTTGAAACACTGCCTTCATAGTGTTCCCTACTTTAATCAAAAAGCTTCAATAGGCCCCCAAACTCTTCAGTCTGCCATTCCAGGCTCCCTATAATCTTCTTATAAAGCCCCTTCCTGACTTTATCTCCTTCAATAGTTAAAATCATAAATTAGAGACAGAAGGGATCTTAGAGGCCACTTAGCCAACCTCCTCATTTTGCAGATGAGAAAGGAACCTGGGACTTATAGAATTCGAGTGACTTCCCCAGGGTCACCTAGTAACTCTCTGAGACAGGAATTGAACCCACATTTTTCTGACTCCAAAGCAAGTAGTCCACAAGCTACACCATGCTGCCTTTCTATGTCTCCCCATCTGAATGCTATATGCCAGCCAAATCATTGTAGTTACACTATCCATGTGACTTTCACTTTCTGTCCTTCATGCCTTAATTCTCTCTGCCTATCATTTCCTTCTCTTCCTTTTTAATTTCTCCAAATCCTACCCCTCCAAAGGAGAGTTTTGATCTGAGTTTGGTATTTACTACCTTTCTAGATCTCAAGAAAGACACTTAACATCTCAGGGCTTCAGTTTCCCTACATAGAAAATGAAGGAATTGGACTAGATTATCAGTAGGGTATCTTTCAGCTTTAAATATATATATAATCATGATTCTCCAAGGGCTGAGCTCATATCTAATGTTTTGCGACATCTTTCCTTAGAGTTAGGGACTTCAGAGATTGACCCTGTAGTTCAGGTAGCTTAAACTGTGGTACATCAACTCATTAAAAAAATTGATAACTATTTCAATGTAATTTGTTTACTTTATAATCCTTTGTATTTTATGCATTTAAAAATGTCATTCTGAGAAGGGTCCACAGGCTCCACCAGACTGCCAAAGGGATCCATGACACAAAAATGGTTAAGAACCCTTGCGTTGGGGTAACAACTCTCTTAGAGATAAAGACAAGGTTGTTGTTTTTCATCTTTCAATCTCAAAGAAGACCAATGACATCAGGAAGGTGATGTCTTGACTTGAAAGTGAATTGGATTCGAATCAAAACAACTCTCAGGTACCACATCACACCTATCATATTGGCTAACATGAAAAAACAGAAAAATGATAAACGTTGGGGAAGATGTGGTAAAGTTGGAACACTGATTCATTGTTGGTGAAGCTGTGAGCTAATCCAACCATTCTGGAGTGCAATTTGGAACTATAAAAGGAACTATAAAACTATAAAAGCCCAAAGGACTATAGAACTGTGCATACTTTTGACATAGCAATACCACTTCTAGGGCTGTATCCCAAAGAGATCATAAAAATGGGAAAAGGACCCACATGTACAAAAATATTTGTAGCAGCTCTTTTTGTGGTGATTAAGAATTGGAAATTGAGGGGACGCCCATCAATTGGGTAATGGCTGAACAAGTTGTGGTATATGAATGTAATGAAATACTATTGTGCTATAAGAAATGATGAATAGGCAAACTTCAGAGAAACCTGGAAAGACTCAAATGAACTGATGCTGAGTGAAATGAGAAGAACCTGGAGAACATTGTACACAGTAATAGCCACAGTGTGTAATGATTGACTTTGATAGACTTAGCCCTTCTTAGCAATGCAAGGTCCTAAAACAATTCCAAGGACTGATGATGGAAAATGCCATCCACATTCAAAGAAAGAACTATGAAGTCTGAATGCAGAGTGAAGCAGACTATTTTCTTTTTTGTTTGTTTTCTTTCTCATGGTTTCTCCCATTCATTCTAATTCTTCCATATAACATGACTAATGTGAAAATATGTTTAATAGGAATGCATATGCAGAACCTCTATCAGACTTATGCTATCTTAGGGAGGGGGAGAAAATTTAAAATTTATGGAAGTGAATGTTGAAAACTAAAAATAAATTAACTTTAAAAAAAAAAGAAAGTGAATTGGATTTAAGTGAGACAGGGCTGGGGAAAGTCACCAGCTTCACTCTCTCCTCCAGAGTCATCTGAGTCCTGTGACAAGACATAGGTCAGAATGATTGTCGATGGCCCCAGATGCAGTGGGAGACCTTGGCCTTTTTAAGCTAAGGTCTTTCCTATGTCTCAGTTTGTCTGAGGCAACACCCATTCAGTAATTAAAGGCTAGATAAGAACTAAGGCAAAAGATGGTGTTCGCTGGGTACAGAGACATTAAGTAATTAGCCAGATGTAGTCAGTCAGTCGTCAGTCAGTCAGTCAGTCACCACTCACCTTTTAAGAAGCACTTAATAGGTGCCAGGCACTGTGCTAAGCTCTAGGAATACAAAGAAAGGCAAAAACAGCCGCTGTCCTAAATGTGCTCACGCAAACCACACCCAGACAACTACACACTAACAAGATTTGTGTAAGATTACTCTGAAGCAACCTCAGATGGAAGGCACTAGTATTGTGATAGATGTGATAGATGGAGGGCTGGGAAAGGCAATGGACCAAACAGGGCTTAATGACAAGAAAAATTCTAAAATTGGGCATTGGCAATGAACACCCTTGTTGGAAGGTGAATGAGGATCTAAGTAACTGGGGAGGGCACAGTTTCCTAACAGGGTCATGGGATTCTGAAAAGCTCCATGGGGGAGGGATCACTTCATCTCAGTGGCTGGGAACCAGGTACAAAGGTTCATGTCAGTGGGTGACCACTGGAGGTGAAGGCTTTGGAGTCCAATTCGTGCTTAGTTCTTAATAGAACTCCATGCTGCTGATTATGGGTCCTACATTTGGTTTCCATTTGTCAAGTGGGGCTTCCAGCTGCTAGTGGGGACTAGGACAATTCATTCTTAGTGGGGTAGGAGGTGATAAAAGTGGCTGCTATGTGGTCAAGGAGGGTGGGCCTCCCAGTTGATGTCAGAGGTTTCTGGGGGTCATTGACAACAAAAGCAGGAGTCCATGGAGGAGTGCTAAAAGAAACTGATGGGATTGGATGGTGGATAAGACGATTGTGGATGCCTTGGCAATATCAGAGCCAAGATTCTAACCTAAATTCTCTGACTACAAGTCCAATAATTTTCTACTATCCTTTATTAATTCTTCTTGCCCCTCTAAATTCCTGTCTCTTTCTGTACATACCATCCATTTAGCTTTTCTTTTTCACCTGGATATCTTTTATCTGTGTATGGCTTATCTGCACAACCAGATACTAAGCTCTTTGAGGACATTCATTGTCTTAGACTTCTTTGGATATGCTCAGTACCCACAGCACAGTGCTTCCACACACTGAGCAGCTCAGAGCTCTCTCCTGACTTGGTTCTTGTGCCAATGCACCCCTATATTCCCACAGCTAAAACAGAGGCAGCACTCAAAGGAATTGAGTGACCTGTGCTCTGACTCTCAGTCAAATTCATAAATTTGTCTCTTATATTCTTATTCTTACAAAGTGCCTCCCATATATTCTGTTACATGTTGAGGACAGGAACTTGGAAAGTTTAATATGAGTCCTCAATTTGAAAATCTGAGGAACCTTCTAAACAATCAGGTAACAAATATATCTGATCCTCCATTCCTGGTTGAAAAATCATCAGTGTCTGAAAGCACTTTTAAAAAGTTGCAAAATCTGGCCCTTTTCAAATAAACTTTAACTCAAAACAAGTTGGAGTCCAAAGGTAGGTAGTGCTGGAGAAAGTACCTTAGTTGACCTCTATTATGCCTAAGAAGAAAACTCATTTGACTGGTTGATCTTGATATAAATAGAAAAACTCCAGCAGTCTTATTGATGTTTAGACAAATTCCTTTAAAACATGGTTTAATACAATGTGACAAGAATGTTCCTTAGTACAATGTTAGAAATGGTATACTTAGTTTATAACATTTTCTTAACCCTTTATGGTCCATCTCAAGTCTTACCTCTCCCATATGGCCCAACCATAATCAATCAATCAATCAATCAATCAGTTTTTTTTAAGCTTTGATTTCAAAGATATAGCAGAACAAAGTACATGTATTTACCCTCCTCCCTCTTCCTCAACCTCAAGGGGACAGGAGAACCTTTACACTTATCTCAGTTCCTATGTAACATTGGTCCCACCAAATTCACATACATCATCTTGTGCCTCTGATGTTTACCACCTGTGTGACCTTGGATAAATAATTTCTTATTTCTGCACCTCAGAATCTTCATTCATAAAATGAGGTGATTAGACTACATGATCCCTGTGACTCCTTTTAGGTCTAGATCTATAATCCTATGACCTTGGTGAGGGAATGGGGACCATAGTCTCACACTAAAGGTCAGTGGCAAGGTCAGTTATTCTTCTATTTTTGCTTTATCCCTTGCCCATGGAGTTTCTCACTATTCTTACTCCCTGCCGGCTTTCCTCTCTCCCCCACTTAATAACAATAGCTGGCATTTATATAGCACTTTATGATTTGCAAAGCATTTTACAAATATTTCATTTTATCCTCACAACCACCCTGAGAATTTTGCTGTTGTTTTTCAGTCATTTCAGTCACATCTGACTCTTCATGACCCCATTTGAGGATTTCTTGGCAAAGATACTGGAATGGTTTGCCATTTCCTTTTCCAGCTCATTTTACAGATGAGGAAACTGAGGCAAACGGGGTTGTGACTTGCCCAAGGTTACACAGCTAGTAAGTGTCTGAGGCTAGATTTGAACTTAGGAAGATGAGTGTTCCTGACTCCAAGCCCAGTGCTCTATCTACTGTGCCACCTAGCTGACCTATTATAATACCCATTTTACAAATAAGAAAACTGAAGTAGGTGGAGTTAAGTAATTTGCCTAGGGTCACACAGCTAGTAAATGTCTGAGGCAGAATTTAAACTCAGGTCTTCCTGTCTCCAGGCGCAGAGCTCTATCTCCTGTACAACCTAGCTGCTAACCAGCTTTCAGAAATCTTTTACTACCATGCACTGGTATCTTCTCAAAGGAATGGCTATGAAATGGGTGTTGCCATCCATAATTAATCAATTAACAAGCATTTATTAAGTGTCTACTATATGCCAGGCACTGTAGGGATGCAAAAAAAAACCAAAGATCTGACAAAAAAAAATTTAAAGTTCAATCATAACTAGCAATAGCATTTCTTTTCCTAAAAACCCCTATTTATGCCCAGAGATTATTGGGACTCCATGAGTAGAATGTAAGCTCCTTGAGGGTAGGGCCTAGGGTTTTTTCCCCCTTTCTATCCCTAGTATGAAGCCCAATGCTTTACAAAGAGTAGGTGCTTAATAAATGATTGTTGAGCTGTATTGGATAAAATGACTGAAATTCAGAATGGTGAAGTGACTTGTCTGAGGTCACAAAGTGAATTAATACCAGAACAAGGATTAGTACCTGGGTTTCCTGATCCCCTATACATATCATATTTTCTCTATTCCATTAAGACTGTTGGAAAAGATGAGAAGGACAAGAAGGATCAGAATATATGCATATTTGGCTCTTCCCTGCCCTCAAAGTTCTATAGGTAGCTATAAATACTTTTTGATTGATTGATTGAGAGAAGGCAAGATGCCTTAGTTCACCCTCAAAGTTTCATGTCTAGAAGCCATTCCTTATGTTTTACATTTAAAAAATTTTTGAGTATGACAAACTCCAAAAAGAGAGAAAACATACAAAATAGAATAGAAAAACTGGATTGATTATATGTAAAACTGCAATCCCTATCATGTACAATTTACTTTTTTAAAAAATTATGCAATAAATTTACCACATTACTTTCAGAATTGTCCTGCCTGTCTGTGTTTTCCTCCAAACTTCCTTCTGAAAGGGAGAGAGAGACAGAGAGAGAGAGAGAGAGAGAGAGAGAGAGAGAGAGAGAGAGAGAGAGAG
>NW_027187378.1:8922420-8923408 GCF_028583685.1 Petaurus breviceps papuanus
AGAGAGAGACAGAGACAGAGACAGAGAGAGAGAGAGAGAGAGAGAGAGAGAGAGAGAGAGAGAGAGAGAGAGAGATTTTAAATGCTTCAAAAATCCTCTCTTTTTTCGTCTCTTATTGGCCACATCATCAATAACTCTCCTCCCTAAACCATTCCTCTCATCCCTATAAAAAAAAAGAAAAACACAATCCTTTTAACAAATAAACATCATCAAGCAAAACAAATCTATGCATTTGCCTTATCCAGAAATGTGTTTAATTTCTCTGTCCTGGGTAGCATGTTTCAAAGAAGTATTTCTAAAGGAACAAGGAAATTCTATATTGTTCCTGAAGGCAGATGGGATAATGCCTATATTTAAGCAGGCTCATAAACTTGCATACTGACACATCTCAAAAAGGCTTTATCTTCCTACAATACCTAAGGGAACACTTTGAGAGTTACACCCACTCCAGCTGCTTCTTGGTGGTTGTTTGTCCCTGATGTCATCCTCAGTGACATGCTGCTCTGCACTGGATGGGCACTGCTGAGCCAATGTTCCAAGGTGTTCATGGATTTGGTTGCCCTATGCCTGATCCTAGCACGTGGCTGATCTCCCATGCAGAAGGCCCATGAGGGAGTGAGTGAGTATGCTGGGTCAGAAGAATATCAAGGGCATCTTTTGAAGGCAGTCAGGGGAACCAGTGCTCAAACAACTAGTGACTCACAGCAGGCTTCTGAAACCAAGCCCATACTGCCGCTCTTTGCAGGACACTCACAGAGCATTTACAACCAATGGACAACAATGCAGCTACACATTATGGCCAGTGTTATTAGGAGTTCTAGATGTTTAACCTCAACATGAGAAGGGCAGAGTTGTTCTTGCATAGCCAATAGACTCTCTGAGCCTTTGACGCCTTAGATATGCAGGAAGGGGATTTAGTTGCTGCTAGGTAGCATAGTGGATAGAAGCTCTAGAACTGGAGTCAGGAAGACCTGGTTCAAATTCTGCC